>NW_026990168.1:12500-312500 GCF_036417665.1 Passer domesticus
TGTGAAAGCAGCAGATGGAGACTCGTGTTTCCTTTTCCCCAGCCTCGACTCGTGATAGCCAGACGAGGGATACCAAAGCTGCTGCAGCCCAACCTGTTTTCACCTTGGCTGTGTGACTTCCTGAGCTGCTGCCTGCAGACAGACAAGGAGCAGCGCTGGTCTGCCAAGGAGCTCCTGCAGGTAAAATGCAAAGGGGCTGAAGGTGAAACAGGGTGCGAGGGATGGGATTCCTGAGAATCCCCTTTGAAATACTGGAACATAGCAATGAAGTCTCCCTGGGGCCTGTTCTCCTCTAGGCTGAATAACTCCTGGTGTCTCAGCTTGTCCTCAGAAGAGACGTGCTCTGTCCTCTGACTGCTTCTGTTGCCCTGTTTTGTAATTTGGTGGGGTGCTCCATTTTATCCAATGGCAAAAGAATTTAAGTAGAGCAATGCAGAGTACAGAGACATGCAAAGGTGGTGCAGGAACCCAAGGAAGCCAGGCTGGCTGAGTGTTCAGAGATTTGGCTGTGGGCAGGAGGGGACAGTGGGGGGCTCACTGTGAGCCTCTGAGGGGGTCCTGGTTTGTGCCCCCACCCCACCCTTCGAGGCTTCTGGGACGCAAACAGGGAGAGCTGAGAGGGACTTGTCCCAGCCCCATCTGCTGCCTGGCACGCTCAAGCAGACAGGAACTGCCCCAGGGTTACTGCCAGGTTGTGTGGCAGAGAGGGAAGTGCAGCAGCCAGTGCCACTGGGCTGTCCCTGCTGGGAAGGAAGGTGGCATCCAGCACAGGAGGGGCAGGGCAGGGCATGGAAAGGTAGACACTGCTCTGTCTCCCTGTGGGAATCAGCACAGTGCCTGTCTTTCAAAGACAGGGACCAATGTGAGGCTTTGGAGTTTCCTGAAAAGAAGAAACTCCAAGGACAGAAAGCAGCATTTCTAGAGCACTGGCAGGGCAAAAAATCCCAGCAAGATGAAGACACCTGGTTAAATGGATGAGTGGGAGTCTTGGCCAGGTTTGCCTGTGATGGCAAGGTCCTGCACATAAAGATGGAGGTGCAGATGGTCCATCTTTCTGGATCTTTCTAGGAGCCCTGTGAATCCTGTGAAGCACTGAGCTCGGAAGTCATGGTTCATTGATTTTTGTTGATTTTCTTTTTCTCCTTTGGGCAGCATCCATTTGTAAGATTTGCTGAGCCTGCATCCAGCCTGGTGCCACTGATTGTTTCAGTGAAGAAGAGGAATGACCAAAGAAACTGAAAATCACATCAGGACCATTTACTTCTCAACCGGCACAGGGCAGGATTGTAGGTTCGGACAAGGGTTAGGGTTAGGGTTAGAGTTGGGGTTAGGGTTAGGGTTGGGGTTAGGGTTAGGGTTGGGGTTAGGGTTAGGGTCAGGGTCAGGGTTAGGGTTAGGACTAGAGTTAGGACGAGGGTTAGGACTAGGATTAAGGTTCAGGTTAGGGTTTAGGACTAGGCTTAGGTTTCGGTTATGATTGTCTAATAGGCCTGCTGATTAGAAATTAATAAAGTTTCTGAAACCAAAACTCTCCCTGAAATTTCCTTCCTTCTCACTCTCTGAATAAGCTCTTGATTTCCTTGTAAATTTTCTTTTGTTTCTTAAAGGTGGAAGTCACCCATACAGTGTCTTTGCTATGGTGTCAAATTGGGGAATGCTCATCCTCATTTATGCTCTCCAGACCATGCTGCTTTTGGAATGTAACCCACTGGCTGGAAGGAGGCCCTTGGAGCTGCACGAGGCAGCAGCCGGGCCCTGGGTGCCTCTTCCTGGCAGCGGGCGAATCCTCCGCCTCTCAGAGCCCAGGTGGCAGCTGGCTGCTCCCGAGGGGAAGCGTAGCCGTGCTGGGCACAGCCCAGACTGGAGGCATTGGCTGTCTGGAGTCTGCCCAGGAGCAGAGGAAGGTCAGGGGCAGCCCAGGGCCGGTGGCCTGGCTGAGGATTCCTACTCTTCTGCCGGCTGCCCTGTGACTCCTGGCAAAGGGCAGCAGTGTGTGCAGCACTCTGGGCAGCGGCGCAGGGAGCCGGGCTGCTGGGCAGGCTGGAGCACAGGGCAGCGTCCTTCAGGCACGGCACTTGTGCCAGGGCAAGCCAGGCCAGCCTGAGGCACTGACAGCTTGGCAGCTCCCATCTGCAGGAGCCAGTGCCTCCCACAGCTCTGCCAGGAAGCGCCTGCAGGCCTGCAGTTCTGCCCTGAGCCACAGCAAAGGTGTGAAATGCAGAGTGTTTTGCAGAAATATTCAGGCCCACCAGGCCAGCCTGCTTTGTGCTCTCTGGAGCACAGCAAGCACTGTGCAGTGCCGCTCTGAGCTGCTCGGAGAGAGGTGTTAGAAATAAACAAACTCTTAGTTACCATTAAGTGGAGACAAAGTCATTAAAGCAAACGAGAACCTTCTTCTTAGTAAGGATTCAACTGAGCCCGCTGTGTATCTCTGTCTCCTGAGAGCTGAACATAGACACACACCAACACAATGCTCTTTTTCATTGCTTTTCACAGCCTTGGTGATCCCTGTCCCCTTCCCCTTTGGCTGGGTGCTAGGCAAGTTACATTCTCTCCTGACAGCCTACTTTTCTGTCCCCTCTCCTCTTCTCCTACCTCTCTTTTATTCTGGTGTTCAACCCTGCCCCTATTCCAACTCACAGCAACACCCAAGAAATGAACTGGAACAAATGCAAACCAGAACTAACACCACCTAGCACCAACAGCTTTCATTCTTTTTTCTAATAACCTTTTGGCTGCAGCAAAACATTATCTCCTAGTCCCTGAGGGAATCACGAGCCTAATTTCAACATGTTTTTGGGATGATGATGCATCTTCAGTGAATAGGTTTTCTTTTGGGAAGGGTATAAGCACATGAGTTCAAGACTGCAGGGCAAACCAGTTTTTGTTAGTTAGAAATTTTCGTTATGACCTTCCCATGCATAGTTTTTTAACCTTTCTGTAATATCAAATGACCTCAGTTCTGTGATTATTACATCTGCAATGGCCAAGAGTGTTGAAACACACAGACCCTGGGGGAGGCATCAGGGTATTTATTGTAGCAGCTTCTCCCTGTAAATAACCCCCTGCCAGGCTCAACTTGAGAGAAATTCTCAAATAATAGCCAACCATCAGCTTCTTTTTGGGTGGGATGAGGAACACCCATTAGCCCACTCCAGCACTGGAAATATTTCAATGCAATGAAGAAGCAGTGCCTACAGGAGAGAGACTCTTTGGCTCTGGGCTCTCTCTGGCACTTTCTGCTGCAAGGACATTCCCCTCTGCAGCATTCCTACCCACAGCAGCCCACAGGGGCTGGGGGGCAGAGGCACAGGCTGGGGGTGCTCCCCTCTGGCCAGCCCTGCGGGAAGTAGGCATGGGAAAGGCCCAAACCCAGCCAAGTGCTGCTTCTGGAGGTGCTGGGAGCAGCCAGGGAGCCGGCACCAAATGGACACATCTGAAGGTCTCTTCTGCCCCGGATGAATCCGGGACTCAGGAATTGCTCCGGGCCAGGTGCAGCACCTGGTGCTTGGCCTTGTGGGACCTCATGAAGCTGTCCGATGAGGTTGTCTCCCACTTCTCAAGCTTGTCCAGGTTCCTGTGCATGGCCATATCCTGCCATGGTGCCCCTGCCCGTCTCAGCTCCCCCATCCCCTGCAAACGTGCTGAGGGGGAGATTGATCCACTGCCTGTGCCATTGGGGAAGCCACAAAAGAGCCCCAGGGCCAAGGCAGAGCCCTGAGGGACACCCTCCATCCCCAGCCTGCAGCTGCACATGGAGCCACTGCCCACAAGTCCCTGGCTGTGTCCATCTGGCCAATGGCTGGTGCCCAGAGCAGCCCACTCTCCAAAGCCAGGGCTCTGCAGGGGGCACGTCAGGCTGTCAAGTGGGACCATGGCACAGTGGGCACACTGTGGGACTGCGGGAGGGGCCTGGGCACACCAAGGACTACAAGTGCCCAAGTCCGGGGGCTCCTCCATGCAGTTTCCAGTGGGCTCCGCTGCGGATGGGGCGCTGGGTGTGACCCTTTGTGACACAGGGCCCTTGATGATGCTGAACATAACGGTGCCCACAGACCTTTGTGACATCAGAGGGCCCTTGATGATGCGGAACATGACGGTGCCCACAGACCATTGTGACATCAGAGGGCCCTTGATGATGTGGGACATGACGGTGCCCACAGACCATTGTGACATCAGAGGGCCCTTGATGATGCGGGACATGACGGTGCCCACAGACCATTGTGGCATCAGAGGGCCCTTGATGATGCGGAACATGACGGTGCCCACAGACCATTGTGACATCAGAGGGCCCTTGATGATGTGGGACATGACGGTGCCCACAGACCATTGTGACATCAGAGGGCCCTTGATGATGCAGGACATGACAGTGCCCCCAGACCATTGTGACATCAGAGGGCCCCACCATAGCTGGGGGTATATAAGGGGTGCAGAGCCCTGGGGTGCCCAGTCCCGTGAGAGCCACTCTTGAAGAAGGAAGCGGCTCCCGGGATCTGTCCGTACTACAGGACTGCAGAGATGGAAGTGAACAAGATAAACCTCAACTGCTTCCCCTCACCCAGCCCCCTGCCCAGCTGGGGGCAAGACCAGGCCCTCAGCGGGCACCTGGTGGGGGCAGTGGGTGCCTCAGCCTGGCCACAGTCAGGCACTGAGGAGGAGGAGAAGCCCTTTGTCATCATGGAAGACGAGAACAAACCTGACACAGATGACAACTGGGGAGACACTGGGGCTCGAGAGTATCGCCTTTGGGAAGGAGCGACAGGCTGTGAATTGTACCCGTTGGTACAAGTAATGGCAGCGAAGGCAGCGTCGCCACGCAGAGCTGGGAGTCCCCAAGAGTTGCACCAGTGGGAGGGGGCTGTGAGGGCGGCCTGGGGAGACAGGGCACAGCAAGAGCTGTACCGTGAGGACTGGACCTCAGCTGGGGATGATGAAGACTGGGAATACTACCCCCAGACTGAGCTTTCCCAAGAATATCTAGGTGAGGCAGAGCCAGAGCTGTCCCAAGGAGAGGTCAGCAGCTCTTCCGAATGGGAAGACTGTAGCGAGCCAGAGCTCAAAGCCCTCCAAGACGTTTCCACAGAGGAAGACAACAGCAGCGGCGCAGACCTCACCCAGGACAGCCATGAAAGCACGAGCAACTTTAGCTTCAGGCCCACTCCCTTCCTGAGGGAGGACTACGAGGACGACTGGGACGAAGTCAGCGTCCTCGAGCCGTATGAAGCAGAAGGCAGCGCCCAAAGGCTGTCAGCTTCTGAGGCAGACGAGCTGCCAGTGCCCCTCCCTCTGGAGGCCTGGGTTGAGAGCCGGGCACCGGAGTCTCTGTGCGCCTCGCTTCCCTCCCTGTACAGCGAAGCCTCCGAGGGCCAGCAGGGCTCCGAGGCAGGGCCGCAGAGCCCGGAGCCTGCCCCGCTCAGCCCTCTCGAGGCCTCAGCTCCCCAGCCGGGAGCGCAGGCCCCCAGGCCGCAGCCGGCTGCCCTCAGCAAGCGGTCCGGCCGCCTCAGGCGGGCGCTGCAGGCGCTGTGGGCGCTGTTCCGCTGCCGCTGCCTGGCGCCGCAGCCGCAGGAGTAGCGCCCGCGCCTGCCCAGCCCAGGGCTGCAGATGGCGGCCGGCCCGGGGCCCAGGGAGCCCTGGACATGGCCCCGCAGCCTCAGCTGCCCCGGCAGCCCTGGAGCGGCCTGGGGGCATCTCCCCAACACCCACAGTCACCACAGTGGCCAGCCCCACACAGCACGCGTGGGACACGACTGGAGCCAGGGCGCTCAGCAGTGAATCCCACAGAGTCATCAAGGTGGGAAGAGACCCTGACGGTCACCCAGGGCCACTGGCACCCTGGCAGCACCACCATCGCCGCAAAACCACGTCCCCAAGGGCCACATCTGCACAACTCTTCAACGCCTCAGAGACAGTGGCTCCTCCACCTCCCTGGGCAGCTTCTTCCAATGCCCCTCTGTCAGAGAAAAATTGCTTCAGATATTGAATTGGAACCTCCCCTGGAAATCAATGGCCATTTCCTCTCACCCCGAAAGGACTCCATGCTGGTCTTTTGGGATTGTATCCCTGAAGAATGCCACAAACAAGAGATGTTGCTCCATGGATGTGACTGCAGGACTTGGACTGATACCATTATTCCCATTTAAGAAATAGTTTAAGAGTTTAATAAATAGTAGTAGTAAAAAAAAAAAAAAAAAAAGGGATAAGAAGATGAAGAAGAAGTAGTAGTAGTAGATAAGAGGAAGACAAAGGAGCAGGATAAAAATAATAAGTTTAATAAGAAGAATGAGAATAGGAATAAGAAGATGAAGATGAAAAAATAGTAATTAATATAAGAATATTAAAACATAAGAATTATAGTAAGCATAAGAAGTGAATAAGATTAATTAGAATGAGAATAAGAAGAATATTATAAAGAAGATGAAGAAGAAGAAAGAAGAGTAGCATTTAAGAAGAAGGGGAAGAAGAAAGAAGGGAAAGAAGAAGGAATAGTAATAAGAATATGAAATAAAAATATACATCCGCACATCTTCTAGAATCTCAGAAGGCAGGAGAGGACTTCAAAAAGTATCTACTTCCAACTGATCATCTTCTCAGCTCTCGCTCTCCAAGACCTCTTTCTGATTTCTAGCTCCCTAACTCCCATTTCTTGTTCAATAAAATCCATGTCAAATAAAATCTGGTTTTGTTCTCCTATGGTCTCATTTGTGCCTTCACTGGGGGACAGACACCTCTCCCTCATGGCATCTTAACCCTGGATGGAACCACGGGCAGGGTCCCTTCCAGCCACAAGCCTTCCAGAATTCAGGGACTCCCTTCCCTTCTTCCTTCTGCTTCCAGCTGGAGAATGTGCAGCAAAGCCACCTTTCCTTTGCTGTCTGCTCTGGGAGCCCCCTGCTGCTGGAGCTTGACTCTGCCAAAATGCACAGACCCACCTGGGGATACTGCTGTCAGCCCCTATGCTCTGCAGAACCTCTTCTACCCATTTCAGGCTTCAATATTAAACACTAAGCAAAAGCAAATGTGCCAGATACTGCAAAGGCCATCTCTTGCTATTTCTCCTTGGCTGACGTTTGTGCAGGTGCTTCATCCTGGTGGAGGGGAGGCTGTTGCTGAGTATTCTTCCTCCTGAGCCCCTCAAGTGACAGGAATTTCAGTTGGGTTCACAGCTGTTCACAGCTACCAAATCGGCTGTCACAGACCTGACAAAGTATTGGGGCAGGACACAGCAAGTTTCACACAAAAGACATTACAATCTCACAACATAAGAAGCCACATATGGACAAAAAAAAAAATAAAAATCAAATTTAAACACTGTAATGAGCTTTAAAATAACAAAGTTGCGACAGATGCTCATTTAATGAAATAGCAGCAATCTTGCACATTTTCAAGTGTCTATTTAATAATAACACAGGTTCATCCTCACCACCATCCACTAGATTTCCACAGACATATTGCAGCTTCCTGCAAACGTCATCTAATCACTTCCTCCTCAATTCCAATTAATTTGCCATAGCAAAGCACGAGGAAGCTGTGGCTGCTGCTTTGTTTGCTGAAGTTCAAATGTATCCAACTCTGCCCATGGTTACAGGTGTTGTTTGTCACTGAATTACAGAACCAGGGACTGGGTTAGGGGGACCTTAAAGCCCATCCCGTGCCACCCCTGTCATGGAAGGGACACCTTCCACTGTCCCAGGTTGCTCCAAGCCCCATCCAAACTGGCCTTGGACACTGCCAGGGATCCAGGGGTAGCCACAGCTTCTCTGGACAAAGCATAAGGAAAGTGGTTGTGCTTCTCCACAGATGTAAGTCAACCACAGTGGCAATAAAACCCTGGGCATAAGGATATACTTAAAAACATCAGAGATGGTCCTTGTGCTTTTATAGGTAAAAGAAATCAAATGTTATATGAAAACAGTTGAAGGAGTGTAGGGGGATGCCCCCAATGAGAGAGGGACAAACTAGCCTTTGTCCCCAAAAAAAGGAAGGAAGCCCAGAAGTTTCTGCCAACGATCAGGTGAAAAGACACCTTATAGGACCCCAGAGACTTCACTAAAACCTTGGGGTCACCTAATTGGATGGAAGCCAAAAGGTCCTGCCTGGGCCATAAGGTAGAAAAGGAGAGGACAAAGAAACCACGAGGCTTTTGTGAAGGTGTTTTTACCAGGGGCAAACCACTGTACCTGGATCGGGTTTTCTGTTTATTGTTTTTCCTTTTATTAAACCTTTTTGTTTCTAACACTGCAGCAGAAGCCATCCTGCTCATTATTTGCCTCCAAAGGTAATAGCTAAGCTATCCTTGGGTGTATTAAGTTCCCTTTTAAGGGCTCCTAAAACCCTGGCCCGATAAAACAGAACTTAATAAACAGTCAGGACTTTAATGCGTTCAGAAAGGCCTTTCATGAATGTTAGGCAAGAGGACAGGAATTAGAAAATACCTTCAGCCAAGTAAAACTGGCTCCATTCACTGAAACGATAGTAACCATTGGCTTTTTGTTGCCTCTGTGCTCTTACAATACTGTCCAGAATGACCATGTTCAGAGAAAGTGAACACAGAGCAGGGGGGGGGGGGGGGGGGGGGGAAGAATTATTGACAGCAGTTCTACAACCCTCCTTTTACTTTGATGCTCTATTTAAATATTCTGGCTGTTTCAAGGGCTTGGTAAAACTGGCTTTTGTAGACTGAACACAAAAAACAAACAGGAGAAAAATGCAGCATTTTCCCTCCTCAGCCAGAATACAGTCAAAGCACAGTGGTTAAGCAAAAGCAGAGTAAGTTAATTACCAAGTATACAGCTGCTGCTACCTGGCAGAAAGCAAAGGAAAAAAAAAATCCTATCAGTCATCAAATGCAGTTCCTAAATCTGGAAAAGCCTTACAAAAATAAACTTCCACGAAGAAGGGACCAGCTTCAGAGAAAAAAAGAATGATGCAGATAATAAAGATCATTATTTCAGAACAAAAAACTATTTCCAGTTTGAAAGGAAAAACAATTGTTGGCAAGGCAACTACTAAATATGTCATCTAGTTAAAAACAGCTTCTCTTCTTGTGGTTTGTTGGGGCAGAATGAGCAAAGAGATCTTCTACCAGATTCTTTTTTGATACCAAACACTGAAAGGGGGTGGGAAGGAGTCATTTCTAACCCCAATTTAGAACAACTTTATTCCTCTGCATGATCATCAGCACTTCTTATATCCACTGTCAACACATACAGAGGTCCAGATATTGACTAAGAACTCAGGGTAAGTTTTATGTCCTGCTTGAAACAGGCATGATAATCCTGACTCCCCAGTTTTGCAGACACACAGGGATATAAATACACAACTGTTGATGCTTTGGCAGAACTTCCATTTTGCAAAGCCCTTACTTGTGTAGTTTCTCATATATTTTAGAAAACAGCAAATGAGTCTCTAAATTACTAGTAGCAAAACAAGAGAATTTGTAGCAAGCATTGCTTGAAATTTTTATTTTTCAGTTTTGTGGCTAACTTTAAAGTTTCCCTGAGTTCTTTTGGGAGTTCTTTCTTGCACTCATGCATGGCTACTGCTGAAATTTTATTACATTGGCCAATACATTTCAAGATATTTAATTTTAAAATTAAATTTAAAAAGAGAGGAGCTGTAAACTTCAAATCAGTGAGCTGTTGGGGGAGAAGGGTGTTGTGAGCTTTCTGTGTGTTGGGTGCCAGAGGAAGCAAGTTCTGACCCACCTGTACTCACACGCTAAATGAGCACTGATTGACACAAGAGACACTGCTGCCCACACATTCCCCCACCAAACTCAGGAAGCCAAAACTGCATTTCCTTCAGTTCTCCAAATAGATTTTTTGATTCAAAATTCAAACAGCTTAATTAAAATTATTTTTGAGAAATGCATCAGCTTCACAATCTGATCCCATGAGCTGTTCCATTAGAAGCTGCAAAATATCCTGATCTCAGAAGTCTTTTTCAGCCTAAATTGTTGAGATCGGAAGAAGAAATGCGGCACTCAATATGAGTGATCAGCAAATCTCAAAACTTTATTGATAGGCACACACATTTATATTGGTGTTAATGAGGCTAATACATATTGCAAAAGACAAGCTCAATATTGGTTAGTTACTTATCAGCTAACTACGCCTACCTTAGCATTCTTGTGGCTACTATGTTGCAGCTGTTCTCATCTTTTCTTCATATTTCTAACTAACGATCCTCTCCCCCATCCTGATGTTGCACCAAGGGCACAGTGCCCTTGCCTGATTTAGACACTGACTGCTGGCTCCTATACCTGTCTCCTTCTTGCTTAACTAACGCTATTATGTCAGTGTGACCTTTGTCAGCTAGCTGTCTACAAAATCCTCCACACTTCCCCTGTCTTTCTGTTGCACAAGCATGGTCTGATTAGATGTAGCAAATATCATCCTGAACATGGATGCCAGGGAGAAGAAAGAAGAAGGACAGGGCATGCCCAAATCCTTCCATCTTGGAACCCCTGACCCCCACATACAGAATTCCAAACCCCCTGTACAAGAATCAAAACCCCCCTGTACAGTGCTCCAAAATTTTTCCCTTCACCCTGTGATTGCTACTTAAATTTTGTGACCTGTAATTCTTCATATAAGGTTGGCAATTTGCTCCATGAATAAAGACTGAATTTCCACGGGTCTTTGCCTTCCTGCCAGGGTCTCTGAGCTCCTGTAAGGGCTTTGAGACATCCAGGGCATCCAGAGAGATGTCCTGGGTTCCGACAGCACCAGGAGGCTGGCTCTGTCCAAGGGCCCATTCCACATTTCCTGCACTGCAGAACCGCAAGGACTCCTGCCGCTGCCACTCCTCTGGCTCTGAGAGGAGCTAGAGCCGGCAAATAGTTCCGTGCAGAACCAAGTGCAAAGCTTTCTCTCCAAGTGGCGGCATTCATCCTGCCCCCTTTCTCAATTGTCTGGTGCCCAATAATGTCACTTGATGTTTTCCCTCCTTTGGCCTGCTGAGCTGGTCTCTCACCTCAACACTCCTTCCCTGAAACTTGGAGAAACGGGATGTTTCTCAGGGCAGCTGATGGGGACACACACACTGGGGCAGCCCACCAGCATTGCTGTAGTCAACAGGTCATGCAGAATTTCTAGGTCTCTCTTCCAGCTTCCTTGAAGAAGGGAGAATGTTCATCTCTACTACTCTGGCATTCCTCTACGGAAGGAACACCAAGAGAATTTCTTTTCCACACTAATGGCCTTCAGCTTGGTTTCAATACTTAGGTGCCAGATATGGCAAAACCCAGCCACTTGTACTGCTTTCCTGCCTAAGGTTTAAGCAAAAGCAAATCTTGCTTCCTTCCCAGCCTGCATGTTACACCCACGCCAGCCACCTGCTGGGAAAACATCTGGAACGAGGCCCACTGCAAGGCAGATACTTTGTAGGTTCCAGATCCCACCTGCACTGGCTCCAGCAGGCAAGGGCAAGCTTTGGTCACTTCCCAGAAGCAGCTTGGCCATTCCCCCCTGCCTCGCCACCTCGCCATCTTCCACAGCCCCTGCTGCCAAAGCCTTGCTAGGCAGAGCCATTTGCTGGGCTCGGTAAAAGAGTGACTTGGATTCTTCTTTGGTGCAAATACCAAAGCTGTGAGAAGTGAGAGGATCAGGTTCACAGCTGCTCTGCTTTAGCTAAGGACATTACTGGAGGCTCAGAGCCTGGTCCTTTAAAGCGAAACTGAATCTGAACTCCTGGTGTCTTTGTGGTGCATGTGGATATTTCTTTTCTAGAATCAGAGAGGTTAGAAAAGTCCTCCAAGGTGCTCAAGTCCATCTGTCCCCCAAAATGAAACAAAGTTATGTTGCTGGGCAACAAAAAGGCCTCAAGCCCCTACTTTTATCCCAGCAAGTACAGTGAGACAAGGGCACTCCTTTAGATCCAATGCACTGAATTCAGCAAAGCCTCCCCAGCCACTCCCAGCTGAGATGTTCAGGAATCAAAGGAGGAAGCTCCACCATGATTTCATTGGCAGTAATGGGGACACGCCTCTGGAAGTGCTGCCAGCTGAGCCAGGGGCTGGGCCTGGGGGGGACTCCTGTGCCCCCATTGCTCTCTCAGGGCAAATGCCGTGCATGCAACACCAAGGAAATGTAACGAGCACTGCCTCAGGGATTTCATACAGACAAAAAGGCAAAATGGAACAAACTTTGGTTTAATGATAAACACAGATGATATCTCAACAAAGGCAAAATGTGAAAAGTTGAAGCATAGCAAACACCAAACCTCTTACATTTACCGCTAAATCTAATACTACTAATACATCTTTGTTAATACTAATGTATCTTAACTAATAAACTGGGAGATTCCTATCAGGTAAACTAATAGAAGAATAAACAATCCTAAATCTAACAAAGCAATCTTATTTCTGTGTAGTCCTCCAGACACCTAACTCTTGCTAGTCCTGGACAATTGCTGGGCTAATTTGGTCATTTCTTTTTGGGGAGAGGCTGTGCATCCTTGCGTGGGCGATGTCTTCTCCTGTGCGTGTTCCTCCCCTTGATGGTTGCAAACTCCCTGGAAGACAGGAAACAAACCATCCATTGTTAACTTCATGCACACCGAGATCAAGTGTGTATGAAGTGCATACAAGTGTTGAGATCTCCATTTTTTGATGAATTTCTGTCTTTTCAGGCTGACACATTTATTAAGTGATCAGCACCATGAGTCTGATCTTGCTGGTTTTAATTCTTTGAAATGTCTTCCTCCTTTTGCTTGATCCTAGGTTTAATTGGATCAGCAGCATCAAAGCAAGCTTTCATGCATGTGTTCCTGCTTGTATGAACTGTGTCTTGTTGGGGCATGGCAAGGTTGCACTGGGAATGCTGGGTTTGAACGAAGCTGTTTGGGTTCCAAGTGGGCTGTAAGCTTGAGCAGGGCTGCCAGGGGCCATCCTGCAAGTGGCTTCAGCTTGCCCTGTGGTGCCTTTGGAAAGGGTCAGCGTGCTTTAGGCCAAAGGGGCAGCTGGGAGCAGAAGGAGGAGGAGCTTGCGCACCGTTGGCACTGCCCGCACGGAAAGGGGCCTCCCGCCGGCTGGGGCGGCTGGCGCGGTTGGCAGCAGGGACACTCCGCGCTGCCAGCCCGCTTGCGGCTTCTCTTCCCGGTCTCCCCAGTCTCCTTCCTGGGAGGGCTTTTCCTCCTCTTCCGTTTGCCTGCAGTCTGGAAATCAAAGAATGCTTATCAGTGCTTCCTTCCTCTCAGAAAGTTGGAATTCGCAGCGTCCACCCCAAAAATCTATTGGCCTAAGCAAATTCTTCCAAACCCCGCGGAGCTGAGAAAAGGGCTGGATATGGCAGTGGGCTGCGGCAGGCTGCCAACCATGGAGGTTGGAGGAAAACACTCCCCTTCACTACAGCTCTAAGGGGGTGGGATAAATACGTGGCTATCCATAGTTCTACATGTCTGATTTCTACCTCTCTGCCTAACATCTATTTATCTCTGGTTTTCCTCCCCACATGTCTAGGGCATGGCTTTTACGTTCAGTCACACTAGTGAAGACACATGGTTACCCATTTTCTCCTACCCAAAATAATCTCTCTCTCTCCCTCTCTAAGTTACTCTCTGTGAAACAAATTGCTCTCTGCCGGTAAGGAAAGTATTAAAGGTGCCATAGCAGCGGCAGCTCCTTCTTGGGGATATGCTGGGGTGCTACAAAAGATCCCTGAAAATCTGCAGCATCTCCATGAAGGCGGCTCAGATGGCTGATGTTAGTAAGCAGTGGGGAATGAAGGGTCTGATTGGAATCTGAGGGTGCCAGCCGTTGAGAAACCGATCTGTAGAGAGTCAAAGCCCATTTTGGTGGTGGTGCTGCTTTGTTGGGTCAAAGTTGTGCTCCAGAATTACGTATTTTAGGGTAGCAGCACAACAAAAGTCAGGGCAGCACCTGCTGCGCCTCTCCCAGTGCGTGGGACCAAGGGACCCTGGCAAAGCGGCGTCTGGCGTGGCTTGTCAGCAGGGTTTGTGCCCTTCTGCCAGTTTCTTGACCCTGCTGGCATGTCTGGATTTTCTTCCCACTCACCTGAGCAAGAGTGCTGCTGGCAAGTTTCTGCTCTTTTTTCCAGCAGTAGTAATACTCCACACACTGTGCCACGGTCTTACTCGGGATCTGTTGTGAAGACAAAAAGAAGGAATCTGAAACAGCCATCCTATAGGGTGCATTGGAGAACAATGATAATACAGAGTAAAGTAGGAATTAAAATGATGGAGAAAATTGAGGAGGGTGTAAAATGAAATCAATATGCAGGAGTCAGAGAGGCATTATGCAATGTAATAAACCGAGTATTGTGCTACGTGGCACCACGTGTAATGCACAGATCAACACCAAGTCCCTCTAGCAGAGTTCTTCTTTGCCCCGTTCACTGCAGTTATCCCAGCACAAGGTGTTGTGGAAGCAGCAGCACACCTGGGAGACAAGTCTGACAGAACAGAGCTTTGTCTTCCAAAACAGCCTGGAGAGAAGGGTTGCAGAGGCAGGATCATCATTTTCACACAGGCCTTCCATGTCCTATTTTGTGACTACTTTAACAGTTTTGAGAAAAGAGGGACATAGGTGCAGTATTTGGTACCAGCAATAATTAACATGTCCCTTCTGATGATCTGCCAAGGTGAGGTATGTCCTGTGGCTTTACCTGCTTCTGGATGAGATGGAAATCCTTGCCGTAGGTGTGGAAAGCCTTTTGGAAGGCCTCCTTCTCCTCAGCTGTCCATCTATCAGAGCCTGGCAAGAAAAAGCAGCAGCTGAATTGATCCCTCTAGCCACTTGAAGCAGATCCCACTGGCTGCTGAAAGCAAGCTGGCACCAGCCATCATTCACGTGTGTGCATGTCTGCTCCCTCAGAAGGTGATGAAGACGAGAGCAGGCATTCCCCAGGGAAAAAAGCATGGAAAACGAGTCAAGCTGAAGGAGTAGATGCTGGTGCTTTCCCCATCCCCAGAGAAGGCGAGATCTTGTGCTAGTTTAAAGCACAACTAATTGAAGCAGAAATGCTTGACACGGCCATTAAGGGCACGGCAGCATGTGTCAGTGAAGGAAGAAGCTGGGCTTAGGTTACCTGCATAATGATAATCAGCCAAGGGATGGTCTTGAGCTGTTGGAGGCCCCCCCAAGAGCAACATCTCCAGAGCCTCCTGCAAGATGCAAGGGAAAAAGGCTTGAGCTGCCCCACAACACAAAAAAGGAGCCAAACCCCACCCATGCTGCTTTCAGCCACTTTGCCTCTTCAGCTGAGGATTCAGGCCACTGGCTCTCATATGGGTCAAAGATTGTGCTTTGCTCCCAGTCCCTCATTTCTGCTGCCCATCCCTTGGCTCCTGCTCCCCAAGGGTAGCATTTTCCTCTCCAACTCCATGATTTTGCTCCTGCTGCACCCCAAATTGCCTCAGCTGACTGCGGCTTCTGGGAATTGTGCCTCAAAATGTCTTCAAGAACACAGATCTCCAGGAGGTTTTCAAGGCAGCAGGCTGCAGGACCCTGCGGCGCTGCCTCCAGGAGAGATCTTGTCCCTGCTGGAGCCATTTGGGCTCAGCCCTGCCGCAGCTGGACGAGACACAGCAGGCAGCGAGTGCTCTGCTGCTTGTGAACTCCCTTCTTCAAGGAGCAGCCAGGAAAGGCTGTCCCGCTGCCCGGGTCTTATCAATTCCCTGCCCACTCTTGCCCGCGCTGACACGATCCGTCCTAAGGACGTGATTCTTGGAGGTTCTTTTTCACTGATCTCAGGGTGCAAAACTGACATGACAAGGGGATTTGCAGTAAAATCAAAATACATGTACTTTTATTAAATAGCCATAGAGAAGATGCATTAGAGAGAGGGGAACGAAGAAAGGGAAAAGAATAAGGAAAAGAAAAAAGAAGAGAGGGAGGGCAAGGAGGTATATAGCTATCAGACGTGCAGATGAAAAAGTCCCTCGAAGTCCGGTCGACGAAGAGGCCTGTCGTCTTCACGTCAGGGGAGATCTCAAAGGTATCAGTCAGGTCTAACCTTTTTTATAGTCCTTTTGAAATGGGGGAAGGGGACCCATTTCAAAATAGCCTATTGATAAAGGGTACAAGGAGTCCATCAGTAGTCCACCAGGAACAGGTGTCGTCAGCAGCAGATGTCGTAGGCAGGAACCATTGTGTTCTCGGTCCCGTGGTCGCTTGCAAAACTTGCTTTGGTCCCCACGCACGCCTTCCCTCACCCTACGGTAGGGATTTCAGTCTCAGTCCTTTTGGGAAGAAGAGGGGAGCTTTTCCATGTAGGGGTCGCATGTCCCAGTCCTTGAGGGGAGAGCCCTCTCCCGTCTCAGTCCATCTGTCACGGTGGTTGATGTACGGTGAGTGGAGGGTCCTTTTGTGGTGACCTCCGGGAAGGTCATTCCAGAGAGAAAGTCCAGCCAAGTCAGAAGGGTGGAGAAATTCCAGCACTAGCGTTGCTAGGTGATGCAGGCGAAGGAGAGCACACTGCCCCTTCTTGGGTGCAGTGTTGTTCCATGAGTTGAGCAAACACACCCGTAGGCAATAATCTGGCTTGGTGGACCAGACAGACCTGGATTTTCAGAACAGGATCTTTCCCTTTCCCCGGTGGTCTTGGCTTTCATGACGATCGAGAGGCAAAAAATGAGGGAAGTTTTGGACAGACTCTCACAATAGCAAGAAGCTTCAGAAATTTGCATTTTCCTATGCCCTTTGTACCTTGGCAGAGGTTTCTTAAGTAAAAGGTTAAAATTCAACACATAATTCTACAATTTAAAATTTAAATGCTTAGTCCACATATTGCTAACTTAATTGAACCCCCCAAAACCTCCATTTCAACAGCAGCCCCTGCCTGGCTTCTGCCTGCCCACACCGTGGGCATCCACGGCTCCTCCTGGGCATGGAGCTCAGTCAGTGCTGGTGCTGGGTGGCTTTGCTGCTGCTGCCACCTGGACACTGGGGTGACTTCTTGTTCTAGGTTACAGTATAAACATGTATTCTATTCCCATCCTCAAGAGCTGCTGAAACCAGGAGGGGCATAGTTTTCTTCCTTATCTCCTGTTAATCAACAAGATCACCGCTCTGTCTCCACCTACCAAGGAGAAGAAAACACAAGCTTTCCTAGGTGCCGTAGGCTTTTGGAGAATGCACATTCCCGAGGACAGGCAGATTGTGAGCCCTCTCTACCTTGTCACCCACAAGAAGAACGATTTCCACTGGTGTCCTGAACAGCAACAAGCCCTTGCCCAGATTAAGCAGGCAATCGCTCATGCGGTAGCCTTTGGCCCAGTCAGGATAGGACCAGAGGTGAAGAATGCTCTACTCTGCAGCTGGGAACCATGGTTTGTCCTGGACTCTTTGGTAGAGGTGCCTGGTGAGACTCAAGGCTGACCAGTAGGATTCTGGAGATGGAGCTATGAAGGCTCTGAAGCAAACTACATTCCCAGAGAGAAGGAAATCTTGGCTGCCTACGAAGGAGTTCAAGCTGCCTCAGAAGTAACTGGCACCAAAACGCAGCTGCTTCTGGCACCCCAGCTACCAGTGCTGGGCTGGATGTTTAAAGGAAATGTTCCTTCCACACATCACGCCACCGACACCACATGGAGCAAATGGATTGCCCTCATCACCCAGCGCACCCAGATTGGAAATGCGAATGGCCCTGGCATTCTGGAAATTCTATCAAACTGGCCTGAAGGGGAGATTTTTGGATTGTCTTCTGAAGAAGAAGAGGAGCAAGTGGCACGTGCCAAGGAAGCCCCACCATATAGTGAGCTACCGGAGCCTGACAGACAATATGCCCTCTTCACTAATGGTTCCTGCTGAATTATAGGCACTAACCGGAAATAGAAAGCTGCAGCATGGAACCCCACAGGACAAGTTGCACAAGCTACTGAGGGACAAGCTGGATCGAGTCAGGTTGCAGAGCTTAAAGCCGTCCAGCTGGCTTTGGCTATTGCCAAACGAGAGAAGTGGCCGAGGCTCTATCTCTACGCCGATTCATGGATGGCAGCTAATGCTCTGTGGGGATGGCTGCATTGCTGGAAAAAGGCCAACTGGCAGCGCAGAGGGAAACCCATCTGGGCCACCAAGATTTGGCAGGACATTGCCACCCAAGTAGAGAGGCTGACTGTGAGATTCGACATGTGGATGTGTATGTACCCGAGAGTCGGGCTAATGAAGAGCATCACAACAACAAACAGGTGGACCAAGCTGCCAAGGTGAAAGTATCACAGGTGGATCTAGACTGGCAGCACAAGGGAGAATCATTCCTAGCTCTCTCGTTGGGCCCACGGTGCCTCTGGTCGTCAGGGGAGAGATGCAACATAGCGATGGGCCCGTGACCGAAGGGTGGGCCTTGCTATGGACAACATCTCACAGGTCATCCACAACTGCGAGAGCTGCGCTGCAATCAAACAGGCCAAGCGGGTGAAGCCTCTGTGGTACGGTGGGCGATGGTTGAAGTACAGGTATGGGGAAGCCTGGCAAATTGACTTCATCACGCTTCTCCAAACCTGCCAAGGCAAGCGCTACATGCTGACCATGGTAGAACCTACCACAGAGTGGTTGGAAACCTACCCTGTGCCTCATGCTACTGCCTGGAACACCATCTTGGGCCTAGAAAAGCAAATCCTGTGGAGACAAGGCACCCCTGAGAGAATTGAGTCGGACAATGGAATTCATTTCAAGAACGGCCTTATCAACACCTGGGCCAGAGAACATGGCATTGAAAGGACATATCATATCCCCTATCACACACAAGCTGGCGGGAAAGTTGAACGATGCAACAGACTACTTAATACTATCCTGAAGGCACTTGGTGGAGGAGCCTTCAGGAACTGGGAACTGAACTTAGCAAAAGCCATCTGGGTGGTCAACACCCGAGGACCTATCAATCCTGGTGCTGCCCAGTCTGAACCCCTGCACACAGGGGATGGAGACAAAGTTCCTGTGATACACATGAAAGGTATTTTAGGAAAGACTGTTTGGATTAATCCCACCGCAAGCAGGGGCAAACCCATCTGTGGGAATTTTTGCTCAAGGACCTGGTTGCACTGGCTGGGTAATGCAGAAGGACAGGGAAAGCCATTGTGTACCACAAGGAAATCTAACCTAATTTGAAGCGAGAATTGTGTGTAAAGTTTCATTTTATATTATACATATATATATAGATAGATACATATCTATAGTAAGAGGATATTGGTTTGGGTACAGATGGTAATAGAATAAGGGTTAGATTATGTCCTAGGTTATAATATAAAATTATGTTCTATTCCCATCCTCAAGAGCTGCTGAAACCAGGAGGGGCATTGTTTCTTCCTTATCTCCTGTTAATGGGCCCATCAATGTCTTGCCACATGACTCAGAGATAACTCCCTCCCAGAGCCATTTCTGTTTCATGGCTAATCAAGGACCCACAGCATGAGGCAGAATGATATCAGCCCACTGTGAGATGCTCTGCCCATGGGGGAGGAGCTAAGCATCCCCAGCTGGATATAATCTGGGTTTTGGGACACAACAAGCAGTCTTTCCACTGGATTCCCAGAGGAACCGCTGCCCTTACCCACTGCTTTTCCAGAGGATGAGAGCTACCAGATTGTTTCGACAGGATCACCACTTCCACAAGTCCATTTCAGCTGGACTGCTACCACCACCCTAACTAGCAGGGTGTCAGGCTGTATTCTGACCCTGTCAGTGGTTTTTCTTTTGTATTATTGCATGTATTTTGGTTTTTTTTCCCTTTTCCTAATAAATTGTATTTCTGACTTGGAGTCTCTCACTGGTTTTGCTTTCAAACCACAACAGAGATCCATCTCTTTATTTGAACAGAGGAATGGGCCATTGCCTACCCTGCAAGCGGGGGGGTGGTGGGGGTGGGGTGTCACCTTCAGTGTTGCCTAGAGGGCAAGGCCAGAGGGCTCAGGGGCAGAGGGAGGGATGTGTTGGTCTGAGGAGGGGCTGGAGGTTGCTGGGCTGGTCCTGGGGTCTCTAGAGGAATTCGGATAGGCTGGGATGGGAGAGACTGAGATAAAAAAAGGGATGAAGGCAGCTTGGGGAGGCCAATGGGGAGAGCAGGTGGCAGTGGGATCTACAGTGTAAGAGGAGGCTTCGTCGTAGACGGTTATTCTGGAGTCCTCTTCACAGAACACTTGAGAGGGCTGTCCAGGCCGTTCCTGCTGCTGGAGGGGCTGCTCACGCTGTCTGGGTGTGAGGTGCAGCCACCGTCTTCCAACTCCTGTCCCGAGGTGCTCCTGTGCAGAGAGGAGGTGGCTGAGGCCCCAGCTGCCAGTGGCACACAGGGACCCTCGTGCACAGCAGGGCCCAGAGCTGGCAAGGCTCCCCAGCACGGCTGGAGCTGCTGGCACAGCTGGGCCCAGCTGGACAGCTGCCCCTCAAGGCCCCGGCCAGCAGGGCACGGCTCTGGGCAGGCTCCCTGGCCAGGAGTGGGCCCCAGAGCGCCTCTGCCTTTCAAGGGCAATCTCGGCCCTGCTCTTTCTCCTCCCCACCTCCCTCTGCCTCTGCCCCGTGCCCCTGGGGCTGCTCTTGGCCAGGCAGTCTCAGTGGGAGCCAGCTCTGGCTGCAGCCCCAGCGGGGCCCCCAGGACAAGGCCCAGCAATTGAGAGGCCAATGGAAGCACTGGGCAGCAGCAGAACCCTCAGCAGAGTTATTTGGACAATCATGGACTGGCCACAACCCCACTGCAGTCTCAATGGGAATGTTTCCTGACCACGTTAGACTTTCAAAAGAAGCTGTTTGAGGGGGAGAGCAACAAAACACTCACTGTTTTCTCTTCCAGGAATACCCGATTCCAAAGCAGCACAACATGAAGACAAGCTCCAAAGAAAGCACGCCTCCCAGTAACCCTAGCCAGCAGCCTGTTCCCTGACAGAAACCCCTTCCGAGGCCATCCTGGGCATTGGGAACAGGTCTTGTGGTGCTGGCTGCATCTGTGGGAGTGATGGGGAGCGTGAGCCCATGCTGTGCTGCACTGCTGAGCTGGCAGCACGGTGGATACGGGCAGGACGTTCTCTGTTTCCCCCAGAGCTGGGGCCTGCAGGCACCTTGCCAGCCCTGGGCACAGGCTGTGCCAGCCAACAAAGCCCAGCAGGCCGGGAGGAGAGCCCGGGGGCAGCGCAGCTGCTTGGGCAGTGGCTGCTGCCAGGGACACAGGCCAAAGCCATCCCTGAGCAGCCACTGCCAGCCCTGGCCTTCCCTGCCCCGTGACAGCTCCCCCAGCCCCAGGGGACAGGCTCAGGCCCTGTCAGGACCCAGCGCAGCCCCTGCCCAGTCGGGAGCCAGGGCTGGCTCTGGCCCTGGGCTGGTAGCAGGGCTCCCGCTCGGGGCTGCTCCTGTGCCTTGGGCCTCTGGGCACTCAGGGCCAGCTCCACAGCAGCTGCAGCGCCAGGGACGTTGCTGCACCCGTCCCGTTTCCCCGGGGCTCTGAACAAGCTCCAGAGGCCTGGAAGCCGAGGCGCCTCCAGCTTTGGCTGCTGCCGGGCCAGGCAAGGGCAGGCCCTGGGGGAAGAGCTGCTGCCACACAGCCCCGGCCAGGGCTGAGCCTGGCACAGCAATTACCTGCTGTGCCTGTGCCCGTGTCTGGCATCGCCTTCCTTCCTGCAGCTAGGGCTGCCAATGAGCCACTGCTTCTCCCTGAGTGTTCCTCCTCCTGAACAGCCTTTTGGTCCATCACTTGAAAAAGGAAAAAAGGGACAACTCGATCAAATGGAAATATTCCCCACTGGGGAGGTGGCACCTTCAGGAGGCAATGCTTGCCAAAGTCAAAGGTAAAGATCAGGAAAAAGCCCAGGTAATTGGGGCTGGGCCAGTGCACTCCCTTGTGCAAACAGCTGCACCGCCTGATCTTCTCAGAGACTGGGAAATGGCAGGGGATCTCAGGCCCACAGTACAGTGGGGGCACCCTATCAGCTACTGCCAAATTCCATCCTGCAGAGGCTGGGGAGGAATTGCAGCCAGGCCAGGCTGGGAAACAGCCCTGCAGGGCGTGAAAGCAGCAGCGGGGCAGTGAGGCTGCCATGGATCCCTTCCCGCTGTGCCGGGCACGGCGTGTCCAGATGTGCAGCCAAAGCCCCCGGCTGCTGAGTCCCAGGGGAAGCATGAGGGAAAGGCACCCACCTTGTCCTCCGGGTGCTTCCTTCTGTGTTTGTCTCAGGAATTCATCTGAGTCATGAGACTTTTTGGCTGCAAAAACTTGGGTCTTTCCTTTTGGAGGACCTTAAGAGAAAGTAGTTCCATTTCCCAGGAATGGATCCCACAAAAGCGGGGCTCAGCCTGTGGGGTCAGCAGGGTCACACTACTCACCCCTGCCATGGGAGCTGGGTTGGGGCCAAGCATCCAGCCCTGGAGCTTGAGAAGTCCTCCCCGCAGACACACCTGTAACTCAACAGCCACAGAAGCTTCTGCCATCTCTGCTGATCTGCACGGGCACCACTGAGCCGCAGCAGCGGTGAGGGGATCGTGCAGGGCGCGGGCACACACGTGCATGGTTCTGTGCTGGCACCTGCAGTGCTGCCTCCCTGGCCCAGCTTTGGGCTCTGAGCTGGCAGCTCTCCCAGGGGAAAGGCCTTGACCTACCCTCAGCATCTCCCAGAGCCTCAGTCCTGGATGTGGGACCTTCACCGGCAGGTTCAGCTGCAAAAAAGGCAGGACAGAAGAGCTCCTGTGGCACTGCAGGAGATCCTCAGGCTGCCCACAAGGCTCAGCCCCGGGGCACAGCCCTGGGCCCGGCCCCTTCCCTCTCTGCTCTTCTGTGTGACTGCACAGAGCACACGGAAGGACACACTGGCACAGCACACGGGAGGAGGACTGAAAGATCAATGCTCCTTCCTCCCACTGACAGCGATCCTGTGGGATCCCTCAGGGCTCCAGAAGGGAGCAGGGAAAGATTCTCAGAATCCTTCAGCCCTTACATAATGTTAAGGGAAATGGTTTGTAAGTGACCTTTTGTTGCATTGATCCTGATTATTCACTCAGGAAAGGCAGAATGAAAACTTGCCTCCAGCATCCTCCAGGAACTTCAAACCATCCTTCATCAGGACTTCCTGAAAACCCATGTCACGATTCCAGTCTAAAAGGGAGCAGAGATCAGAACCATATCTGTGGCATGCTGGGATCCCCTAATGCTACAGGGAAAAGGGCACTGCCAGGGGGTCGGGTAAGGCTATGGGACCCAGATGGGAATGGACATGGCCAAAGGTGCACAGGGGCCTGGGGAGCTCTGGGCTGGCTCCTGATCACTCTCCACACTCTTTCCCTGCCCTCAGCAACACCCCTGGGAGGGGTGGCTGGAGTAGCCCAGGGCCCTGGGGCTCTCTCCCTCAAACTCACAGAGAATCCTCCCTAAAGCCCTGGGGAAAACTGCAGCAGGCAGTGCCACAGCTATCCCTCCCTCCTACACTCCCTCCTGCCCTCCTTCTGCTGGGACAGCTCCCAGATCCCAAGGGCAAACAGCCAGGCTCTCTCAGGACACACTGGAGCCTTGCTCTCCCCCTCTGTCCTTTCCCCACCGTGGGCACCCCGTGCAGTCACTGCCAGGTTTCAGGACATGTCTCCCATGGAGGGACCCCAGCAGGACTGCTCAGGGCCCGAGTGCCCTGAGCCTGCTCGGGATAATTCCCCTGGGCTGTGCCGCTCTAGTCCAGGCTGTGCCCGCACTGCCAAGCAGCAGAGAGGGCAGCTCAAGCCTCAGCAGGGCTCAGGCCCAGAGGCACAGCAATTACCTCCTGTGTCTGTGCCTGGCATGGCCTCCCTTCCTGCAGCAGAGGCTGGCACGGAACCACTGCTTCCTCCGGGAAATGCTTCCTTCTGCACAGGCTCTCCTTTCATTTCTGGAAAATGGAAAAGAGACAGCTGGATCAGATGGAAACATTCCTCACTGGGAATGGGAAAGGTGAGACATCACTTGTGAAAGGAATGGATAAGGATCAGAAAACACCCAGGATTTTGGGACAACCCAAGGCTGCTTCCTTCCCCAAACAGCCCCAACATCTGATCTGCCTGGACACCAGGAAATTGCAGGGGATCTGAGGGTGGGCATGGACTGTGGTGCAATTGGGGCTGCCTGTCAGCTGATGCCAAATGCCTTCCTGCAGAGGCTGGGCAGAAGCTGCAGCCAGGCCAGGCTGGGAAACAGCTCTGCAGGGCGTGAAAGCAGCAGCGGGGCAGTGAGGCTGCCATGGATCCCTTCCCGCTGTGCCGGGCACGGCGTGTCCAGATGTGCAGCCAAAGCCCCCGGCTGCTGAGTCCCAGGGGAAGCATGAGGGAAATGCACCCACCTTGTCTTCTCTGCAGACATTCCTTCAGCATTTGCCACATGATTTCTAATGGGTCCTGGAATTTCTTGCCTGCCATGTCTTTGGTTTCTCCTGTCGTAGGACCTTAAGAGAAAGTAGTTCCATTTCCCAGGAATGGACCCCACAAAAGCAAGGCTCAGCCTGAGAGGTCAGCAGGGACACACTACTCACCCCTGCCATGGGAGCTGGGCTTTTGTGCAGCATCCAAGGTAGGAGTTGGTGAAGTCGTCCCTGCAGACACATCTGTAACACAACAGCCACAGAAGCTTCTGTCACCTGGTCCTGACCAGTCAGTCAAACATTACGCCTTGTTGGGATAGTGAGAACATACCTGCAGAATGCTCGGACGGCTTCACAACTTCAGAGCGCCAGGCTAATGGAGAATCCTTCCAGCCTCCCAGTCTGGAAGCAAACCAAGATGAGAACTGTTTCCATTGTGTGCCAGGGCTGGCTCTGGCCCTGGGCTGGCAGCAGGGCTCCCGCTCGGGGCTGCTCCTGTGCCTTGGGCCTCTGGGCACTCAGGGCCAGCTCCGCAGCAGCTGCAGCGCCAGGGACGTTGCTGCACCCGTCCCGTTTCCCCGGGCCTCTGAACCAGCTCCAGAGGCCTGGAAGCCGAGGCACCTCCAGCTTTGGCTGCTGCCGGGCTGGGCAAGGGCAGGCCCTGGGGGAAGAGCTGCTGCCACACAGCCCCGGCCAGGGCTGAGCCCGGCACAGCAATTACCTGCTGTGCCTGTGCCCGTGTCTGGCTTTGCCTTCCTTCCTGCAGCAGGGGCTCGCACCGAAGATGGAGTGCTTCCTTCAAGAAATGCCAACTTCCACTGAAGCACTATGTCCATCTCTTGACAAAAGAAGGGAGACAGCTGCATCAGATGGAGCTGTTCCCCACTTGGGCGGTGGCATCAGAGGTAATATTTGTGAAATTTATGGAGCAGGAAAATGGCCAGATTACAGTGGCATGATGTGAGCACTTCCACCTCCAAACAGCCACCCTTTTCCTAATCTGCAGGGCTGGATATAGTGGGGGATCTCAGGGTGTGTTACAGTTTGGGCTGCCTGTCAGCTGATGCCAAATGCCTTCCGGCAGAGGCTGGGCAGAAGCTGCAGCCAGGCCAGGCTGGGAAACAGCCCTGCAGGGCGTGAAAGCAGCAGCGGGGCAGTGAGGCTGCCATGGATCCCTTCCCGCTGTGCCAGGCACGGCGTGTCCAGATGTGCAGCCAAAGCCCCCGGCTCCTGAGTCCCAGGGGAAGCATGAGAGAAATGTACCCACCTTCTCTTGTCTGCAGGGGTTCCTTCAGCTCTTGCCTAATCTGTTTGGAAGTTTGCAGGGACATCTTATCTGTTGTATCTTGGACTTTCCCTGTTGGAGTACCTTAGAGAAAAATATTTCCATTTCCCAGGAATGGATCCTACAAAGGCAAGGCTCAGCCTTTGAGGTCAGCAGGGACACACTACTCACCACTGTGATGGGAGCTGGGCTTGCGTATAGCATCCAAGGTAGGAGCTGGAGAAGCTGGAGAAGTCCTCCCCGTAGATACATCTGTAACACAACAGCCACAGAAGCTTCTGTCACCTGGTTCCTGCTCGCTTGTCTACAATTCTTCCATGGTGGCACACTGAGAACATACCTGCAGGAGGCTCCAAGGGCTTCAAAACTTTATTCATCCAAGCTGATGGAGAAGCCTTCCCAGCAACCTCATCTAGAACGGAGCACAGCTGAGAACACTTTCCAGAGTGTGCTGGGATCCCCTTCTGCCACAGGGAACTGGGCACTGCAAGGGGGTCGGCTAAGGCCGTGGGAGCCAGATGTGAATAGACATGGCCAAAGGTGCACAGGGGCCTGGGGAGCTCTGGGCTGGCTCCTGGTCACTCTCCACACTCTTTCCCTGCCCTCAGCAACATCCCAGGGAGGGGTGGCTGGAGCAGCACAGGGCCCTGGGGCTCTCTCCCTCAGACACAGAGGAAATCCTCCCTAAAGCCCTGGGGCAGACTGCAGCAGGCAGTGCCACAGCTATGCCTCCCTACCTCCCTCTGTCCCTCCTGCCCTCCTTCTGTGGGGACAACCCCAGATCCCAAGGGCAAACAGCCAGGCCCTCTCAGGACACACTGGAGCCTTGCTCTCCCTCTCTGTCCTATCCCCACCATGGGCACCCCGTGCAGTCGCTGCCAGGTTTCAGGACATGTCTCCCATGGAGGGACCCCAGAAGGACTGTTCAGTACCCGAGTGCCCTGAGCCTGCTCGGGATAATTCCCCTGGGCTGTGCCGCTCTAGTCCAGGCTGTGCCCGCACTGCCAAGCAGCAGAGAGGGCAGCTCAAGCCTCAGCAGGGCTCAGGCCCAGAGGCACAGCAATTACCTCCTGTGTCTGTGCCTGGCATGGCCTCCCTTCCTGCAGCAGAGGCTGGCACGGAACCACTGCTTCCTCTGGGAAATGCTTCCTTCTGCACAGGCTCTCCTTTCATTTCTGGAAAATGGAAAAGAGACAGCTGGATCAGATGGAAACATTCCTCACTGGGAATGGGGAAGGGGACAATTTCAGGAGGCATCACTTGTGAAAGGAATGGATAAGGATCAGAAAACACCCAGGATTTTGGGACAACCCATGGCTGCTTCCTTCCTCAAACAGCCCCAACATCTGATCTGCCTGGACACCAGGAAATTGCAGGGGATCTGAGGGTGGGCATGTCCGTTGGTCCAGTTTGGGCTGTCTGTCAGCTGATGCCAAATGCCTTCCTGCAGAGGCTGGGCAGAAGCTGCAGCCAGGCCAGCCTGGAAACAGCCCTGCAGGGCGTGAAAGCAGCAGCGGGGCAGCGAGGCTGCCATGGATCCCTTCCAGCTGTGCCAGGCACGGCGTCTCCAGATGTGCAGCCAAAGTCCCCGGCTGCTGAGTCCCAGGGGAAGTATGAGGGAAATGCACCCACCTTGCCTTCTTTGCAGACGTTCCTTCAGCATTTGCCACATGATTTCTAATGGGTCCTGGAATTTCTTGCCTGCCATGTCTTTGGTTTCTCCTGTCGTAGGACCTTAAGAGAAAGTAGTTCCATTTCCCAGGAATGGACCCCACAAAAGCAGGGCTCAGCCTTTGGGGTCAGCAGGGACACACTACTCACCCCTGTGATGGGAGCTGGGCTTTTGTGCAGCATCCAAGGTAGGAGTTGGTGGAGTTGTCCCTTCAGACATGGCTGTAAAACAACAGCCACAGAAGCTTCTGTCACCTAGTTCTTACCAGTCAGTCAAACATTACGCCTTGGTGGGACAGTGAGAACATACCTGCAGAATGCTCAGAGGGCTTCACAACTTCAGAGGGCCACGCTAATGGAGGAACCGTCCCAGCATCCCAGTCTGGAAGCAAACCAAGATGAGAACTGTTTCCATTGTGTGCCAGGGCTGGCTCTGGCCCTGGGCTGGCGGCAGGGCTCCCGCTCGGGGCTGCTCCTGTGCCTTGGGCCTCTGGGCACTCAGGGCCAGCTCCGCAGCAGCTGCAGCGCCAGGGACGTTGCTGCACCAGTCCCATTTCCCCGGGGCTCTGAACCAGCTCCAGAGCCTCGAAGCCGAGGCGCCTCCAGCTTTGGCTGCTGCTGGGCCAGGCAAGGGCAGGCCCTGGGGGAAGAGCTGCTGCCACACAGCCCCGGCCAGGGCTGAGCCCGGCACAGCAATTACCTGCTGTGCCTGTGCCCATGTCTGGCATTGCCTTCTTTCCTGCATCAGGAGCTTGCACCGAAGATGGAGTGCTTCCTTCAGGAAATGCCAACTTCCACTGAAGCTCTATGTCCATCTCTTGACAAAGGAAGGGAGACAGCTGCATCAGATGGAGCTGTTCCCCACTTGGGCGGTGGCATCAGAGGTAATATTTGTGAAATTTATGGAGCAGGAAAATGGCCAGATTACAGTGGCATGATGTGAGCACTTCCACCTCCAAACAGACACCCTTTTCCTAATCTGCAGGGCTGGATATAGTGGGGGATCTCAGGGTGTGTTACAGTTTGGGCTGCCTGTCAGCTGATGCCAAATGCCTTCCGGCAGAGGCTGGGCAGAAGCTGCAGCCAGGCCAGGCTGGGAAACAGCCCTACAGGATGTGAAAGCAGCAGCGGGGCAGCGAGGCTGCCATGGATCCCTTCCCGCTGTGCCAGGCATGGCGTGTCCAGATGTGCAGCCAAAGCCCCTGGCTGTTGAGTCCCAGGGGAAGCATGAGAGAAATGCACCCACCTTCTCTTGTCTGCAGGGGTGCCTTCAGCTCTTGCCTAATCTGTTTGGATGGTTGCAGGGACATCTTATCTGTTGTATCTTGGACTTTCCCTGTTGGAGTACCTTAGAGAAAAATATTTCCAATTCCCAGGAATGGATCCTACAAAAGCAAGGCTCAGCCTCTGAGGTCAGCAGGGACACACTACTCACCACTGTGATGGGAGCTGGGCTTGCGTATAGCATCCAAGGTAGGAGCTGGAGAAGCTGGAGAAGTCCTCCCTGTAGATACATCTGTAACACAACAGCCACAGAAGCTTCTGTCACCTGGTTCCTGCCCGCTTGTCTACAATTCTTCCTTGGTGGCACACTGAGAACATACCTGCAGGAGGCTCCAAGGGCTTCAAAACTTTATTCATCCATGCTGATGGAGAAGCCTTCCCAGCAACTTCATCTAGAATGGAGCACAGATGAGAACACTTTCCAGGGTGTGCTGGGATCCCGTTTTGCCACAGGAAACTGGGCACTGCAAGGGGGTCGGCTAAGGCCGTGGGAGCCAGATGTGAATAGACATGGCCAAAGGTGCACAGGGGCCTGGGGAGCTCTGGGCTGGCTCCTGGTCACTCTCCACACCCTTTCCCTGCCCTCAGCAACATCCCAGGGAGGAGTGGCTGGAGCAGCACAGGGGCCTGGGGCTCTCTCCCTCAGACACAGAGGAAATCCTCCCTAAAGCCCTGGGGCAAACTGCAGCAGGCAGTGCCACATCTATGCCTCCCTACCTCCCTCTGTCCCTCCTGCCCTCCTTCTGTGGGGACACCCCCCAGATCCCAAGGGCAAACAGCCAGGCCCTCTCAGGACACACTGGAGCCTTGCTCTCCCCCTCTGTCCTTTCCCCACCGTGGGCACCCCGTGCAGTCGCTGCCAGGTTTCAGGACATGTCTCCCAAGGAGGGACCCCAGCAGGACTGCTCAGGACCCGAGTGCCCTGAGCCTGCTCGGGATAATTCCCCTGGGCTGTGCCGCTCTAGTCCAGGCTGTGCCCGCACTGCCAAGCAGCAGAGAGGGCAGCTCAAGCCTCAGCAGGGCTCAGGCCCAGAGGCACAGCAATTACCTCCTGTGTCTGTGCCTGGCATGGCCTCCCTTCCTGCAGCAGAGGCTGGCACAGAACCACTGCTTCCTCTGGGAAATGCTTCCTTCTGCACAGGCTCTCCTTTCATTTCTGGAAAATGGAAAAGAGACAGCTGGATCAGATGGAAACATTCCTCACTGGGAATGGGGAAGGGGACAATTTCAGGAGGCATCACTTGTGAAAGGAATGGATAAGGATCAGAAAACACCCAGGATTTTGGGACAACCCAAGGCTGCTTCCTTCCCCAAAGAGCCCCAACATCTGATCTGCCTGGACACCAGGAAGTGCAGGGGATCTGAGGGTGGGCATGTCCGGTGGTCCAGTTTGGGCTGTCTGTCAGCTGATGCCAAATGCCTTCCTGCAGAGGCTGGGCAGAAGCTGCAGCCAGGCCAGGCTGGGAAACAGCCCTGCAGGGCGTGAAAGCAGCAGCGGGGCAGCGAGGCTGCCATGGATCCCTTCCAGCTGTGCCAGGCACGGCGTGTCTAGATGTGCAGCCAAAGTCTTCCCCAGCTGCTGAGACCCAGGGGAAGCATGAGGGAAATGCACCCACCTTGTCTTCTCTGCAGACGTTCCTTCAGCATTTGCCACATGATTACTAATGGGTCCTGGAATTTCTTGCCTGCCATGTCTTTGGTTTCTCCTGTCGGAGGACCTTAAGAGAAAGTAGTTCCATTTCCCAGGAATGGATCCCACAAAAGCAGGGCTCAGCCTGTGGGGTCAGCAGGGACACACTACTCACCCCTGCCATGGGAGCTGGGTTGGGGCCAAGCATCCAGCCCTGGAGCTGGAGAAGTCCTCCCTGCAGACACACCTGTAACTCAACAGCCACAGAAGCTTCTGCCATCTCTGCTGATCTGCACGGGCACCACTGAGCCGCAGCAGCGGTGAGGGGATCGTGCAGGGCGCGGGCACACACGTGCGTGGTTCTGTGCTGGCACCTGCAGCGCTGCCTCCCTGGCCCAGCTTTGGGCTCTGAGCTGGCAGCTCTCTCAGGGGAAAGGCCTTGACCTACCCTCAGCATCTCCCAGAGCCTCAGTCCTGGATGTGGGACCTTCACCAGCAGGTTCAGCTGCAAAGAAAGGCAGGACAGAAGAGCTCCTGTGGCACTGCAGGAGATCCTCAGGCTGCCCACAAGGCTCAGCCCCGAGGCACAGCCCTGGGCCCGGCCCCTTCCCTCTCTGCTCTTCTCTGTGACTGCACAGAGCACACGGAAGGACACACTGGCACAGCACACGGGAGGAAGATTGAAAGCTAAATGCTCCTTCCTCCCACTGACAGTGATCCTGTGGGAGCCCGCAGGCCTCCAGAAGGGAGCAGGGCAAGATTTCCAGATTCTTTTAATCTTAAGATTATATTAAGGGAAATGGTTTATAAGTGAGCTTCTGTTGCACTGACCCTGATTATTCACTAAGGAAAGGCAGAATGAAAACTTGCCTCCAGCATCCTCCAGGAACTTCAAACCATCATTCATCAGGATTTCCTGAGAACCCATGTCACGATTCCAGTCTAAAAGGGAGCGGAGATCAGAACCATATCTGTGGCATGCTGGGATCCCCTTCTACCACAGGGAACTGGGCAATGCAGGGGTGTTGGGTAAGGCTGTGGGAGCCAGATGTGAATGGACATGGCCAAAGCTACAGGGGCCTGGGGAGCTCTGGGCTGGCTCCTGGTCACTCTCCAACCTCTTTGCAGGCCCTTTGCAACATCTCTGGAGGGGTGGCTGGAGTAGCCCACGGCCCGTGGGGTCTCTCTCCCTCAGACACAGAGGAAACCCTCCCTAAAGCCCTGGGCAAAACCATCCCCAGCGCTTCCCAGGGAGCCGGGAGCGCTGTCCCGGGAAAGGGCAGCCAGGCTGCCGGCTCACCTGCTCGCCACGCTTGCAGCAGAGCAGCCTGGGCAGCCCTGGCAGGCAGGGCCACGGCCAGGAGCAGCAGGAGTAGGAGGCGCAGAGCAAGGGCCATGGTGCCTTGTCCTCCGCCAGTCCCGCAGCTCTTGCTGCCACCGCTGTCCCGACACCGCTGTCCCAACGTCAGCACCGCTGCTGCCACCGCCGCTGCTGCCGCAACAGTTGTGCTCAGGGACTGACTGCTGGCTCCTTGTGCTGCTGTGCAACCACGGAGCTCTGTCACCTCTGGCACCTCTGTGACTTCAGGGCCTGCTGAGAGCTCAGCCTGCTGTGACCCCAGAGCCCTGCTGTGACCTCATGGCCTCAGCTGTACCCCCAGAGTGTGCGCCCGTCCGCATGAATGGACTGCCCTGATTGTCAATGTTTTGCTTCATCAAAGGGCCATTGCTCAGCAAAACCTTTCTTTTGCCTGCTGACATTGCTGGTCAGGCTGTGTCCCTCAAGATGCTCTTATTGTTGCAGTTCAAATTTATTTTATTGATTTCATTTCAAGTCTTGTTTAAGGGCTCTGTTGTGCCCCCATGTTTTTCCTGAGTTGGTTTACCTGTGGGTTTTACCCTCCCTCCAAACTGTCCCTCGTGCACTTCCCCACCCCTTGTTCCAGCTCTTTCCCTGCCTGTCAAGGCAACCCAGCCCTGTGGTTCCCAAACCTTTGGGCCAATCCCTGACTGCAACTCCCCTTTGGAATTCCCCTACTCCTGGAAGCCCCATTGGCCCTTGTGACCCGTCCTCTCCACCCTCCTACCCCAACTGGCCCCAGACACTTGATGTAATCCCCTCACTCCTCTCCTGAGCATTCCCTATTGGTTCATTGTTTGCATCCGCCCCATGACTTGTATGTGTACAAAACCCCTTGGGCAGTACAGCTAGGGGCTTTTCATCCTGTTCTCTTCGCCTGGACTAAGGTGTTCCTTGCGGAACCTGAAGACGGGACGCCTCCTCCTTTCTCCTGTGCCTCGTCCCTGTCGTGGCTTGTGTCTGGCACTGGAGAGCAAGTGGCACTAAAGGTTCTGCCTCTGGTAAATCCCCATAGCGAGGCAGTTCCCGACTCCTGCCGTAGTGCCGGAGTTCTAAGAGCTAGCCCAGGTTCCAGCACTCACTTCACTAATGTACCGAATGCCCCTTCTTCAGTGCCAGCTTGTTGCTCTGCCATCTCACACAGCAGAGTGTGATTCACATACTGCAGCCCAGAGTTAGGTTGTTGCAACATTGAAATGGGTGTGGTTGGCAGGATGGCTGGGCATAAATCACTACAGAACTAAAGCAAATGTGTGCACTGTCCCCATCTCCTGCAGATGTTCAGAACAGGAGGAAGCAAGAGATAACTATGATTAAATTTAGTGGAAGAGAGGAGAATTTGGTTGGACACCAGGCAAATGTTGATTATATGAGATTCACTGCTTTAATGTTAGAACACACTATTGGCTTATACTGTAGCAGCTTGGTGCGCATGTGTAATCCAAAAGGTGAACTACAGGACATGGAGGAAGAGGAGAGGCCTTCCTCAAAGAAGATCCCCAAAGAGTGGTACAACTTACTTAAAGAAGTGTGGAGCATGAGTGGTAAAGGTGATGATGAGGGCGGTGATACAAGTGTGATGAATTGAAAATGGGAGGAGATGGTAATGACATACAGCATAAAAAGGAAAATTTTGGCTTGACACGCTAGTACGTGAGGTGACAGGGGTCCAAAAGCCATGCACTCCGTACCCCACGCATACCCCGCATGGTTATTTTTGCTTATACGCTATTATCAGGACCAAATTATTCGTTACTTCCAGCAAATGATACTGTCAATATTTTGATTGTATTCAATTGTATATATATTAAGCTACATAATTCAAATTGCTGTTTTGTTTCATTTTGTTTGGTTGTTTTTGTGGCTTTTTTTTTTAATTGGATAATTGGGCAAATATAACATGTGGAATGTCCTCCACAGCAGAGTGTCAGACCTCTGGATCTTTTTAAACAATTTTATCAAGGTGGAACTGTGGCAGCTTCAGCTGGTGCCTCTGGAGGACCTTGAACAAAGAAGCCCTGAGCTTTTCTACCCTCCCAGGTGAAGTGTGATAGTCTGGGGTCTTGCTGCTGTGTCCGAGTGCCGGGCCACTGGCTGGCACCACAGGTCCCCAGACCCTCTGCTGAGGCATCCCTCTCCTAGAGTCATGTTTAGTCTGTCACATTTGGCTTTTCTCTCTGATCCACCACCAGGACCAAAGATCACACGGTCGTGAGGATGTAAAAATGCCTGTTCCTTCTGGAACATTGCTGTTGTGTTACAGCCGTGCAGGCAGAGCGGGCAGCTGTAGGGATACTGACTCAATTCCCTGGTGCCAGCCGTGCTGCATACATCGAGCTGCAGGTGTTGGTGCTCGCTGGGACGCGGCCCGGCCCGGCACCACGGGAGTTAGGAAGGGTCTTGAAGGAATCCCCACGCGTTAAAGCAGACGATTTAGCCTGGGATTTTAAGTTGTTTCTCAGTTAACCGTGTAAAAGGCCAAAATAAGTCTCCTATGAATTCTGTCCCTGTCAAGTTCAGTTCCGCCACAAAAGCCCCTCAGCATTCTCAGGGCAGTGGCAGGAGCCGGGTGCTGGCCCGGAGCCCCGCTGGCCGGGGAGAGCACGGCCCAGAGCGAGCCCCTGCTGCCCGGGATGGCCACAGGCCCGGGGGAGCCGGGCGGGCAACGCCAGGGCCCTGTCCAGGGCTCCTGGGGCTCCTCTGGCATCTGTTCCGTCCCCTCAGGTGCTGAGCGGTGCCCGTCCCACGGGGCTGTCTGTGCCTGGCCCCAAAAGAGGCAGGGCCGGGGCTGTGGCCCCTGGGCTGGTGGTGCCGACTGCCCGGCGCTCAGCACCGCCCGTGCCGTGCCGGTGCAGCGTGACCCGGCGGGGCAGCTCCGCCTCGGCGCCTCGCCACCGCCATCCCGGCACGGCGGCTGGCCCTGGGCCGCGGCAGCCCCGAGCCGCACGGGCCCGGGAGGGACTGCCGGAGGTCCCCGTCCCCTGCGTGCCTCAGCAGACACTCCGGCCCCACTGTGTACAGCAGGAGGGACACAAAGCACCTGCACGCTTACGAGAGTCCACAGCCCTTTCTACATGTGAAATGAGACCCCAGGACCCCGACATGTGCCTCAGGAGAGATCCCAGCACCCTGCACACCTTGGGAGAGATCCCAAACCCTCTACATGCCTCACACAGGATTCCAAATCCCTTGCATGACTTGAAGTGGACCCCATTGCCCTCCCTGCCTCAGAGGAAACCTAAAATATCCCTGGGTGTGTCACAAGGGGCCCCACCCCGTCGTGCACCTTACGGGGGACTCCAAAGCCCCCACGTGCCTTACAGGGAAGTCCAGGCCAGCTATGCCGAGTGTTTCGACCTGGAAATCAAGTCTGGTTGCACCTGGGTTGTTGTGTCTCTGGGGCTGATCACCAGCCCTGTCGGACCCTGAGGCTACACAGCCCTTCCCTTCCCTTCCCTTCCCTTCCCTTCCCTTCCCTTCCCTTCCCTTCCCTTCCCTTCCCTTCCCTTCCCTTCCCTTCCCTTCCCTTCCCTTCCCTTCCCTTCCCTTCCCTTCCCTTCCCTTCCCTTCCCTTCCCTTCCCTTCCCTTCCCTTCCCTTCCCTTCCCTTCCCTTCCCTTCCCTTCCCTTCCCTTCCCTTCCCTTCCCTTCCCACCGCTGGTCACAGTGAAGCCATATGCAGAATAAATAGACTCCACTGTCGCCCTGGTTTTTAATGTTCTGTCCTGGATTAGGGTCACTCTGGGAGAAAACCTCCAAAGGGGCCCCCCAGAAAGCAACCCCACATGGCCCCTTCCCCCCAGCAGTTCGGGTAGGATTCCTTGCAGAGAAGTGGAAAGAACCTGTTTATTTGACAGGAAAAACACCCCCAGCACACAAAATGAACAATAGCAGATGACAATGCTTTCACCCATCTGAAAAGGATGACAAATTCAGAAAGTCTTTCCTGGCAGTGGTGGCTCTGCTGTCGCTCCCTCCGGCGCTGGGGATAGCTGCTGCAGGCCACAGGATGCAAACTCTCGGTGTTTCCCAGGTCCCAGTCTGGAGCAGGTGTGAGTGGTTTCAAAAAGGGAAAGGAAAAACAGTCCAGGGAAAAATCTGTACTGCTTAGCTAAACTGACTAACAAGCAGAAGCCAAAAAGCAAAAGCAAAGCAGGAGCACAGCAGAAGCAAGAGCAAAGCAAGCAACAGCAAGCAAAGCAAAAAGCAAAAGCTGCATTATGAACTGAGCTGTCTGTGTGTCCTGCCAGCCGTGGGGGAGCAGGCTGATAACAAACCAAAACAAACCTTGCTCTTCAGGGCCAGTCGTGAAGGCACAGTACGTAATATCCAGCATTAACAGAACACACGATTGGGGATGCAAGCATCATAACCTCACCCTAGGACAAGTTTTTCTAAACCTTCTGATGTTTACATTCTTGTAACAAACTTTCTCACACACGTTATGCAAATAACGTATTGTTATGCATTCTTTTCTGCAGGAGGAGAAATTTGATGGACTGTTGGTTTGTCCAGTGTCATTGGAGAAGTGGCACTTTCACCCTCCAATCCACTGTCACTTTTGGAAATCTGTAAATGTTGGAGTCAGAAATTCAACTGCCCCCTTTTTTACCTTGGAGAGATGCGTGTCTGCGTTGTTACATTTCATGTCCTGTAGCGCCACTCCACAAACTGATGTAGTTATGAAGTGGGGATGCGTGTCAGGGCCTGGCACAGGTGAGATGGCTCTCGTGAAAACTTGTGCCCCGAGCCCTGGTCCGAGCCACATCTTTGTTCACAAACCTGTTCCATATGCAATGCATTACACAATCTCTTCATGCACATTCAACCCCTGGCCCCGCCTGTCCTCCCCTCACATGGCGATGAGATCCACGCCCTTCTGGGCACGCGTTGTTTCCTGTGGTGGTCACACTGGGGTCTTTGGTGGTCTCTGAGGCCGAAGGCTGTGGTCTTGCTCATGGCTGAACTTTTGAACTTTTCTCCTTTGTGCGTGCACTGTGGTCCCCTGGTGCTTATCTGAGTACGTCTGTTGGTTTGGATCAGCTTGGAGACAGAGGAGCTCCTTAGTCTAGGCTTCCTGCATTCCCTGGTCTTCTCCTGGTGTTATGAGTAAAAAAGTTATCTGTAGCTATGATATTTTATTAAAAATCCTTTCCTAGGATTTTTCCCCTCCTGAGGAGCTGAGGGCCTCAGGAAAGAAATGTAAACAATAACTATCTGCTGCTGTGGAATGCAACAGGTGCATCTTCCATTGGTCCATGTGGATTGGTTTCACTTGATGACCAATCACAGCCAACTGTGTTGAGCCTGTGAGCAGTCACAAGATTTTTGTTATGCATTCCATTCTATTCTTCTTCTTTGTAGCCTTCTGGTCATTTTTTCCTCTCTGTTCTTTTAGTATAGTTTTAATGTAGTATTTTAATAGAATATATAATAAATCAGCCTTCTGAAATGGAGTCAAGCCTCGTTTCTCCACACCTGGTGTGTTCGCCCCAACAAATTATCCATTTTTTGTAAGGCTGCAAAGTTAAACTGGTTGGGCCAGTTGTTGAGAGTTGAAGGGTTGACTATTTGTTGTTGATAGCTTCATGTTGCAATCACCTCTTGTTAATAGTTTTTCTTCAATTACCTGTCAATGGTTAGAAATCAAGCGCAGTTGTCCCCCTGCTGCTTCCCAGGAGCCTGCAGGTAGCAGGGTGGGGGTGACATCAGAGCTAGTATGTAGATGAGAATGCATTTCACCAAATTTTGCAATTTTCCAGGAAAAAAACCCCTAAAACCAAGAAGCCAACATGGAATTATGAAACCTAAGTAAGGTCTAAAGGTGAGGAACTTAATCCAGTACCTGCTAAGATCCTTTTTACTTTTCACCCTAACCTGAAAGGATGTCAGCTAGGAAGAGGACCTGGAATGTTAGACCAAAAAAGCGGAATTCCCACTACTCCCTCGAGGACGGAAGCCCCAGCTCTGCCTGCATACCAGCGGGCACAGCTGCATCATCCTCCTCCTCCGTGCCACTCCTGGGAGCAGCGGGAGTGCGGGCGACCTGTCGTTTCTCCCCAACCTGAGCTGAATTTTTTAAATAAAGGCATTAAAAAGGAGAAAGATCTCCTGCCCTATTTATTATGCTAGGGTCTCGTCCAGGAGATCCACACCTGAAGAGGACACCAGGACTGGGACGGCCGCCCGCCCTGGACCTGCAGGACAGCTGGCTCTCAGGATCAGAGAAGATCGGCTTGGGACAGTGACAGGGAGCAGCGCCGGACTGGTGAGAGTATCCGGCGGCAGGAGAGGGAGGCGAGCGAGTGTGTGTGAGTGAGACGAGGGCCGGCAGCTCGGGCCCTCGAAGCGAGTGAGGACCCCTCAGTACCGCGGTTCCGCACCCCCGCCAGGGGGCCGGCCGGGAACAGGGGGAAGCGAGTGGAATTGGTGATTGAGGCGCCTCCAAAGGGGTAAAGAGGACCCCCCTCCGGGCGTGCGGAGGAAATAGTATGTGAGTGGCACGCATCCCAAAAGCCCTGATACAGGTCCTAATGAAAGAAGTTACGCAATTTAGAAAATCAGGCAGTTTTGTTATTAAGTCCTGACGACGGAAGTCAAAGCAAAAGGTCTGGCAGAGGAAGCCTATCCTGAGTTTTTTAAAGCTCTGGTAATGTAAGTCCTGACAGGGGGAAGTCAGGCAAACTAAAAATCAGGCCATACTTTTGTTTTAAGTCCTGACAAGGGACGTCAGGCAAATTCAGAAGTCCTGAGTAGGATTTGGGCAAGTCCAAAAGTCCTGTAGGCAAACGAAGTCCTGACGAAAGGAGGTCAGGCAAACTCAGCCTCAGAGGCCAGGGTCTTGAGGTTTTTTTTGTTGAGTCTTGGCAAAGGAGGCCGAGGTCTCAACAAAGTCCTGACGAAAAGGGTCAGGCATATTGGAGTTTCGGCAGAGGAGGCTGGGACTTCACAAATAGGATTTACTTTTGAGCTGCCTGTCAGTAGCAGAAGCACCTTTGTAATTTTTGAGGCCCGAAAAAATGGAAGGGTGTAATAGTAAGGAAAGTGGCCAGAGACTGGGGAATATAACTCCCCATATTCCCCTAGGTGAACTGTTAGAGAGATGGGACTCTATAGAGGCCACAGAGGGCTTAGATAAATTTAAGATGATTCACTACTGTTCAGAAGCGTGGCCAGAATTGGACGTGCAAGGTGGATGGCTCTGGTGTGGGACAAAAGACAAGTGGATGTGTCAACAGCTGAGTCAGTGTGTGACAGCTCGAGAGGATACTGATCCCCAGCAATTATTATATGTAGCTTGTTGGTTAAAGAGTGCTTTCGAGGATGAAGGAGTGGGAATTTGTAAGGTGCAGAGGACAAAAGAGGGGAATGAAGGAGGGGATGCTGGAATTAAAGAGATTAGTAAAAGGTGGCACCCCCTGGACTACTTGCCTCCTGATGCCCCTCCACCTTAGAACCCTCTCCTTCGGGCACCTCAAATAGCAGATCCGTCTCTTCCCCCGGCGGCCATGGGGGCCATTCCCTCACCACCCCCTTCGACTCCTTTAGCTGCTTCTGCACCCCCACTAGTGCCTCCTTCAGCTGCTGCACGCACCACCCCTTCTCCAGCTCCACTTAACATGCACTCAAGCTCTTCTCCCCCTCCTACTGCTGTCCCTCCACCTCCTCCTAACTGGGAGACAAATGCCTCCTTACCTGGTAACCTCTTATCACCAGATACAGCTGTTGGCCTACAGCAGGTCCAGGTTAATGCTAATACCCCTCAAATGAGTAATTTTGTGTCTGAAGATGGGCCACACTGCGGTACCCGATCCATGACCTCCAAGGTAGAGAGACTTTTTCCCCTTAGAGAAGTTCCTATGGGAGGAGTAGCAGGAGGTGTTGGTTTTGTGAATGCTCCTCTAACTGCTTCTGAGGTGAGAGGATTCAAGAGGGAGTTAGGGAATTTAGTTGAAGACCCTGTGGGTATTGCAAACCAAGTGGATCAATTCTTAGGTCTAAATATCTGCACTTGGGGGAAATGAATTCCATTCTAAATATATTATTTTCCCCAGAAGAGTTCCGAATTATTAGAGGTGCTAGCATAAGAATTTGGGACAAAGATAATCATCCAGGGCCCCAAGTGCCATCAGGTGCAGAAAAATTGCCACTAGTGGATCCCAATTGGAACCCTAATCAGGAGGAAGGAAGCAAGGAAGGCCGTGATAGAGTACAGGTCTTTGATAATCAGGGGGAATCAGAGAATCAGTTCCCAATGCAACTAATACAAAATTAGCATTCAAGAGTGCACAAGAGAAGGATGAAACTCCTGCTACTTGGCTTAATTGCCTAAAGCAGAACTTCCAGTTGTACTCCAGAACAGACCCGGACACCAAGGAGGGTCAGGCGCTACTAAAGGTCCAATTTCTTACTACATCTTGGCCTGATAAACAGAGAAAACTGGAAAAGATTGAAGATTGGCCAGAGAAGGACATTAATGAGTTATTGAAAGAAGCATTGAAGGTATATTTAAGGAGGCAAGAAGAAAAAGCAAAGGCCAAGGCTAGTATCATGGTCGCTATAGCTAGAGGAAATGTGGGGGGCAAGCAACTCTATCCTACAATCCAAGGTAACAAAAGAGTGGGAGAGTCCACCACCAGGAGCAGGCAAGGAAACGCCAGTACCGTCAGGGACAGGAGGAATGGAGAGGCCTCAAGCCCCTTTGAGCGAAAGGCGCTGCTGGTACTGTGGAGCAACTGGACCCCCAAAACTGTTCAGCCTAAAGTTGTGAAACCGTGGCTAGCTGATCAGGAGAGCAAAGGAAGCAGCTTTAGAACCAGGGGATCCGGTAGAAGTTTTTAAAGCAGAAACCATGCCTGAGGAGGGAGGAAGATAAGAACCTATATTTAGTAAAAAAAAAAGTAAAGGCTATAAAAGATTTAAAGTTGCACCAAGGGCAGCGAGGGGAGTGGTTAAGATCAGATGGACGGGTGTTTCTAAACAAAGCACTTGCTGGGACAGTGCTAACAGGACCACATAATTTAACTCACTGAGGAGTCCAAGGACTATGTGATCATTTCCTAAGAAATAACTTGTGCATAAGTGTATATGACCTAGCAAAAGCAATTAGAAAAGGCTGTTTAATTTGCCAAAAAGTGAACCAGAAGGTTATGAAAAAGGTAGCAGCTGGAGGGAGGGAATTGACTCTCAGGCCTTTCCAGAGCATAGAGATGGATTTCACTAAGATGCCCCCAGAGTAAGGATAGAAGCATCTACTGGTTATAGTAGATCATCTCACCCATTGGGTAGAAGCCTTCCCGACAAAAAAGGAAACAGCCCAGGTTGTGGCAAGGGTAATCTTGGAGAACATCATCCCCAGATATGGAATGGTGAATACCATAGACTCAGACCGAGGTCCACATTTTGTGGCCCAAACATTGCAAAATATAATTGAAGTTTTAGGAATAAAATGGAGATTACATACTCCGTGGCACCCCCAGAGTTCTGGGAGGATGGAACGGATGAACAAAACTCTCAAAAATTAGTATTAACTAAACTGATCGAAGAAACAAAAATGAATTGGCTAAAGTGTTTGCCCCTAATGCTTTTGCGCATCAGAACAAGACCCCGGTCTGATATAGGGATTTCACCCTATGAAATGATGCTTGGACTGCCATTCTTGTTAACACCCTGTAGCACAGGAGACTATTTGGAAGAAGAAGCAGCTACCAGAAAATATTTAGAAGTCATTGGAAGAACCCTGGAAGGACTTAGAAAAAGAGGATACCTCCCCCAAACCTCCCCTCTTGACAGAAAAGCACGTAACATTAACCCAGGAGATTGGGTTTTGAAATAATCCTGCAATAGTAGACCATTAATGCCTAAATTTGAAGGCCCCTTTCAGGTACTCCTCATCGCTAATTCAGCTGTGCGGACCAGAGAAAAGGCTTGGACCCACATCACGAGAATTAAAGGACCAGTCCCACCCGCCAGCATTGGACAAGATTGGTCAGTGTTTCCCTCTGGTATTGGATCAGATTCCACACCACCCTCACCCCCTAACTCAGGACAGGATTCAGCCACATCAGGAGTTAATTCAGCTGAGTATACCATTGTAAAAGGACCAAAAGACTTAAAGTTGACACTCAAAAGGAAGAGCCAAAAAGACTGATGAACTGCATAAGAAAAGAGTTTAGAATCATAACATATCCTAAAGTGTTTTAAGAGATTTGTAAAAGTTAAAAATTGTTAATAGGTAATTCTGGTGAAGTCCTCCCAACTTAGTACCAAAGACTGAGGGTTAATCTTCTGCAGAGTACTCCCCTAAGAGAGACCAAATCAGTAAGGACAGATCAAGAGAGGTTTAACCAGGGAAGCAAATAGAAGAGACTCTAAAGAGCTTGGGAACTTCTCCTTAGTAAAATCCCCAAGAAGCAAGGCCGGGTGGGCAGGCTGTGCAAGATGACCCATACCGGACTCTTGGGAAGGGTAGTAATAATGGCTTTCATTGCTAGTGGTGCTCTGGGGAGCCCAAGAGAGCCGTGCAGTGAGTACTACCAACCCCTCTGTGAGGAAGAAGAAGTAAGTTCTTTGTTGAGAGTCCACACCAATTTAAGCCGTAATTGTGTTAACCTCTCCCAGTTGATCTTTTATCAAGAGAATGAGAAAATCTATTGGATGGCCCGGAACACCGCCACCTCTAGGCAGCAACTCCTGGCAGAGCACCCTGTAGAAGAGGCCTGGTGGTACTTTGAACATGATGCTACTGAAGCAAGCCTGGTAAATCTGGTCAGAGGAAAAGAAATAGTAAAAGCAAGAAGAGAACAAGACCATTTAGCAACACCCCCAAGTAAAAATCTAATAAGAGAAGAATGTATGTTAAGGAAAGGAAGGGGTACAGTACGCCAGTAGGAAGAATGGCTTGTAAAAGGTATTTAGCAGTAAAAGACTCTGCTACGCGGTGGATCCCAAGAGATCCAAATAGAATTTGGCCTGTTAAGAAAAAAGAGAACAAGTGCATTTACAATAAAACATATAGACTTTATGAGTATGATAAAAAAGAGATAAACCTCTTTTGGAGAATGAAAGAAATTTCTAAATATTGGCAGGGCCCAACAGAAACTAATCATACATTTCGGGAGACCCCTAAACACCTGTTTTGGATCTATGCTACTACAGCATCCACTAAATTGCCAAGAGACTGGTCTGGCAGTTGCATCATTAGGATTATAAAACAAGCTTTCTTTATATTACCCAAAGAATCTGGATCAAGTTGAACAGTTCCTATATACAGCGATTTAAGAAAAACCAAATGGAAGAAGCAATATATAGTAAACAAAATTATGAAGCTACAAGCAGTATTAGAGATAATATCTAATCAGACCGCATTAGCTCTTAATCATATTAATGACCAACTCACCTAAACCAAAACAGTAATTTATCAAATCAAATTAGTTGTAGCAGTCGTTTGAAGCATCTTAAACGAAATAAGAAAACTAGCATATGTAAGAAATCAAGAAAGGACTCCTGCACTGGATTCCACTTGTGGGATAACCCATGGACTTTCAAAAGAGGTTGGAAAACTAAAGCCTTCTTCACAGTGTGTACACATGTTAGTTTGCTCTTCTTATTTCCCTGCTTATTTAAAATAGTGACATCTGCCGTACAGAATAACCTACGGATCTCTAAAGAAATTAACCTGAAAAAAAAACAAAAAAAGGAATGAAATTGAGTAACTATGATCACCAAAGTGCTCAGGAATTTTATAATCAATATAAAAATTATAAGAAATTCTATGCTAATGAGCCAAAAATTGCAAGTTGATGCAAGCTTAAGCTTCAGCCTATCAAAGAAAAAAAGGGGGGACTGTTATGTGTAAAAAAGTTGTCCTTTTTTTTTAAGGCTGCAAAGTTAAACAGGTAGGGCCAGTTGTTGTGAGTTGAAGTTTTGACTGTTTCTTGTTGGTAGCTTCACATTGCAATCACCTCTTGTTAATAGTTTTTCTTCAATTACCTGTTAATGGTTAGAAATCAAGCGCAATTGTCCCCCTGCTGATTCACCTGAGCCTGCAGGTAGCAGGGTGGGGGGGATGACACCAGAGCTAGTATGCAGATGAGAATGCATTTCACCAAATTTTGCAATTTTCCAGGAAAAAAACCCTAAAAACAATGAGCCAACATGGAACTAAGAAACCTAAGTAATGTCCAAAGGTGAGGAACTTAATCCAGTATCTGCTAAGATCCTTTTTACTTTTCACCCTAACCTGAAAGGATGTCAGCTAGGAAGAGGACCTGGAATGTTAGACCAAAAAAGTGGAATTCCCACTACTCCCTCGAGGACGGAAGCCCCAGCTCTGCCTGCATACCAGCGGGCACAGCTGCATCATCCTCCTCCTCCGTGCCACTCCTGGGAGCAGTGGGGTGCGGGTGACCTGTCCTTTCTCCCCAACCTGAGCTGAATTTTTTAAATAAAGGCATTAAAAAGGAGAAAGATCTCCTACCCTATTTATTACGCTGGTATTGTCCTTCATAGCAAGAAGCTTCAGAAATTTGCATTTTCCTATGCCCTTTGTACCATGGCAGAGGTTTCTTAAGTAAAAGGTTAAAATTCAACACATAATTCTACAATTTAAAATTTAAATGCTTAGTCCATATTGCTAACTTAATTGAACCCCCCAAAACCTCCATTTCAACAGCAGCCCCTGCCTGGCTTCTGCCTGCCCACACCGTGGGCATCCACGGCTCCTCCTGGGCATGGAGCTCAGTCAGTGCTGGTGCTGGGTGGGCTTTGCTGCTGCTGCCACCTGGACACTGGGGTGACCGCTTGTCCTGGGTTGCAGTGTAAAGATGCATTCTAATGCCATCCTGAAGAGCTGCTGAAACCAGGAGGGGCATGGTTTCTTCCTTATCTCCTGTTAATGGGCCCATCAATGTCTTGCCACATGACTCAGAGATAACTCCCTCCCAGAGCCATTTCTGTTTCATGGCTAATCAAGGACCCACAGCATGAGGCAGAATGATATCAGCCCACTGTGAGATGCTCTGCCCATGGGGGAGGAGCTAAGCATCCCCAGCTGGATATAATCTGGGTTTTGGGACACAACAAGCAGTCTCTCCACTGGATTCCCAGAGGAACCGCCGCCCTTACCCACTGCTTTTCCAGAGGATGAGAGCTACCAGATTGTTTCGACAGGATCACCACTTCCACAAGTCCATTTCATCTGGACTGCTACCACCACCCTAACTAGCAGGGTGTCAGGCTGTATTCTGACCCTGTCAGTGGTTTTTCTTTTGTATTATTGCATGTATTTTAGTTTTTTTTCCCGTTTCCTAATAAATTGTATTTCTGACTTGGAGCCTCTCACTGGTTTTGCTTTCAAACTAGGACACAAATCCATCTCTTTATTTCAACACAGGAATGGGCCATTGCCTACCCTGCAAGCGGGAGTTGGAGGTGGGGGGAGGGTGGGGTGGGGTGGGGTGGGGTGGGGTGGGGTGGGGTGGGGTGGGGTGTCACCTTCAGTATTGCCTAGAGGGCAAGGCCAGGGGGCTCAGGGGCAGGGGAAGGGATGTGTTGGTCTGAGGAGGTGCTGGAAGGTGCTGGGCTGGTCCTGGGGTCCCTAGCGGAACTCGGGTTGGCTGGGATGGGACAGACTGAGATAAAAAAAGGAATGAAGGCAGCTTGGGGAGGCCAATGGGGAGAGCAGGTGGCAGTGGGATCTACGGGGCAATAAGAGGCTTCCTTGTCGACGGTTGTTCTGGGGTCCTCTTCACAGAACACTTGAGAGGGCTGTCCAGGCCGTTACTGCTGCTGGAGAAGCTGCTCACGCTGTCGGTGTGAGGTGCAGCCACTGTCTTCCAACTCCTGTCCCAAGGCGCTCCTGTGCAGAGAGGAGGTGGCTGAGGCCCCAGCTGCCAGTGGCACACAGGGACCCTCGTGCACAGCAGGGCCCAGAGCTGGCAAGGCTCCCCAGCACGGCTGGAGCTGCTGGCACAGCTGGGCCCCGCTGGACAGCTGCCCCTCAAGGCCCCGGCCAGCAGGGCACGGCTCTGGGCAGGGTCCCTGGCCAGGAGCGGGCCCCAGAGCGCCTCTGCCTTTCAAGGGCAATCTCGGCCCTGCTCTTTCTCCTCCCCTCCTCCCTCTGCCTCTGCCCCGTGCCCCTGGGGCTGCTCTTGGCCAGGCAGACTCAGTGGGAGCCAGCTCTGGCTGCAGCCCCAGCGGGCCCCCCAGGACAAGGCCCAGCAATTGAGAGGCCAATGGAAGCACTGGGCAGCAGCAGAACCCTCAGCAGAGTTATTTGGACAATCATGGACTGGCCACAACCCCACTGCAGTCTCAATGGGAATGTTCCCTGACCACGTTAGACTTTCAAAAGAAGCTGTTTGAGGGGGAGAGCAACAAAACACTCACTGTTTTCTCTTCCAGGAATACCCGATTCCAAAGCAGCCCAACATGAAGACAAGCTCCAAAGAAAGCACGCCTCCCAGTAACCCTAGCCAGCAGACTGTTCCCTGACAGAAACCCCATCTGAGGCCATCCTGGGCATGGGTAACAGGTCTTGTGGTGCCGGCTGCATCTGTGGGAGCGATGGGGAGCGTGAGCCCGTGCTGTGCTGCACTGCTGAGCTGGCAGCACGGTGGATACGGGCAGGACGTTCTCTGTTTCCCCCAGAGCTGGGGCCTGCAGGCACCTTGCCGGCCCTTGGCACAGGCTGTGCCAGCCAAGAAAGCCCAGCAGGCCGGGAGGAGAGCCCGGGGGCAGCGCAGCTGCTTGGGCAGTGGCTGCTGCCAGGGACACGGGCCAAAGCCATCCCTGAGCAGCCAATGCCAGCCCTGGCCCTCCCTGCCCCGTGACAGCTCCCCCAGCCCCAGGGGACAGGCTCAGGCCCTGTCAGGACCCAGCGCAGCCCCTGCCCAGTCGGGAGCCAGGGCTGGCTCTGGCCCTGGGCTGGCGGCAGGGCTCCCGCTCGGGGCTGCTCCTGTGCCTTGGGCCTCTGGGCACTCAGGGCCAGCTCCGCAGCAGCTGCAGCGCCAGGGACCTTGCTGCACCAGTCCCGTTTCCCCGGGGCTCTGAACCAGCTCCAGAGGCCTGGAAGCCCAGGCGCCTCCAGCTTTGGCTGCTGCCGGGCCGGGCAAGGGCAGGCCCTGGGGGAAGAGCTGCTGCCACACAGCCCCGGCCAGGGCTGAGCCCGGCACAGCAATTACCTGCTGTGCCTGTGCCCGTGTCTGGCATCGCCTTCCTTCCCGCAGCAGGGGCTGCCAATGAGCCACTGCTTCTCCCTGAGTGTTCCTCCTCCTGAACAGCCTTTTGGTCCATCACTTGAAAAAGGAAAAAAGGGACAACTGGATCAAATGGAAATATTGCCTACTGGGGAGGTGGCACCTTCAGGAGGCAATGCTTGTCTAAGTCACAGGTAAAGATCAGGAAAAAGCCCAGGTAATTGGGGCTGGGCCAGTGCACTCCCTTGTGCAAACAGCTGCACCGCCTGATCTTCTCAGAGACTGGGAAATGGCAGGGGATCTCAGGCCCACAGTACAGTTGGGGCACCCTGTCAGCTAATGCCAAATTCCATCCTGCAGAGGCTGGGGAGGAATTGCAGCCAGGCCAGGCTGGGAAACAGCCCTGCAGGATGTGAAAGCAGCAGCAGGGCAGCGAGGCTGCCATGGATCCCTTCACGCTGTGCCGGGCACGGCGTGTCCAGATGTGCAGCCAAAGCCCCCGGCTGCTGAGTCCCAGGGGAAGCATGAAGGAAAGGCACCCACCTTGTCCTCCGGGTGCTTCCTTCTGTGTTTGTCTCAGGAATTCATCTGAGTCATGAGACTTTTTGGCTGCAGTATCTTGGGTCTTTCCTTTTGGAGGACCTTAAGAGAAAGTAGTTCCATTTCCCAGGAATGCATCCCACAAAAGCGGGGCTCAGCCTGTGGGGTCAGCAGGGACACACTACTCACCCCTGCCATGGGAGCTGGGTTGGGGCCAAGCATCCAGCCCTGGAGCTTGAGAAGTCCTCCCTGCAGACACACCTGTAACTCAACAGCCACAGAAGCTTCTGCCATCTCTGCTGATCTGCACGGGCACCACTGAGCCGCAGCAGCGGTGAGGGGATCGTGCAGGGCGCGGGCACACACATGCATGGTTCTGTGCTGGCACCTGCAGCGATGCCTCCCTGGCCCAGCTTTGGGCTCTGAGCTGGCAGCTCTCCCAGGGGAAAGGCCTTGACCTACCCTCAGCATCTCCCAGAGCCTCAGTCCTGGATGTGGGGCCTTCACCCACAGGTACAGCTGCAAAGAAGGCAGGACAGAAGAGCTCCTGTGGCACTGCAGGAGATCCTCAGGCTGCCCACAAGGCTCAGCCCCGGGGCACAGCCCTGGGCCCGGCCCCTTCCCTCTCTGCTCTTCTCTGTGACTGCACAGAGCACACGGAAGGACACACTGGCACAGCACACGGGAGGAGGACTGAAAGATCAATGCTCCTTCCTCCCACTGACAGTGATCCTGTGGGATCCCTCAGGGATCCAGAAGGGAGCAGGGAAAGATTCTCAGAATCCTTCAGCCCTTACATAATGTTAAGGGAAATGCTTTATAAATGAGCTTTTGTTGCATTGATCCTGATTATTCACTCAGGAAAGGCAGAATGAAAACTTGCCTCCAGCATCCTCCAGGAACTTCAAACCATCCTTCATCAGGACTTCCTGAAAACCCATGTCACGATTCCAGTCTAAAAAGGAGCAGAGATCAGAACCATATCTGTGGCATGCTGGGATCCCCTAATGCTACAGGGAAAAAGGCATTGCAAGGGGGTCGGGTAAGGCTATGGGACCCAGATGGGAATGGACATGGCCAAAGGTGCACAGGGGCCTGGGGAGCTCTGGGCTGGCTCCTGATCACTCTCCACACTCTTTCCCTGCCCTCAGCAACATCCCTGGGAGGGGTGGCTGGAGTAGCCCAGGGCCCTGGGGCTCTCTCCCTCAAACTCACAGAAAATCCTCCCTAAAGCCCTGGGGCAAACTGCAGCAGGCAGTGCCACAGCTATCCCTCCCTCCTACACTCCCTCCTGCCCTCCTTCTGCTGGGACAGCTCCCAGATCCCAAGGGCAAACAGCCAGGCTCTCTCAGGACACACTGGAGCCTTGCTCTCCCCCTCTGTCCTTTCCCCACCATGGGCACCCCATGCAGTCACTGCCAGGTTTCAGGACATGTCTCCCAAGGAGGGACCCCAGCCAGGACTGCTCAGGACCCGAGTGCCCTGAGCCTGCTCGGGATAATTCCCCTGGGCTGTGCCGCTCTAGTCCAGGCTGTGTCCACACTGCCAAGCAGCAGAGAGGGCAGCTCAAGCCTCAGCAGGGCTCAGGCCCAGAGGCACAGCAATTACCTCCTGTGTCTGTGCCTGGCATGGCCTCCCTTCCTGCAGCAGAGGCTGGCACGGAACCACTGCTTCCTCCGGGAAATGCTTCCTTCTGCACAGGCTCTCCTTTGATTTCTGGAGAATGGAAAAGAGACAGCTGGATCAGATGGAAACATTCCTGACTGGGAATGGGGAAGGTGAGGCATCACTTGTGAAAGGAATGGATAAGGATCAGAAAACACCCAGGATTTTGGGACAACCCAAGGCTGCTTCCTTCCTCAAACAGCCCCAACATCTGATCTGCCTGGACATCAGGAAATTGCAGGTGATCTGAGGGTGGGCATGGCCTGTGGTGCAATTGGGGCTGCCTGTCAGCTGATGCCAAATGCCTTCCTGCAGAGGCTGGGCAGAAGCTGCAGCCAGGCCAGGCTGGGAAACAGCCCTGCAGGGCGTGAAAGCAGCAGCGGGGCAGCGAGGCTGCCATGGATCCCTTCCCGCTGTGCCGGGCATGGCGTGTCCAGATGTGCAGCCAAAGTCCCCGGCTGCTGAGTCCCAGGGGCAGCATGAGGGAAATGCACCCACCTTGTCTTCTCTGCAGACATTCCTTCAGCATTTGCCACATGATTTCTAATGGGTCCTGGAATTTCTTGCCGGCCAAGTCTTTGGTTTCTCCTGTCGTAGGACCTTAAGAGAAAGTAGTTCCATTTCCCAGGAATGGACCCCACAAAAGCAGGGCTCAGCCTGAGGGTTCAGCAGGGACACACTACTCACCCCTGCCATAGGAGCTGGGCTTTTGTGCAGCATCCAGGGTAGGAGTTGGTGAAGTCGTCCCTGCAGACACATCTGTAACACAACACCAAGGAAGCTTCTGTCACCTGGTCCTGACCAGTCAGTCAAACATTTCGCCTTGGTGGGACAGTGAGAACATACCTGCAGAATGCTCGGAGGGCTTCACAACTTCAGAGCGCCAGGCTAATGCAGAATCATTCCCAGCATCCCAGTCTGGAAGCAAACCAAGATGAGAACTGTTTCCATTGTGTGCTAGGGCTGGCTCTGGCCCTGGGCTGGCGGCAGGGCTCCCGCTCGGGGCTGCTCCTGTGCCTTGGGCCTCTGGGCACTCAGGGCCAGCTCCGCAGCAGCTGCAGCGCCAGGGACCTTGCTGCACCAGTCCCATTTCCCCGGGGCTCTGAACCAGCTCCAGAGGCCTGGAAGCCGAGGCACCTCCAGCTTTGGCTGCTGCCGGGCCGGGCAAGGGCAGGCCCTGGGGGAAGAGCTGCTGCCACACAGCCCCGGCCAGGGCTGAGCCCAGCACAGCAATTACCTGCTGTGCCTGTGCCCGTGTCTGGCATTGCCTTCCTTCCTGCAGCTGGGGCTCGCACCGAAGATGGAGTGCTTCCTTCAAGAAATGCCAACTTCCACTGAAGCATTATGTCCATCTCTTGACAAAGGAAGGGAGACAGCTGCATCAGATGGAGCTGTTCCCCACTTGGGCGGTGGCATCAGAGGTAATATTTGTGAAATTTATGGAGCAGGAAAATGGCCAGATTCCAGTGGCATGATGTGAGCACTTCCACCTCCAAACAGCCACCCTTTTCCTAATCTGCAGGGCTGGATATAGTGGGGGATCTCAGGGTGTGTTACAGTTTGGGCTGCCTGTCAGCTGATGCCAAATGCCTTCCGGCAGAGGCTGGGCAGAAGCTGCAGCCAGGCCAGGCTGGGAAACAGCCCTGCAGGATGTGAAAGCAGCAGCGGGGCAGCGAGGCTGCCATGGATCCCTTCCCGCTGTGCCAGGCATGGCGTGTCCAGATGTGCAGCCAAAGCCCCTGGCTGCTGAGTCCCAGGGGAAGCATGAGAGAAATGCACCCACCTTCTCTTGTCTGCAGGGGTGCCTTCAGCTCTTGCCTAATCTGTTTGGATGGTTGCAGGGACATCTTATCTGTTGTATCTTGGACTTTCCCTGTTGGAGTACCTTAGAGAAAAATATTTCCAATTCCCAGGAATGGATCCTACAAAAGCAAGGCTCAGCCTCTGAGGTCAGCAGGGACACACTACTCACCACTGTGATGGGAGCTGGGCTTGCGTATAGCATCCAAGGTAGGAGCTGGAGAAGCTGGAGAAGTCCTCCCTGTAGATACATCTGTAACACAACAGCCACAGAAGCTTCTGTCACCTGGTTCCTGCCCGCTTGTCTACAATTCTTCCTTGGTGGCACACTGAGAACATACCTGCAGGAGGCTCCAAGGGCTTCAAAACTTTATTCATCCAAGCTGATGGAGAAGCCTTCCCAGCAACTTCATCTAGAATGGAGCAGAGATGAGAACACTTTCCAGGGTGTGCTGGGATCCCGTTTTGCCACAGGAAACTGGGCACTGCAAGGGGGTCGGCTAAGGCCGTGGGAGCCAGATGTGAATAGACATGGCCAAAGGTGCACAGGGGCCTGGGGAGCTCTGGGCTGGCTCCTGGTCACTCTCCACACCCTTTCCCTGCCCTCAGCAACATCCCAGGGAGGAGTGGCTGGAGTAGCACAGGGCCCTGGGGCTCTCTCCCTCAGACACAGAGGAAATCCTCCCTAAAGCCCTGGGGCAAACTGCAGCAGGCAGTGCCACAGCTATGCCTCCCTAGCTCCCTCTGTCCCTCCTGCCCTCCTTCTGTGGGGACACCCCCCAGATCCCAAGGGCAACAAGCCAGGCCCTCTCAGGACACACTGGAGCCTTGCTCTCCCCCTCTGTCCTTTCCCCACCGTGGGCACCCCATGCAGTCGCTGCCAGGTTTCAGGACATGTCTCCCAAGGAGGGACCCCAGCAGGACTGCTCAGGACCCGAGTGCCCTGAGCCTGCTCGGGATAATTCCCCTGGGCTGTGCCGCTCTAGTCCAGGCTGTGCCCGCACTGCCAAGCAGCAGAGAGGGCAGCTCAAGCCTCAGCAGGGCTCAGGCCCAGAGGCACAGCAATTACCTCCTGTGTCTGTGCCTGGCATGGCCTCCCTTCCTGCAGCAGAGGCTGGCACAGAACCACTGCTTCCTCTGGGAAATGCTTCCTTCTGCACAGGCTCTCCTTTGATTTCTGGAGAATGGAAAAGAGACAGCTGGATCAGATGGAAACATTCCTCACTGGGAATGGGGAAGGGGACAATTTCAGGAGGCATCACTTGTGAAAGGAATGGATAAGGATCAGAAAACACCCAGGATTTTGGGACAACCCAAGGCTGCTTCCTTCCCCAAAGAGCCCCAACATCTGATCTGCCTGGACACCAGGAAGTGCAGGGGATCTGAGGGTGGGCATGTCCGGTGGTCCAGTTTGGGCTGTCTGTCAGCTGATGCCAAATGCCTTCCTGCAGAGGCTGGGCAGAAGCTGCAGCCAGGCCAGGCTGGGAAACAGCCCTGCAGGGCGTGAAAGCAGCAGCGGGGCAGCGAGGCTGCCATGGATCCCTTCCAGCTGTGCCAGGCACAGCGTGTCTAGATGTGCAGCCAAAGTCTTCCCCAGCTGCTGAGACCCAGGGGAAGAATGAGGGAAATGCACCCACCTTGTCTTCTCTGCAGACGTTCCTTCAGCATTTGCCACATGATTACTAATGGGTCCTGGAATTTCTTGCCTGCCATGTCTTTGGTTTCTCCTGTCGGAGGACCTTAAGAGAAAGTAGTTCCATTTCCCAGGAATGGATCCCACAAAAGCAGGGCTCAGCCTGTGGGGTCAGCAGGGACACACTACTCACCCCTGCCATGGGAGCTGGGTTGGGGCCAAGCATCCAGCCCTGGAGCTGGAGAAGTCCTCCCTGCAGACACACCTGTAACTCAACAGCCACAGAAGCTTCTTCCATCTCTGCTGATCTGCACGGGCACCACTGAGCCGCAGCAGCGGTGAGGGGATCGTGCAGGGCGAGGGCACACACGTGCATGGTTCTGTGCTGGCACCTGCAGCGCTGCCTCCCTGGCCCAGCTTTGGGCTCTGAGCTGGCAGCTCTCCCAGGGGAAAGGCCTTGACCTACCCTCAGCATCTCCCAGAGCCTCAGTCCTGGATGTGGGCCCTTCACCGGCAGGTTCAGCTGCAAAGAAAGGCAGGACAGAAGAGCTCCTGTGGCACTGCAGGAGATCCTCAGGCTGCCCACAAGGCTCAGCCCCGGGGCACAGCCCTGGGCCCGGCCCCTTCCCTCTCTGCTCTTCTCTGTGACTGCACAGAGCACACGGAAGGACACACTGGCACAGCACACGGGAGGAAGATTGAAAGCTAAATGCTCCTTCCTCCCACTGACAGTGATCCTGTGGGAGCCCGCAGGCCTCCAGAAGGGAGCAGGGCAAGGTTTCCAGATTCTTTTAATCTTAAGATTTTGTTAAGGGAAATGGTTTATAAGTGAGCTTCTGTTGCACTGACCCTTATTATTCACTAAGGAAAGGCAGAATGAAAACTTGCCTCCAGCATCCTCCAGGAACTTCAAACCATCATTCATCAGGACGTCCTGAAAACCCATGTCACGATTCCAGGCTAGAAGGGAGCAGAGACCAGAACCATTTCCATGGTGTGCTGGGATCCCCTTCTGCCACAGGGAACTGGGCAATGCAGGGGTGTTGGGTAAGGCTGTGGGAGCCAGATGTGAATGGACATGGCCAAAGCTGCACAGGGGCCTGGGGAGCTCTGGGCTGGCTCCTGGTCACTCTCCAACATCTTTGCAGGCCCTTTGCAACATCTCTGGAGGGGTGGCTGGAGTAGCCCAGGGCCCGTGGGGTCTCTCTCCCTCCCACAGAGGAAACCCTCCCAAAAGCCCTGGGCAAAACCATCCCCAGCGCTTCCCAGGGAGCCGGGAGCGCTGTCCCGGGAAAGGGCAGCCAGGCTGCCGGCTCACCTGCTCGCCGCGCTTGCAGCGGAGCAGCCTGGGCAGCCCTGGCAGGCAGGGCCACGGCCAGGAGCAGCAGGAGTAGGAGGCGCAGAGCAAGGGCCATGGTGCCTTGTCCTCCGCCAGTCCCGCAGCTCTTGCTGCCACCGCTGTCCCGACACCGCTGTCCCAACGTCAGCACCGCTGCTGCCACCGCCGCTGCTGCCGCAACAGTTGTGCTCAGGGACTGAGTGCTGGCTCCTTGTGCTGCTCTGCAACCACGGGGCTCTGGCACCTCTGGCACCTCTGTGACCTCAGGGCCTGCTGAGAGCTCAGCCTGCTGTGACCCCAGAGCCCTGCTGTGACCTCATGGCCTCAGCTCTACCCCCAGAGTGTGCGCCCGTCCGCATGAATGGACTGCCCTGATTGTCAATGTTTTGCTTCATCAAAGGGCCATTGCTTAGCAAAACCTTTCTTTTGCCTGCTGACATTGCTGGTCAGGCTGCGTCCCTCAAGATGCTCTTATTGTTGCAGTTCAAATTTATTTTATTGATTTCATTTTAAGTGTTGTTTAAGGGCTCTGTTATCCCCCATTTTTTTTCCTGACTTGGTTCACCTGTGGGTTTTACCCTCCCTCCAAACTGTCCCTCGTGCCCTTCCCCACCCCTTGTTCCAGCTCTTTCCCTGCCTGTCAAGGCAACCCAGCCCCTTGGTTCCCAAACCTTTGGGCCAATCCCTGACTGCAACTCCCCTTTGGAATTCCCCTACTCCTGGGAGCCCCATTGGCCCTTGTGACCCATCCTCTCCACCCTCCTACCCCAACTGGCCCCAGACACTTGATGTAATCCCCTCACTCCTCTCCTGAGCATTCCCTATTGGTTCATTGTTTGCATCCACCCCATGACTTGTATGTGTACAAAACCCCTTGGGCAGTACAGCTAGGGGCTTTTCATCCTGTTCTCTTCGCCTGGACTAAGGTGTTCCTTGCGGAACCTGAAGACGGGACGCCTCCTCCTTTCTCCTGTGCCTCGTCCCTGTCGTGGCTTGTGTCTGGCACTGGAGAGCAAGTGGCACTACAGGTTCTGCCTCTGGTAAATCCCCATAGCGAGGCAGTTCCCGACTCCTGCCGTAGTGCCGCAGTTCTAAGAGCTAGCCCAGGTTCCAGCACTCACTTCACTAATGTACCGAATGCCCCTTCTTCAGAGCCTGCTCTGGTGCTCTGCCATCTCACACAGCCGAGTGTGATTCACATACTGCAGCCCAGAGTTAGGTTGTTGCAACATTGAAATGGGTGTGGTTGGCAGGATGGCTGGGCATAAATCACTACAGAACTAAAGCAAATGCGTGCACGGTCCCAGGCTGGACTTGAATAGACACAGGACTTGTGGAAAGATGAGGACAAGATAGCAGAGAAAAATGGAAAAACCAGCTGAAAAGGAGGATATGCGAAAGGAGTTATTTGTGCACATTTGGGGGTATATTTTTCTTGGGTGCAAAGCAAAATGAAAAGCTCCTAAATGCCCAAAAGATGAGAACTGTGTGTGGTAAATAGATATCATTCATGCTGACAAATTTGAAAGAGTAATCAATATTAATAAAGTAATTAATATTTGGAAATAATAAAACAGTTAAAGGTGTCATGCCAAGCAAGAAAGGGAGAGGAGGGTTTATCCCTCTCCCTACAGGTCTCCTGCAGATGTTCAGAAGAGGAGGAAGCAAGAGATAACTATGATTAAATTTAGTGGAAGAGAGGAGAATTTGGATGGACACCAGGAAAATGTTGATTATATGAGATCCACTGCTTTAATGTTAGAACAAAGTATTGGCTTATACTGTAGCAGCTTGGTGCGCATGTGTAATCCAAAAGGTGAACTACAGGACATGGAGGAAGAGGAGAGGCCTTCCTCAAAGAATATCCCCAAACAGTGGTACAACTTACTTAAAGAAGTGTGGAGCATGCGTGGTAAAGGTGATGATGAGGGCAGTGATACAAGTGTGATGAATTGAAAATGGGAGGAGATGGTAATGACATACAGCATAAAAAGGGGAATTTTGGCTTGACACGCTAGTACGTGAGGTGACGGGGGTCCAAAAGCCCTGCACTCCGTACCCCACGCATACCCCGCATGGTTATTTTTGCTTATACGCTATTATCAGGACCAAATTATTCGTTACTTCCAGCAAATGATACTGTCAATATTTTGAATGTATTCAATTGTATATATATTAAGCTACATAATTCAAATTGCTGTTTCGTTTCATTTTGTTTGGTTGTTTTTGTGGCTTCTTTTAAAATTGGATAATTGGGCAAATATAACATGTGGAATGTCCTCCACAGCAGAGTGTCAGACCTCTGGATCTTTTTAAACAGTTTTATCAAGGTGGAACTGTGGCAGCTTCAGCTGGTGCCTCTGGAGGACCTTGAACAAAGAACCCCTGAGCTTTTCTACCCTCCCAGGTGAAGTGTGATAGTCTGGGGTCTTGCTGCTGTGTCCAAGTGCCGGGCCACTGGCTGGCACCACAGGTCCCCAGACCCTCTGCTGAGGCATCCCTCTCCTAGAGTCACGTTTACTCTGTCACATTTGGCTTTTCTCTCTGATCCACCGCCAGGACCAAAGATCACACGGTCGTGAGGATGTAAAAATGCCTGTTCCTTCTGTAACATTGCTGTTGTGTGACAGCCGTGCAGGCAGAGCAGGCAGCTGTAGGGACACTGACTCATTTCCCTGGTGCCAGCGGTGCTGCATCCATCGAGCTGCTGGGTCTTGGTGCTCGCTGGGACGTGGCCCAGCCCGGCACCACGGGAATTAGGAAGGGTCTTGAAGGAATCCCCACACGTTAAAGCAGACGATTTAGCCTGGGATTTTAAGTTGTTTCTCAGTTAAACTTGTAAAAGGCCAGAACAAGTCTCCTATGAATTCTGTCCCTGTCAAGTTCAGTTCCGCCGCGAAAGCCCCTCAGCATTCTCAGGGCAGTGGCAGGAGCCGGGTGCTGGCCCGGAGCCCCGCTGGCCGGGGAGAGCACGGCCCAGAGCGAGCCCCTGCTGCCCGGGATGGCCACAGGCCCGGGGGAGCCGGGCGGGCAACGCCAGGGCCCTGTCCAGGGCTCCTGGGGCTCCTCTGGCATCTGTTCCGTCCCCTCAGGCGCTGAGCGGTGCCCGTCCCACGGGGCTGTCTGTGCCTGGCCCCAAAAGAGGCAGGGCCGGGGCTGTGGCCCCTGGGCTGGTGGTGCCGACTGCCCGGCGCTCAGCACCGCCCGTGCCGTGCCGGTGCAGCGTGACCCGGCGGGGCAGCTCTGCCTCGGCGCCTCGCCACCGCCATCCCGGCACGGCGGCTGGCCCTGGGCCGCGGCAGCCCCGAGCCGCACGGGCCCGGGAGGGACTGCCGGAGGTCCCCGTCCCCTGCGTGCCTCAGCAGACACTCCAGCCCCACTGCGTGCAGCAGGAGGGACACAAAGCACCTGCACGCTTACGAGAGTCCACAGCCCATTCTACATGTGAAATGAGACCCCAGAACCGTGACATGTGCCTCAGGAGAGATCCCAGCACCCTGCACACCTTGGGAGAGATCCCAAACCCTCTGCATGCCTCACACAGGATTCCAAATCCCTTGCATGACTTGAAGTGGACCCCGATGATCTCCATGCCTCAGAGGAAACCTAAAATATCCCTGGGTGTGTCACAAGAGACCCCACCCCGTCGTGCACCTTACGGGGGACTCCAAAGCCCCCACGTGCCCTACAGGGAAGTCCAGGCCAGCTACGCCGAGTGTTTCGACCTGGAAATCAAGTCTGGTTGCACCTGGGTTGTTGTGTCTCTGGGGCTGATCACCAGCCCTGTCGGACCCTGAGGCTACACAGCCCTTCCCTTCCCTTCCCTTCCCTTCCCTTCCCTTCCCTTCCCTTCCCTTCCCTTCCCTTCCCTTCCCTTCCCTTCCCTTCCCTTCCCTTCCCTTCCCTTCCCTTCCCTTCCCTTCCCTTCCCTTCCCTTCCCTTCCCTTCCCTTCCCTTCCCTTCCCTTCTCTTCCCTTCCCTTCCCTTCCCTTCCCACCGCTGGTCACAGTGAAGCCATATGCAGAATAAATAGACTCCACTGTCGCCCTGGTTTTTAATGTTCTGTCCTGGATTAGGGTCACTCTGGGAGAAAACCTCCAAAGGGGCCCCCCAGAAAGCAACCCCACATGGCCCCTTCCCCCCAGCAGTTCGGGTAGGATTCCTTGCAGAGAAGTGGAAAGAACCTGTTTATTTGACAGGCAAAACACCCCCAGCACACAAAATGAACAATACCAGATGACAATGCTTTCACCCATCTGAAAAGGATGACAAATTCAGAAAGTCTTTCCTGGCAGTGGTGGCTCTGTTGTCGCTCCCTCCAGCGCTGGGGATAGCTGCTGCAGCCACAGGATGCAAACTCTCGGTGTTTCCCAGGTCCCAGTCTGGAGCAGGTGTGAGTGGTTTCAAAAAGGGAAATGAAAAACAGTCCAGGGAAAAATTTGGACTGCTTAGCTAAACTAACTAACAAGCAGAAGCCAAAAAGCAAAAGCAAAGCCGGAGCACAGCAGAAGCAAGAGCAAAGCAAGCAACAGAAAGCAAAGCAAAAACCAAAAGCTGCACTATGAACTGCACCGTCTGTCTGTCCTGCCAGCCGTGGGGGAGCAGGCTGATAACAAACCAAAACAAACCTTGCTCTTCAGGGCCAGTCGTGAAGGCACAGTACGTAATATCCAGCATTAACAGAACACACGACTGGGGATGCAAGCACCATAACCTCACCCTAGGACAAGTTCTTCTAAACCTTCTGATGTTTACATCCTTGTAACAAACTTTCTCACAGACTTTATGCAAATAACGTATTGTTATGCATTCTTTTCTGCAGGAGGAGAAATTTGATGGATTGTTGGTTTGTCCAGTGTCATTGGAGAGGTGGCACTTTCACCCTCCAATCCACTCTCACATTTGGAAATCTGTAAATGTTGGAGTCAGAAATTCAACTGCCCCCTTTTTTACCTTGGAGAGATGCGTGTCTGTGTTGTTTTATTTCATGTCCTATAGCGACACTCCACGACCTGATGTAGTTATGAAGTGGGTATGCGTGTCAGGGCCTGGCACAGGCGAGATGGCTCTCGTGAAAACTTGTGCCCCGAGCCCTGGTCCGAGCCACATCTTTGTTCACAAACCTGTTTCATATGTAATGCATTATACAATCTCTTCATGCACATTCAACCCCTGGCCCCGCCTGTCCTCCCCTCACATGGCAATGAGATCCACGCCCTTCTGGGCACGCGTTGTTTCCTGTGGTGGTCACACTGGGGTCTTTGGTGGTCTCTGAGGCCGAAGGCTGTGGTCTTGGTCATGACTGAACTTTTGAACTTTTCTCCTTTGTGCGTGCACTGTGGTCCCTTGGTGCTTATCTGAGTACGTCTGTTGGTTTGGATCAGCTTGGAGACAGAGGAGCTCCTTAGTCTAGGCTTCCTGCATTCCCTGGTCTTCTCCTGGTGTTATGAGTAAAAAAGTTATCTGTAGCTATGATATTTTATTAAAAATCCTTTCCTAGGATTTTTCCCCTCCTGAGGAGCTGAGGGCCTCAGGAAAGAAATGTAAACAATAACTATCTGCTGCTGTGGAATGCAACAGGTGCATCTTCCATTGGTCCATGTGGATTGGTTTCACTTGATGACCAATCACAGCCAACTGTGTTGAGCCTGTGAGCAGTCACAAGATTTTTGTTATGCATTCCATTCTATTCTTCTTCTTTGTAGCCTTCTGGTCATTTTTTCCTCTCTGTTCTTTTAGTATAGTTTTAATGTAGTATTTTAATAGAATATATAATAAATCAGCCTTCTGAAATGGAGTCAAGCCTCGTGTCTCCACACCTGGGGTGTTCGCCCCAACAAATTATCCATTTTTTTTAAGGCTGCAAAGTTAAACCGGTTGGGCCAGTTGTTGTGAGTTGAAATGTTGACTATTTGTTGTTGATAGCTTCATATTGCAATCACCTCTTGTTAATAGTTTTTCTTCAATTACCTGTTAATGGTTAGAAATCAAGCGCAATTGTCCCCCTGCTGCTTCCCCAGAGCCTGCAGGTAGCAGGGGGAGGTGACATCAGAGCTAGTATGCAGATGAGAATGCATTTCACCAAATTTTGCAATTTTCCAGGAAAAAACCCCTAAAAACAATGAGCCGACATAAAATTAAGTAACCTAAATGAGGTCTAAAGGTGAGGAACGTAATCCAGTATCTGCTAAGATCCTTTTTACTCCTCACCCTAACCTGAAAGGATGTCAGCTAGAAAGAGGATCTGGAATGTTAGTCCAAAAAAGCGGAATTCCCACTACTCCCTCAAGGATGGAAGCCCCAGCTCTGCCTGCATACCAGCGGGCACAGCTGCATCATCCTCCTCCTCCGTGCCACTCCTGGGAGCAGCGGGGGTGCGGGTGACCTGTCCTTTCTCCCCAACCTGAGCTGAATGTTTTTAATAAAGGCATTAAAAAGGAGAAAGATCTCCTGCCCTATTTATGACACTGGTATTGTCCTTCATAGCAAGAAGCTTCAGAAATTTGCATTTTCCTATGCCCTTTGTACCATGGCAGAGGTTTCTTAAGTAGAAGGTTAAAATTCAACACATAATTCTACAATTTAAAATTTAAATGCTTAGTCCATATATTGCTAACTTAATTGAACCCCCCAAAACCTCCATTTCAACAGCAGCCCCTGCCTGGCTTCTGCCTGCCCACACCGTGGGCATCCACGGCTCCTCCTGGGCATGGAGCTCAGTCAGTGCTGGTGCTGGGTGGGCTTTGCTGCTGCTGCCACCTGGACACTGGGGTGACCGCTTGTCCTGGGTTGCAGTGTAAAGATGTATTCTAATGCCATCCTGAAGAGCTGCTGAAACCAGGAGGGGCATTGTTTCTTCCTTATCTCCTGTTAATGGGCCCATCACTGTCTTGCCACATGACTCAGAGATAACTCCCTCCCAGAGCCATTTCTGTTTCATGGCTAATCAAGGACCCACAGCATGAGGCAGAATGATATCAGCCCACTGTGAGATGCTCTGCCCATGGGGGAGGAGCTAAGCATCCCCAGCTGGATATAATCTGGGATTTGGGACACAACAAGCAGTCTTTCCACTGGATTCCCAGAGGAACCGCCGCCCTTACCCACTGCTTTTCCAGAGGATGAGAGCTACCAGATTGTTTCGACAGGATCACCACTTCCACAAGTCCATTTCATCTGGACTGCTACCACCACCCTAACTAGCAGGGTGTCAGGCTGTATTCTGACCCTGTCAGTGGTTTTTCTTTTGTATTATTGCATGTATTTTGGGTTTTTTTCCCTTTTCCTAATAAATTGTATTTCTGACTTGGAGCCTTGTTGCCATGATAATTTAGGGAAAAAGCCTCGTGTCCTCATCCGAGGGACCCAAGTTTAAACAAGAATTGGTGACCCCTAAACTTGTAAAACTGATAATCACCCCAAGAGTGACCATAGAATCTAGCCTAGAGCTGAAAAAATGAAACCCTGAAGATAAGCAGAGTTCACAGCCAAGGCAAACAGGAGAACCTGTTAGACTTTCCTGGACATTGTGTCCAGAGACCGCAGAGCAGCAGAGCTGCACAGCTAGATCCACAAAAACACTGTCTAAAGGTACTGTTATTTTTTCCCTTCCTGAACATCCTACCATTCACAAAAGGTGGGAAGAAAGATAGAAAAATGTACCTTCAAAAGGTCAGGTTCTGTTTACTGCATCAGAGAAGAAAGTTATTAAATTTTAGTGCAGATGGAGACGCGAAGACAGAAATACTCATCATATGTGAGAAAGAGAGTGTTATGAGTTTTTCAGATGGGCAAAATTTCATAGATTTTTTAGAAATGTCATATACTCCCTTAATTTACATCTATGAAAATTCATAGACGCTGCCTTTTCGTGGACAATAGTCCAGCGTGTTTCATCCCCAATGATGTATGAAATATACGTACAGATTTATTTCTTTATTTTGAAAAGATAGCACAATGCGAGAGACATCCTGGCTCGGGCGCGCAGTCGCTTTCTGTCCCCGCCTGCTTCAACACGAAAAAAGCCTCTCAAAGTAGACAAACCACAGGTTTGCAGCCCCCCTGCATTGCCCACAGCTGAACAAAAGTTTTTCTCCGCTCCCTTGGAGCAAACAGATCTACCTTCCCCCCCTGCTCCTTCTCCTGGGGGGGATGAAAAAACGATCCCGCCGCTTTCCGGGCCGGCCCCGCCCGCTTCGCCGCGAAATTCTCCGCTTCCCCCACCCCGGGAGGGAGCGGATCCGATTCCGCCTCAGCCAGCCCCGCAGGAGGTGCCTAGGCCGGAGGCTCCGCCTCAGGCAGCCCCGCGGGAGGCGCCTCAGCCGGAGGCTCCGCCTCAGCCAGCCCCGCAGGAGGCGCCTCAGCCGGAGGCTCCGCCTCAGCCGGCTCCGCCCGCGGCCCCGCAGCCGCCCGAGCCAGCTCCGCCGGCTCTGATAACTGCGCCTGCGCCGCGGCACTCGGAACCGCCTCCCGCCGATCCGCCCGTGTTGCCAGGCAACGCGATCAACAACAGTGATTCCCCGGCTGTGCTGCTGTTCCCGGGAGCTGCAGGAGCTGCCTCCGTGTCTTCTTCCTCTGCATCCCAGCCGGCAACTGAATTCGCAACGGTGCAGGCGGCGCCTGCGCGGGCCGACCCCGCTCCGAGCCCGCCGCCCCCGCCTGTCCCGCCGCTCCCTGCCGATCCAATTGCAGTGCAAGAGCTTGCTGAGAATGGTGCTGAGCCCACGGGATCACCTCAAGAGCCGACACCAGCGCCCGTGCTGCCCGCACCGCCCACCCCAGTTGTCCCGCTGGTTTCCGAAGCTCCGTCATTCACATCGGACCCTGCGAAGAGCCTGTCCTTCTGTGGAGGAGGCGTGGCCCTCCAGCTGACTGCAGGAGCAGTTCGGCTGGCTGTGTTCAAAATCAGTATGGTTTCTGGGTCACTTCGCGTGTGGTCGGGGGCTTCTCCCTGGGGGTTGGGGTGCCTGCCTTCCCCCGAGCGCCCCAGCAGCGTGGGGGAGTGGGCTCCTGTGGCATCTGCCTCTGGTTCCTAGCCCAGTGGGGATGGGGGTGGTGCCGAGGGGCAGAATGCAGGAGAAGTGGCATTTGCATTGCAGGAGCAAGGGAAACAGAGCAAAGCAAGCATTGCTTGCTTGCTCTGGGGACAAGAAACCCTCACATCTGGGATGACAATTCCTGAGAAAACTTCTCTTCCCGAGCTGCCGGTGTGCAGCGGTGCTGCTGGGGGGAGGAAGCATTGGGTCATTTCTGCTCTGAAGACACTGGCAGCATGGTCCTGCCAGGTTCTGAGCATGCAGAGCCCGCCTCACAGGCTGGTTCTGGGCCGTTTGGCTCATTTCCCTGGGCCGGGGCCACTGCCCCATCCAGTGCTGGGTTTGGGGACTTTGCTTTCCCCACAGGGACCTGGGCCACCATTCTGTGAGCCAGGTCTGGGTTCTCTGGTCCGCCCACCAGGACCAGGGCCACCCAAGGGTCCTAGAGACCCTCTGCTGCTGCTGTTGCTCTTCTTTTGAAAAAAAAAGAAAAAAAAAGAAAAAAAAAAAAAAAGAAAAGTGGAAAGAGCTAGCAGTTCAAAAGCATTGAAAAGTCAAAAATTAGCCTCAGCCCAAGTGGTTCAGTGAAGGGCTGTGGCCAGGGCATTCCAGAATTTTCTCTCTCAATTGTTTCATGACTGTCAATGAATTGTTTGATGACTCTTGTTTTCTTTAGCAGTTCTTTGTTTCAGAATTCTGCAAGCCTGTTTCAGGACCAAAGGGGACTTCCAGAGATGTCAAAGAAGAACATCTTCAGTCCATGGACTTTGTCCTGAAATTCAGCTGCTTGGACTTGAAACAATGAACTTTCCTTGCATGAGTTTTTGCATTTTCTTATATTTTAAGATTGTTTTAGTGATGTGATAGAATTTGATGTTTGTTAAGTGAAGAATTTCCCTGAATGTTTTACAGGTGAAGAATTTCCCTAACCATTCCACATCAGCAGATGATTGAGATTTTGATTGGCAACAGATGAACCTCAAGAGGTGTTGTTCTCTCTTCTGCAAAGCCCCAGTAGAAGAGATTGCAAACATTTCTTTTTCTATTTAATTTAATAAATTTAAAAGGGTGAGATGTTGCCATGATATTTTAGAGAAAAAGCCTCTGCTAGGATTTTTCCTGTCCTGAGGAGCTGAGAGCCTCAGGAAAGAAATGTAAACAATAACTATCTGCTGCTGTGGAGTGCCACGGGTGCATCTTCCATTAGTTCATGTGGATTGTTTTCAATCAGTGACCAATCACAGCCACCTGTGTCAAGGCTGTGAGCAGTCACATGTTTTTGTTATTTCATTCCTATTCTATTCTTGTCTTTGTAGCCTTATGATCTTCCTCTCTCTGTTCTTTTAGTATAGTTGTAATGTAGTATTTTAGTATAATATATATCATAATAAATCAGCCCTCTGATGAAAATGGAGTCAAGCCTCGTGTCCTCGTCCAAGGGAACCGAGTCTAAACAAGACCACCAAACAAACAACAACAACAAAAAAAAAACCCTAAAAAAAAAAACCCAAACAAAAACAGAGTACTTGAAGCATTTCAAGAAGTTCCCAGACTTAAATTTGTGCCCCAACATGACAGCCTCAAAGTCTCTGTGGCGAGTCAGGAAGCTCAGGAATGAATCTGCAGGGCTTGGATAAACATCATTGGTGTGCGTCCCTCAGAGAAGAAGCAGCTCCTCAACAAGACTTCAAGGCTGAGGGGCAAAGCTTCCCCCTTCAGCTCTCCACTGTGGAGGATTTTGTGAACAGCTGGCTAGCTGACAAAAGTCACACTGATATAATACCGTTAGTTAAGCAAGAAGGAGATGGGTATAGGAGCCAGCAGTCAGTGTCTAAATCAGGCAAGGGCACTGTGCCCTTGGTGCAACATCAGGATGGGGGAGAGGATCGTTAGTTAGAAATATGAAGAAAAGATGTGGACAGCTGCAACATAGTAGCCACAAGAATGCTAAGGTAGGCGTAGTTAGCTGATAAGTAACTAACCAATATTGAGCTTGTCTTTTGCAATATGTATTAGCCTCATTAACACCAATATAAATGTGTGTGCCTATCAATAAAGTTTTGAGATTTGCTGATCACTCATATTGAGTGCCGCATTTTTCCGCCGATTACCACAAACTTTGATGTGATCTTTTGCTTGAGAGATTGTGGCAGTTGGAGGCTCCTTTATCCCTGTTTTTGGACTTGACTTAACTTTTAGTTCAGGGAAATGAAGACTCAGGCAATATAGATGGGGGTATTTCCTGCTGGATTTCTGAAGTGATGGAATGTAGGAAGGCCTTCCAGGTGGAAAGAAGTGACGGAGTGCCTGTCTCAGATGAAGAAAGCGAGGCACTGCAAGAAACCAGCATGCCAGGGCACTGCTGTCCTGGGCTCACGAGTCCGACTGACGGTGGTCCTGCAGGCCTTTGCCCATGCCTGCTCCAGCTGGGCCATCTGCAGCCAAAGCTGGAGGTGTGAGTGCAGCAAAGCTGCTGTCCAAGGAACGCAGCACAGCTGCTGTTGAGGCTGACTGTTGCCTGCAGTGTGTGGGGAGGATATTGCCGGCAGCAATTGCCGGAGAGATGCTTGAAGGCATCTCTGGACAGTGGGCTTTTGGGGGGGTCCTTCTACTTCTTGCTCGGGTGGTAAAGACTGTCCCAAGACAATGCTCTTCCCTTTGAAGTGATGAAGAGGAACCACTGAGCTCCTCAGCCTTGTTCCTCTCCTCTGCTTTCCACAGCAGCTCCAGCTGCGCCTCTGCGCTGTCTCTCATGGGCCTGTCTGAGATAGCAGCAGCTCTGAGATAGCCACCTCCTGAGAGGGCAGCCCAAGGCTCTGTTGAGAAGAGAGCTGTGCCTCAAGCCTTGAAGCAAGCCTCACAAACTCTTCTCATATAGACACCCACACTTGCAGCCTTCCAGATGCACAACTGAGAGCTGTGGGACATATGCACGCTCATGCCCTGCAGTGCCCTTTCTGAAATGCCTCGGCTGCTTCTGAGGGAGCTGACATGCCACTGCAGCAGCAAAAGAGCTCTGGATTCAATGGGGTCCGGCAAAAAGCGTGCCTGGCATTTGCCTTGTGTGTTGCTCTGTCCAGTGGCCAGTGCCTTGGTTTGCCACCTCATCCCTGCTCTCTGCCACTGGGGCCGGGAGGGGCGGGCCCGGGGCTGTGGGGCTGTGCCGGCCCCGCTTCCCGGGCCGCAGCTCCAGCTGCCGCCGCTGCCTGGGAGCGGCCCCGCTCCGGCACGAGGGCCGAGGCGCCGGTGCCGGGCCCCATTGGCCGCTGTCGTGGCGCCGCAGGAGAGCTCCCCGCCGTGTCCCGGCTGCAGAGAGCGGCTGCTGGGGCGGTTCGCCTGGGAGTCTGAAGCGAGCAAGGCCCAGGGAGCGGAGCCGAGAAATAGAGACCCAAGAGACAGGGGCAGGAAGCAGAACGGAGAGACAAGGGGAGCAAAAGAGCGCCAGGGAACGGGGCCGGAGCTGTGGGAAGGGGCAGCAGGACAGAGGAAGAGACGCAGAATGAGCAGGAGTGAGCAGGAGAGAGCGAACTCTGGGCGGGGGCGGGATGGAGACTGTTGAAGAAGCTTTGGAGGGACAACAAAATAGAGAGCGAGTGGCGAAGAACAGGGCTATAGCGGGCAAGCAAGGGACGGGCCAGTGGCTAGAGCAACACACAAGGAGAAGCCCAGGGGCAGTTTTTGTATGCACTCCAGTAAAGCCCGAGGTGTTTTCCTGCTGCAGTGGTTGCTGCCAGCCAGCGGCAGCAGCTGGGGCTGAGGCCCGGCAAGCGGGGCCGGCACAGCCCCGCAGCCCCGTGCCCGCCCCTCAGGGCCCCGTGCGCAATGGCGGCAGCAGGGGACGAGGAGGCCGCGGGCTGCGGGCGGCGCTGCCGCCCCGCCGGGCCACACGCCGCAGGCGGCTTCAGCAGCAGCACAGGAGCTCTGGGGACACTGGTGCCACAGCTGGTGACGGACCGCCGAGCAGCACAATGGCGCGGAGCGCGGTAAGGGAGAGCCTGGGCGTCTGGCCCTTTAAGGAACAAAGGAGGGCCGTGTTCATCGGTGCCTCCCCTGGGGCAGGAATGGAGGGCCCCAGATGGCGCTCAGAGCCAAGGCCGAGGCAGCTGGGCAGCCTGCCTGGGTCCTACGTAGGAAGGAGATGTCACCAAGACACCCTCCAGCCTGCTCTGGCCCTCTGCTCATTATGGGCTGTGGCCTTCACGGTGGTCATTGATGTGTGCTTGATTCCAGAGGATGCCATGGGCTGAGTTTCTGCAGCTTGTCAGCTGCATAGGACTCTTACGAGCCTTGGAGAGAGACCCGAGGGGTGGAAATCTGTCAGTGCCTCTTTGCTTGCAGCTAGAAACACCTGGGGGTTAAGTGGTGCTTCAGGGACAACTGTACCAAAGGTGCTCTAGAAGGCTGTCCAAGAGCTTCTGAGCGGAGGTTGCCTGGCACACATAAGTCATGCATATTTATTTGCCAGAAGAGCTGCTCGGCTAAAAGCCCAGCAGTGTTACCTGATATCTGCAGCAACCAAGACATTTGTGTGTGTCCCGTGGCGGTGCCTGATGGTGTCCGAGGACAAGGCAGAGGGAGCTCAGGGGCTCTGGATGACTGCTTGAGGGATCTGGGCCGCATGTGGTATTTTCTTCCGCCATGTGCAGTGAGCCAGACCCAGGAAGGCTCTAGAGGTGAATAGGCGGCAGCCTGGTGTTCCCAGCAACAGTGTGGGAGTTTGAGCGTGGGTTACTCTACAGGACAGCAGGCCTGATGGTGGCACATGGGCTACATCTGCCTGAAAGGGAAAAAGGCTCTTGGCTCCAGAGTTAGCAGGGCTCCCTGAGAGAGCTTTAAGCAGCATTGGAAGTGGAAAAGGGAGTAAACCAGGCTGACGGGGGAGATGCGTCAGCACTGCACAGCCATGTTTGCGTGACAGTGGAGGATGGAAGCAGTGCTGCCATCAAAGGTCATGAAAGTGTAGCAGAAGTCATGGGAAAAGCAGGTTTTTGCCACAATTCTTTCAGACCAAAATACTACCAAAGAAACACTCTTGAATTTAGGCTTTTTACAGCAGCCTTCATGCAGGTCTTCTTCTAGGGAATTTCTGAGGAATAAGACATGAGTGCCTCTGCATTCCCATGCACAATGCTGCCTCCAAAATACTCCAGCCCTTCTCCATTTGGCTCCTTCCATTCCTGTGCAGAAGAAGGAAATTCAGTAGAGGGGAGGTGCAGGAATTCACAGGCAACGTGGGTGTACATTGGGGCCTTCACAGCCATCACTTTGGTATGAGGTCACAGAGCTCTGTTTGATGTCACGTTCCAGAGCCCCACTGTGCTCTTCAGTGCTCACTCTGGGCAACACTGCAGCAGCAGCAGCAGCAGCAGCAGCAGAGTGTTGCTAGCAGGGGGGATCATGGTCCTGAGCTGCTACCTCCTGCTGCTCTTTCTCGTGGCCCTGCCAGCCCAGAATGCCCAGAGTGCTGCAGCAGTTGGGCAGGGAGCAGGTAGGCAGGCAAGGGCCAGCACACAGCCCTGGCTGGCAGCAGCGGGGCCGGGAGCAGGGATGGCTGAGCCAGGAAGGCACCGCAGGGCAGGCAGAGGGGCAGAGGCTCCAGGGGAGGTGTGAGGGGCTGCAGCTGCTTTAGGGTGCAGCATGGAGAGAGCTTCCTAAGGAGCAAGGATGTGGGGAGGGTCGGGTCAGGCCCGGAAGCTCAGCACCAGTTCTCCATCACTCAGCAGTGGCTGTCCGTCCCTCCGCTCTGGTTGTCCAGCCTTCTGGCCCGGCTCCAGGGCTGACCCGCACACAGATCATGCGAGCACGCCACGGCTTTTCCCTTCATGTGGGAGCTGCCAGCTCAGTGTCCCAAGGGCAGCCAGACCCCCCTGCAGCTGTGAGGATGCAGACCTGCCTGAGCGTGCCCTAGCAGTGCCTTCCACATCCAGGCCTTGAGGTGTGCCCATGAGGGCAGTGCACGTGATGGTAACTTCTTGTGGGTGTTTGCTTGTAGTTGTGGACACAGAGAGTGCTCTTTCAGCCCCTGAGCGAGGGGCAGATACCGTGCTGACTCCGAGCTGGTACCTCAAGCGTGAGTAGTCAGTCTGTCCTGCCTTCACAAAAAGGAGCGCCCCTTTTCCCTATTTTATTCACGAGAAAAATACCGTCATATGTTAACGTGCTTTTGTAAATCTAACAATAGGGATGAATGATGACAAGGTTCCTGAAGAGTTCCCTGAAGGATTGCCGGATGTTCCAGAGGAGCTCCTGGCAGCCTTGCATGAAGCCCCGTCTGGTTAGTATATCCCACTCTGTTAACCCTGGCAGCCGGGAAGCTGAGCTTTTGCTTCCTGTAGGCATGTGCTGTATCCTGGACAGCCAGAAGCACTCAGTCAGAGTCTTGCTGCAGGCCCACTCCATTTCACAGCTCCTGCAGGGAGCCCTAGAGATGGTCCAGCACAGCCTCTGCTCGCAGCTGTGCTTCCAGATGACTGCCAGGGGCTTCTCCAGCTGCTGCTGCAGTTGTAGCATTCCTGGCCAGGGCTGCTCTGTGCAGACATTGGCATCCAGATGTTGGGCAAAGGCCAGTGCTGAATTTGGGTTCGCCACACGCTCAGCACCGCATGGAGGCAGCAATGACATCAGAGCAAGCCTTGGCTGCCCCTTGCAAAGCTCAGGCTCAGGGACGGCTTGAAGCTGGAGTCCAAGGGTGAGGGGGAACCTGAAGGTACTCCTTCTGTGGGTCATTTGGTTGATTAAGTCTTGGCTGGTTTGGGTCTGCACTTCTTGTTGCACTGCAGAAAATCCAGCTGTCGATTCCTCCTGTCTTGGGGGGGACAGCGGCCTCGTCAGCGCCGCTTGCCGCAATGCCCAGGCCATGGTACCCTGCTTGTGCTGAGGGGCAGTGGCTTCTGCTTAATGTGTGCAATGTCTTGTTTTTCTGAAGAGACAGATTCTGAGACTGTGCCGGAGACCTTAGCTGTGGAAGAAAGTGACATTGTGCCAGGCTCACATGAAAAAAGAGAATCAATAGAGGACACCAGGACACTTGCTGAGCCTGAGGAATATTCAGGTGAGTGCTTGCTAGATGCTGTCTTGGGCAAAGAGCAGCATTTCTGCTGTATCCCTGCAGTGCTCTCCATGGGTGAATTGCAGGTGCCCAGCACGCAGCCCGGGCCTGCAGCCCGGAGGAGTAGATGGGGCAGTGCTGCTCCCTGGCACACACTGGGCTCTTGTGCATGAGAGCTTGATGGGATCCCTCTTGGTCCCTGATGCTAAGACACCAGAGCCAGAGGAAGCCATCTCTGAAGACAGCATCAGATGTCAGTTCTGATCCACTAGCAGTGCCAGTCCTTGGGCATCTGAAGCACACTGTGGGGTTATGCCTAGTGCAGAGCACAAACGCTGACTCTTGCATTGTCTCTTCTCCTGCCAGGGTCATCCGGTGGGCAAAAAGCCGAGACAGCTGGACGCTGTGACCCGAGCAAGTACTACATCCTAGTAGGGACAGTAGCAGCCCCAGCTTTGCTTCTGCTTGGGGCAGTGTCTGGCTATCTAGTCATGCATCAGCTGCTGAAGAGAGACAGGTGAGTTATTAATTGCTGCCATTGGCAAGGAAGTCTTTGCAGCATGCAGGAGCGCCCAGGCAGCTCCTAGCAGGGCTCTGAGGAAACTGTGCTCCAAATTCCTATCTGTGAGGAGTCTTCTTGGAAATCTGTTTCTACAGGAGGAGCCAGGAGGACAAAGAGGCAACAGGACAGGACTGGGACTCTTCCTGGGAAAGCTGTGGTCAGCCTAGAGGTGAAGCAGAGTCAGGAGAAGGAGCGGGAAGCGGCGAGAGAGCCCAAGGCAACGGGTTCAGGGACAGCTGCCGCCTGTTTCCTGAGCTCTTTGCAGCAGAGCTCGCCCAGCTGTACAAGAACATGAGCGCAGACCCGTCACCTCTGCCCACCTGCTCCTTCTGTGCTCTGGCTGACAACGCCTCTTCACGGGACCACTGGATTTCCCTGGAGTCACCTCAGCCCACAGCATACTCTTGGCCCTCCTACCAATACCAGCAGGACTACTATCTGTTAGAGGATGATGATTAGTGATAGTGATAGATGATTAGTGATAGTGATAGCCATAAATAGTGATAGTGGTAGTGATTCTTTTAGTGATAGTGATAGGGACACGATATTAGAGGGTGATGGTTGTTTTAATAATAGTGATAGTTAATATTAGAGGATAGTGATGGTTTTAATGATAGTGTTAGTTAATATTAGGGGATAGTGATTGTTTTAATGATAGCGTTACTTGATATTAGAGGAGGGTGATTGTATTAGTGATAGTGATAGTCATAAATAGTGATAGTGGTAGTGATTCTTTTAGTGATAGTTATAGGGACACTTGCTATTAGAGGGTGGTGGTTGTTTTAATGATAGTGATAGTTAATATTAGAGGATAGTGATGGTTTTAATGATAGCGTTATTTGATATTAGAGGACAGTGATTGTATTAGCGATAGTGATAGTTAATATTGGAGGATGGTGATTGTTTTTGTGATAGTGGTACATTTAGTGATAGTGATACTTGGTATTAGCAGACAATGATTGTTTTCTTGATCTTGATAAATAAATATTTTTCCAAAAGCAGTAAGTTCTTGCCTGCTGCGGCTGTTTCTGTTGGGGCAGTACGCACAGAGCTGGGAGCAGGGCTGGGGCTGTGACAGGAGCTCTGAGAAACTTGCACTGCAGTGCAGGAGCTGCTTGTGCCACCTCAGCCTGCTTTCCCAGCAGTGGCCGTTCACAAAGCTTTCCTGCACCAGCACGGGGACACGCTGGCTAGCAGCGACATGCAGAAACTTCTCTGGGAGCTCATTTGGGATGCTGCCCTGAATCAGGAAGGTCTGGGCAGAGAGGGAAAGATGTTCTGCCAGGGATGGCTGTCCAGCAGTGAGCACATCAAGGAGACCCGAGGTGGTGACTTAGGTCGTGGCAGTCCCTCCCTGAAGAGCTTCAAGAGAGGAACATCAAGGAGCAGAAAGCTGGAGCCGGGCTGTGTGAGAGGGGAAGGAATGTCCTATCAATCACAGGAGCCTTCTTAAAAATTAGATGGATAACAGCGACTATAATTATAATAAAAATTACAGTCTTGTCGCACGCAGTATGGGAAAAAAGCCCAGAGCTGGAATGCAACAGAGAACTTTTGTGGAGGATTTTGTGAACAGCTAGCTAGTTGACAAAGGTCACACTGATATAATACTGTTAGTTAAGCAAGAAGGAGATGAGGATAGGAGTCAGTAGTCAGTGTCCAAACCTGGCAAGGGCACTGTGCCCTTGGTGCAACATCAGGATGGGGGAGAGGATCGTTAGTTAGAAATATGAAGAAAAGATGTGGACAGCTGCAACATAGTAGCCACAAGAATGCTAAGGTAGGCGTAGTTAGCTGATAAGTAACTAACCAATAATGAGCTCGCCTTTTGCAATATGTATTGGCGTCATTAACACCAATATAAATGTATGTGCCTATCAATAAAGTTTTGAGATTTGCTGATCACTCATATTCAGTGCCGCATTTCTTCCGCCGATTACCACAGGCCTCAACCCACTACTTTTATCCCAGCAAGTACAGTGAGACAAGAGCACTCCTTTAGATCCAATGCATTGAATTCAGCAAAGCCTCCCCAGCCACTCCCAGCTGAGATGTTCAGGAATCAAAGGAGGAAGCTCCACCATGATTTCATTGGCAGTAATGGGGACACGCCTCTGGAAGTGCTGCCAGCTGAGCCAGGGGCTGGGCCTGGGGGGGACTCCTGTGCCCCCATTGCTCCCTCAGGGCAAATGCCGTGCGTGCAACACCAAGGAAATGTAAGGAACACTGCCTCAGGGATTTCATACAGACAAGAAGGCAAAATGGAACAAACTTTGGTTTAATGATAAACACAGATGATATCTCAACAAAGGCAAAAATGTGAAAAGTTGAAGCATAGCAAACACCAAAGCTCTTACATTCACTGCTAAATCTAATACTACTAATACATCTTTATTAATACTAATGTATATTAACTAATAAAGTGGGAGATTCCTATCAGGTAAACTAATAGAAGAATAAACAATCCTAAATCTAACAAAGCAATCTTATTTCTATGTAGTCCTCCAGACACCTAACTCTTGCTAGTCCTGGACAATTGCTGGGCTAATTTGGTCATTTCTTTTTGGGGAGAGGCTGTGCATCCTTGCGTGGGCGATGTCTTCTCCTGTGCGTGTTCCTCTCCTTGATGGTTGCAAACTCCCTGGAAGATAGGAAACAAACCATCCATTGTTAACTTCATACACACCGAGATCAAGTGTGTATGAAGTGCATACAAGTGTTGAGATCTCCATTTTTTGATGAATTTCCCTCTTTTCAGGCTGACACATTTATTAAGTGATCAGCACCATGAGTCTGATCTTGCTGGTTTCAATTCTTTGAAATGTCTTCCTCCTTTTGCTTCATCCTAGGTTTAATTGGATCAGCAGCAGTAAAGCAAGCTTTGATGCATGTGTTCCTGCTTGTATGAACTGTGTCTTGTTGGGGCATGGCAAGGTTTCACTGGGAATGCTGGGTTTGAACAAAGCTGTTTGGGTGTCAAGTGGGCTGTAAGCTTGAGCAGGGCTGCCAGGGGCGATCCTGCAAGTGGCCTCAGCTTGCCCTGTGGTGCCTTTGGAAAGGGTCAGCGTGCTTTAGGCCAAAGGGGCAGCTGGGAGCAGAAAGAGGAGGAGCTTGCGCACCGTTGGCACTGCCCGCACGGAAAGGGGCCTCCCGCCGGCTGGGGCGGCTGGCGCGGTTGGCAGCAGGGACACTCCGCGCTGCCAGCCCGCTTGCGGCTTCTCTTCCCGGTCTCCCCAGTCTCCTTCCTGGGAGGGCTTTTCCTCCTCTTCCGTTTGCCCGCAGTCTGGAAATCAAAGAATCCTTATCAGTGCTTCCTTCCTCTCAGAAAGCTGGAATTCGCAGCGTCCACCCCAAAAATCTATTGGCCTAAGCAATTTCTTCCAAACCCCGCGGAGCTGAGAAAAGAGCTGGATATGGCAGTGGGCTGCGGCAGGCTGCCAACCCAGCACTTGGAGGAAAATACTCCCCTTTCCTACAGCTCTAAGGGGGTGGGATAAATACGTGGCTATCTCTAGTTGTACATGTCTTATTTCTACCTCTCTCCCTAACATCTATTTATCTCTGGTTTTCCTCCCCACATGTCTAGGGCATGGCTTTTACATTCAGTCACACTAGTGAAGACACATGATTACCCATTTTCTCCTACCCAAAATAATCTCTCTCTCTCCCTCTCTCTGTCTGTCTCTGTGAAGCAAATTGTTATTTGCTGGTAAGGAAAGTATTAAAGGTGCCATGGCACCGGCAGCTCCTTTTTGGGGATACGCTGTGGTGCTACAAAAGATCTCTAAAATTTGGCAGCATCTCCATGAAGGCAGCCCAGATGGCTGATGTTAGCAAGCAGTGGGGAATGAAGGGTCTGATTGGAACCTGAGGGTGCCAGCCCTTGAGAAACTGATTTGTAGAGAGTCAAAGCCCATTTTGACAGTGGTGCTGCTTTGTTGGGTCAAAGTTCTGCTCCAGAATTCCATATTTTAGGGTAGCAGCACAACAAAAGTCTGGGCAGCATCTGCTGTCCCTCTCCCAGTGCGTGGGACCAAGGGAGCCTGGCAAAGTGGCATCTGGTGTGGCTTGCCAGCAGGGTTTGTGCCCTTCTGCCAGTTTCTTGACCCTGCTGGCATGTCTGGATTTTCTTCCCACTCACCTGAGCAAGAGTGCTGCTGGCAAGTTTCTGCTCTTTTTTCCAGCAGTAGTAATACTCCACACACTGTGCCACAGTCTTACTCGGGATCTGTTGTGAAGAGAAAAAGAGGGAATCTGAAACAGCGTCCTGTAGGGTGCATTGGAGAACAATGATAATACAGAGTAAAGTAGGAATCAAAATGATGGAGAAAATTGAGGAGGGTGTAAAATGAAATCAATATGCAGGAGTCAGAGAGGCATTATGCAATGTAATAAACCGAGTATTGTGCTACGTGGCACCACGTGTAATGCACAGATCAACACCAAGTCCCTCTAGCAGAGTTCTTCTTTGCCCCATTCACTGCAGTTATCCCAGCACAAGGTGTTGTGGAAGCAACAGCACACCTGGGAGACAAGTCTGACAGAACAGAGCTTTGTCTTCCAAAACAGCCTGGAGAGAAAGGCTGCAGAGGCAGGATCATCATTTTCACACAGGCCTTCCATGTCCTGTTCTGTGACTACTTTAACAGTTTTGAGAAAAGAGGGACATAGGTGCAGTATTTGGTACCAGCAATAATCAACATGTCCCTTCTGATGATCTGCCAAGGTGAGGAATGTCCTGTGGCTTTACCTGCTTCTGGATGAGATGGAAATCCTTGCCATAGGTGTGGAAAGCCTTTTGGAAGGCCTCCTTCTCCTCAGCTGTCCATCTATCAGAGCCTGGCAAGAAAAAGCAGCAGCTGAATTGATCCCTCTAGCCACTTGAAGCAGATCCCACTGGCTGCTGAAAGCCAGCTGGCACCAGCCATCATTCAGGTGTGTGCATGTCTGCTCCCTCAGAAGGTGATGAAGACGAGAGCAGGCATTCCCCAGGGAAAAAAGCATGGAAAATGAGTCAAGCTGAAGGAGTAGATGCTGGTGCTTTCCCCATCCCCAGAGAAGGCGAGATCTTGTGCTAGTTTAAAGCACAACTAATTGAAGCAGAAATGCTTGACACGGCCATTAAGGGCACGGCAGCATGTGTCAGTGAAGGAAGAAGCTGGGCTTAGGTTACCTGCATAATGATAATCAGCCAAGGGATGGTCTTGAGCTGTTGGAGGCCCCCCCGAGAGCAACATCTCCAGAGCCTCCTGCAAGATGCAAAGGAAAAAGGGTTGAGCTGCCCCACAACACAAAAAAGGAGCCAAACCCCACCCATGCTGCTTTCAGCTGCTTTGCCTCTTCAGCTGAGGATTCAGGCCACTGCCTCTCATATGGGTCAAAGACTGTGCTTTGCTCCCAGTCCCTCGTTTCTGCTGCCCAGCCCTTGGCTCCTGCTCCCCAAGGGTAGCATTTTCCTCTCCAACTCCATGATTTTGCTCCTCCTGCACCCCAAATTGCCTCAGCTGACTGCGGCTTCTGGGAATTGTCCCTCAAAATGTCTTAGAGAACACAGATCTCCAGGAGGTTTTCAAGGCAGCAGGCTGCAGGACCCTGCGGCGCTTCCTCCAGGAGAGATCTTGTCCCTGCTGGAGCCATTTGGGCTCAGCCCTGCCGCAGCTGGACGAGACACAGCAGGCAGCGAGTGCTCTGCTGCTTGTGAACTCCCTTCTTCAAGGAGCAGCCAAGAAAGGCTGTCCCGTTGCCCGGGCCTTATCAATTCCCTGCCCACTCTTGCCCGCGCCCAAACAGCCGCTTCCTACCGGAACGCTGCCGCGAGCCTGGTGCAGGCAGTGCAGGGCGAGCTCCAGCTGAGCTGCTGCCCCGGGAAGGCCACGGGAGCTGGCCATGTCCAACAGTTCTCTGACTGCAAGCACAACAAAAACCCACCCAAAGTCAGTCTTGAGCCAGCAAAGTGGAAGGCTTTCCATACAAGGCAGAAGGAAAGCACAAGAGCTAAAGCCTGCAGCTTGGAGAGCACGAAAGGGAGAGCAAAGCAAGGGACAGCTGAAGCAAGGGCCCACCTAGTGCTGCCCCTCCCTTCCATGCAGCTTTTGGCATAAGGAGTGGGGGCCAATCTCCCCTCTTCCAGTGGCACATGCCTCTGAACCATTTGGAGAGCAGCACAGTTGCTCTTTTTCTTGCTCGGCTGCAGAAGCAGAGCATTGTCCTTACGCCTACCACTTCCACAAGGGAAGATGGGCATGACAAGGAGAGAAGCAGAGCCTGCCAAAAGCTGCCTTTTTACCCAAAAACCAGCATTTTCCATGCCTGACTATCTCAGGAGTGGAAGGAAAGCTAGACAGCTACCTCTGTCCGGTTTTTCCATGTCAGGGTCGTCTTCCTCCAAGGGCTTCCAGACCAGGGTTGCAGGCTCTTCATCCTCACTTGGCGGCCCGGTCTGCACCTCAGGGAGCTCGGCCTGAAAGTCACTGCCAACATTGATGTGTCTAGAGGAAGAAGGAGGTGGACGTAAGAAAGGCAAGTGGTCAAGAGACACCTGGTGTGCAGCCACGGCCTTGGACCAATCCCACCCTGACTCTGAAAGAGCAGTTGTCCTGCTCGCCATTCCTCAAGTTTGCTGTCCTTTAACCCTAGGCCAAAACTCACGGCTTAGTGAGGACTCTTGCTTTCCTTTTCATTGTGCCTCTCCTTTCCACCTGAAAGAGATCAAAACAACGCTCCAGATAAAACTCATTCTGCCAAGATGTGTCGGTAGCCTTGCTTCTCATCCTCACCACTGAAAACCCCAAGCTCCTCTGTCCCAGCTCCTCTCCATTAGGTGTCATTGCTGTGTTTTTCACTTGGAATGTCTGAGGCAGGTCCCTCTAGCAGTCTGCAGCTTCCTGAAGAAGGAAAGCTGAAGGGCAGGCACTAGAGTGCCGTGAGTCTTGGGGCCAGTGAGAAGAGCCAAGAGGATGCATGGAAGATACACTACTGCAGGCTTGGGTTGGATGGAAGGAAAAGGTTCTTCAGCCAGAGGCGGCTTGGGCACTGGAACTGCCTCCCCAGGGAAGGGCTCCCAGCACCAAGGCTGAGAGAGCTCCAAAAGTCTTTGGACACTGCTGTTGGGCACAGGCTGGGATACCTGAGGCTGTCCTGAGCAGGCCCAGGTGCTGGGCTCCATGATCTTTGGGAGTCCCTTCCAGCCCAGAAAATGCTGTGATACTGTGATTGTGTTCCTGAGAAGCACCACTCAAGAGGGCATCTCACAGCTGCCTCTGACCGTGAGGCAGAGCCAGCCCTACACACATTGAACAACACAGACAAATCTAGAGCAATATCTCTCTGGAAAAGAGATGCAAGGCAGGTGGAAAAAAATCAAAAAAGCTATGAAAATAGAATATTGTTCCAGTGTCTGGAAGTGATGTAAGTATGTGAGTACAAAAGAATTGCTGCAACCAGATCATTTTGGAGGATGAAAGCCAGTATTGCAGGACAAGCCCAGCAAACTCCTTGCATGCTCTGATGGGCAGGCATCCCAGAGGAGAAGTCCCATCCTTCTGGTTTTTGAAGCTTTGCAGCAGGTGTGACCAGAGTGAGGGCGTAACAGGATTTGTGGACACTGAACCCCTGAATTCCTTGGGAATGACCAGTTGGTTTTGGGGTCACCACAACGTAGTTTTAGGACTTAAATGGGTGCCACGAACTTCTAATCAGGCGATCAGTAAACGAGAATCTACAAGTGCACCGTGACAGCTCCCTACGTCCTCTATGGAAAGGTCTGCATGTCCTCTGGAGGCAGCATTATTCCTGGAGAAGTTGCAGCCTGCTTTCATGTGCAACCTCTTCTGGGGAAAGTGACCACACGCCGTGTCTGTGGTGGTTGGTGGCAGAGCCAGCTGGAGCCTCCTGCCGTTCTGTAGTGCTTTGGGGACCCACAGGGATTTTCTTACCTTGCTCAGTGCCAAAGTGCTGTGGGGATGCCTGGCGGCAGACGAGGAGATGAGGATGTCGCTGCAGAGGCCAGCTGTGGCGCTGAGTGCAGAAGGTGGCTGCTGAGGGACAGCCCAGGAGCAGATGCTGCAGCTGCTGCTCCAGCGCTGCTCCACCAGTGTTCCACCAACGGCCGCAGGAGCAGCAGACAAGGGCAGTTGCTATGGGCACAGCCCAAGATTCCATGCAGAACCCCAGGGGAACCATGGGACAGAAACAGGGACAGGCCAACTTTGCCCCTTCTACTTCTTCTGCTGAGAGTTTGCTCTGAGGAGCTCCCCATTGGGGCTTTTCCCCTCAGTCCTCTGGACATGGAAAAGCAGAGCCGGGACAGCTCTGGCTCTCCTCTGTGCTTCTCTGTAAAGTGCCTGCAGCTGAACAGGCACAGGAGGCTGGCTCAGTCCAAGGGCCCATTCCACATTTCCTGCACTGCAGAAACATGTTCTCCTCTGGCTCTGAGAGGAGCTAGAGCTTGCAAATTGTTCCGTGCAGAACCAAGTGCAAAGCTTTCTCTCCAAGTGGCGGCATTCATCCTGCCCCCTTTCTCAATTGTCTGGTGCCCAATAATGTCACTTGATGTTTTCCCTCCTTTGGCCAGCTGAGCTGGTCTCTCACCTCAACACTCCTTCCCTGAAACTTGGAGAAACGGGATATTTCTCAGGGCAGCTGATGGGGACACACACACTGGGGCAGTGCACCAGTCAACACGCCATGCAGAATTTCTAGGTCTCTCTTCCAGCTCCCTTGAAGAAGGGGGAATGTTCATCTCTACTACTCTGGCACTCTTCTAAGGAAGGAACACCAAGAGAATTTCTCTTCCACACTAATGGCCTTCACCTTTGTTGGAATACTTAGGTGCCAGATATGGCAAAACCCAGCCACTTGTACTGCTTTCCTGCCTAAGGTTTAAGCAAAAGCAAATCTTGCTTCCTTCCCAGCCTGCATGTTACACCCACACCAGCCACCTGCTGGGAAAACATCTGGAATGAGGCCCACTGCAAGGCAGATACTTTGTAGGCTCCAGATCCCACCTGCACTGGCTCCAGCAGGCAAGGGCAAGCTTTGGTCGCTTCCCAGAAGCAGCCTGGCCATTCCCCCCTGCCTCGCCCCCTCGCCATCCTCCACAGGCCCTGCTGCCAAAGCCTTGCTAGGCAGACCTATTTGCTGGGCTTGGTAAAAGAGTGACTTGGATTCTTCTTTGGCGCAAATACCAAAGCTGTGAGAAGTGAGAGGATCAGGTTCACAGCCGCTCTGCTTTAGCTAAGGACATTACTGGAGGCTCAGAGCCTGGTCCTTTAAAGAGAAACTGAATCTGAACTCCTGGTGTCTTTGTGGTGCATGTGGATATTTCTTTTCTGGAATCAGAGAGGTTAGAAAAGTCCTCCAAGGTGCTCAAGTCCATCTGTCCCCCAAAATGAAACAAAGTTATGTTGCTGGGCAACAAAAAGGCCTCAACCCACTACTTTTATCCCAGCAAGTACAGTGAGACAAGAGCACTCCTTTAGATCCTGTGCACTGAATTCAGCAAAGCCTCCCCAGCCACTCCCAGCTGAGATGTTCAGGACTCAAAGGAGGAAGCTCCACCATGATTTCATTGGCAGTAATGGGGACACGCCTCTGGAAGTGCTGCCAGCTGAGCCAGGGGCTGGGCCTGGGGGGGACTCCTGTGCCCCCATTGCTCTCTCAGGGCAAATGCCGTGTTTCCAACACCAAGGAAATGTAAGGAATACTGCCTCCAGGAATTTAATACAGACAAGAAGGCAAAATGGAACAAACTTTGGTTTAATGATATAGACAGATCGTGCCTCAACAAAGACAAAAAGGGGAAAGTTGAAGCATAACAAACACCAAACCTTTTACATTTATTGCTAAATCTAACACTACTAATACATCTTTAAAATACTAATACATCTTTAAAATACTAATCTTAACTAATATTAGTATCTTAACTAATAAACAGAGAGATTCCTAACAGGTAAACTAAAAGAAGAATAAAGAATCCTAAAAACTTGAAAAACAATCTTATTTCTATCTAGTCCTCTTGATGCCTAACTCTTGCTAGCCTGGGGCAAATGCAGGGCTAATTTGGCCTTTTCTTCTTGGGGAGAGGCTGTGCATCCTTGCGTGGGCGATGTCTTCTCCTGTGCTTGTTCCTTTCCTTGATGGTTTCAAACTCCCTGGAAGACAGGAAACAAACCATGCATTGTTAACTTCATACACACCATTAAGCCAAGCGCCGAGATCTCCCTTTTTGGATGAATTTCCATCTTTTCAGGCTGTTACGTATTTATTAAATTGATCAGCACCATGAGTCTGATCTTTCTGGTTTCAATTCTTTGAAATGTCTTCCTCCTTTTGCTTGATCCTAGGTTTAATTGGATCAGCAGCATCAAAGCAAGCTTTGATGCATGTGTTCCTGCTTGTATCAGCTGTGTCTTGTTGGGGCATGGCAAGGTTTCACTGGGAATGCTGGGTTTGAACGAAGCTGTTTGGGTGTCAAGTGGGCTGTAAGCTTGAGCAGGGCTGCCAGGGGCGATCCTGCAAGTGGCCTCAGCTTGCCCTGTGGTGCCTTTGGAAAGGGTCAGCGTGCTTTAGGCCAAAGGGGCAGCTGGGAGCAGAAGGAGGAGGAGCTTGCGCACCGTTGGCACTGCCCGCACGGAAAGGGGCCTCCCGACGGCTGGGGCGGCTGGCGCGGTTGGCAGCAGGGACACTCCGCGCTGCCAGCCCGCTTGCGGCTTCTCTTCCCGGTCTCCCCAGTCTCCTTCCTGGGAGGGCTTTTGCTCCTCTTCCGTTTGCCCGCAGTCTGGAAATCAAAGAATCCTTATCAGTGCTTCCTTCCTCTCAGAAAGCTGGAATTCGCAGCGTCCACCCCAAAAATCTATCGGCCTAAGCAAATTCTTCCAAACCCAGAAGAGCTGAGAAAAGGGCTGGATATGGCAGTGGGCTGCGGCAGGCTGCCAACCCAGCACTTGGAGGAAAATACTCCCCTTTCCTACAGCCCTAAGGGGATGGGATAAATACGTGCCTATCTCTAGTTCCTCATGTATTATTTCTACCTCTCTGCCTAACATCTATTTATCTCTGGTTTTCCTCCCCACATGTCTAGGGCATGGCTTTTACATTCACTCACACTAGTGAAGACACGTGATTACCCATTTTCTCCTACCCAAAATAATCTCTCTTTCTCCCTCTCTCTGTCTGTCTCTGTGAAGCAAATTGCTCTTTGCCGGTAAGGAAAGTATTAAAGGTACCATAGCAGTGGCAGCTCCTTCTTGGGGATACGCTGGGGTGCTACAAAAGATCTCTAAAATTTGGCAGCATCTCCATGAAGGCAGCCCAGATGGCTGATGTTAGCAAGCAGTGGGGAATGAAAGGTCTGATAGGAATCTGAGGGTGCCAGCCCTTGAGAAACCGATTTGTAGAGAGTCGAAACCCATTTTGGTGGTGCTGCTGCTTTTTTGGGTCAACGTTATGCTCCAGAATTCCTTATTTTAGGGCAGCAGCACAACAAAGCCTTGGGCAGCATCTGCTGCACCTTTCCCAGTACATGGGACTGTGATTGGTGTTACCAGTCACAGCTAGAAGATCTGCCTTCTGATTCCCCAGTGGGAGACAAGCCATACCAACTTGCAGAGCAAGCCAAATAATTGTTGATTAGACACTTCTTTTAGCATGGAGTGTTCTGTCCTTTTAGCTGTCCTGGTAATATAGGCCAAATCAGTTACTAGATTAAAAGGTTGTTAATCTAGATTAAAAGGAATTTTTTTAATGCTCTGACATCAGCAGCCAACTCAGGAATTTGGGGGGTTCCTTCAATGACTTGAACATCCGACTCCCACTTCTGAGTGTTTGGATCCTTCCAAGTGATAACCGATTTGTGTGATTTTCCAGAGCCATCTGTAAAAACTGTGAGGGCTTTAAGAGGAACCTTACCTTTTAGAGAATTTGGGACTAGATGGAATATTTGTTTTAGTAGCTTGTGTTTTGGATAATGAATAGAGACTTGTCCAGGATAGCTGTCTAAAGCAAACTGAAGGTGTTAATTTGTCTGTAATAGGGATTCCATTTTCTGTAGCTGAAATGCTAGACAAATGTATGTTGGGTCACACGCTGCAGGGGTTCGGAGGCAGTTCCGGCCCTTAATGATTAATTGAGCTAAAAGCTCTTGAGGGATTGTAATAGTTTTTTTTGGTGTGGCAAAAATACCTATTCTATAATTAACAATTTTTCTGTAGAAGACGGGTCCCACTGAAAAAGCAGTGCCTGGAAATGTGGGGATTTACCAAGAATAGCAAACTGGGAGGTTAGAGAGCGGTCAACATGGTGTGCTTTTCGAGATGAGATAGCAGGTGCTACCTTTCGCAGCGCGTCGTGGGCATCGGGAGTTAAGATGCGCTGGGAAGTCAGGTCATGGGCACAGCTCTTCTCTCGTGAGTCCAAGCAGTGGTCGGATCCAGGTGATGGAGCCACACAACTGTTGTATATCCCTTAGCATTTGAGCGTTATCTTTGATGGAGACACTTTGGGGAGTAATGGCTGGCTGACTGATTAGGAATCCAAGGTATTTCCATGGGGAGGTGTACTGGGTTTTTCAGGAGCCATATCAAAACCTGCATCTTAACTGCTGTCATAGTCTTTCTGATCGCTGTGTTAAGGTAAGTCTTGTCTTGGGAGCAAATTAAAATGTCGTCCATGTAATGTAGAATTATAGCTTCAGGGAAGGCTTTCCTGATTGGAGATAGAATCCCAGCCACAAACATTTGACATAAAACAGGGGAAGTTTTCATTCCCTGTGTCAATGTGACCTAATGATATCTTTTAAAGGGTTCTTGACAGTTGATGATTGGTATCGAAAATGTGAATTTGGGAGTGCAGGACAGAGAGGGATGTTGAATAAAGTCTTTGGTATCAAGGATTGTGAGCTGCCAGTCCCTGGGAAGCACAGAAGGTGAGGAGAGGCCTGGTCGCAAGGGGCCCATGTCTTCTAAAACATCATTTACTTTCCAAAAGTCTTGTAATAACCTCCATCTGTCTTTGCCAGGTTTTTTATAAAAAGACAGGGGTCAGGGGCTAGTTGATGGTACAATGTGTCCTTTTAATAATTGTTCTCACACTAGGGCGTGGAGTGCTTCTAATTTGTCTTTTGGAAAGGCCCAATGATCCACCCACACAGGATCATACCCACAGGGAGGGATCATACCTTTTCCCACAGATGGACAACAGCCATATTGAGTGGTTTAGTTTTAATTTCTTTTTAATTCCCAAGGTTTCATTTTTTTCAACATTGTAATACAGCATCTCTATTCAAATCATTATACTCACCTTGGTTAATTAAATATTTATTAATTTATTTTCCCCCCATAATATCAGAATGGGACAAAAGCATAGGAAGAACAACAAGCAATTACAGAAATACAGAATCTTCCCTGAGAATCCCTTGGGAACCATGTTAAAAGAATGGGAAGGACATCAGCTTATAAAGACCCACAGCTGAAGATTGTGCATTGCATGTTTGAATGGCCAAAGAAGAAATTAAAACAAGGTCTTCGCTGGCCGAAGCATGGGTCTACCGGGATGCAGATTTGCAAAGTACTTTACAATTATGTCCAAAATAAATTAACTGCAGACACAATTGAATTGCAATATGTGGAGGTCTGGTTTAAATATTGGAACATCAAAAACGAAGTAGAAAGAGATAAAACAAACCAAATTCTCTCTGTAACGATCAATGATAAAGACACAACAAGGAAAACCAATCAGCCAAGGTGGGTCCTATTAAATTTCCTCCCCGCTACTGCACCTCCTAACGAACCAGCTGCAGTTGCAGCTGAGTTGTTGGAGGCTTCAAATGAGTCATGTAACTGAGAGGGCTGAAGAAGTTGAAGTAGAGGTGGACATCAGAAGAAACATATAATCTATCATCCTCCTCCAGGCAAATTACAAATTCAGCCATGCAGGAAGTTCCATCCAATCAAGAAGGTCCAGCCTTCTTCACTCGAAGGAGAACCCTGGCAGTACAAAAATGTTCCTCCTGCTCCAGCAGTAAAGATAAAACAAAGGTGCCACCCCTCAGAGAGGTCCCAATGGGGGGTGCACAAGGTGGAATAGGACATGGAAATGCACTCCTCACTTCTTCAGAAGTGAGGCATTTTAAAAAGGAAATGGAGATATCATTCAGTGACCCAGTAGGTTTGTCAGAACAATTTGACCAATTCTTAGGGCCTAGGATTTACCCTTGGGGAGAATTAAATTCAATCATGCAAACCTTTTCTCTCCAGAGAAGAGAAAAGTTATTTAGACTGCAGGGATCAATATATTGTACAGAGAACATAATTTAGGACCAACTGGAGAGAAGAAATTACCATTAACAGATCCAGAATGGAACCCTAACTCAGATGAGGGAAGAAAAAGTATAGCAGAATACAGAACCCGAATTTTAAGGGGAATAAAAGAGGCAGTCCCCAGAGTTAATAACATGAAGAAAGCCTTTGGTGATGAACAAGAAAAAGATGAGAGCCCAACTGACTGTATAATTCGCTTAAGTAATAACATCCAATTATATTTAGAAAGAGATTTAGATAGTGAAGGAGGGAAGACAATGTTCTAGGTCCACTTTGTGTTACATTCTTGGCCTGACATAAAACGGAAATTAGAGAAATTAGATGCATGGCCAGAAAGAAGTTTAGATGAGTTATTAGCTGAAGCACAAGAAGTTTATGCCAGGTGAAATGAAGAGAAAATGAAGACTAAAGCTAAGATGATGGCTGCTGTCCAAATTCCTAAACCAATTAGGCAGGATGGGGAGAATATTAAATTAAAGAAACCTATTTGCTTTTATTGTAAGAAAGAAGACCATATGCAATCCTGCTGTTTTAAGACATTGAGGGACTTAAGAGATTCTCCGAGTGGACAATCAGCCCTCAGAGAATTGAAGGGGTCAGGAGCTTTTCTTCTTGGGGCACAAAATCCATCTTCAAGAGCCCTTGATAAAATCAAGGATAGGACTCCTAGAACAATTAATGGAATTATTAGTAGACACAGGAGCAGAGACAACTTGTGTAATTGAAAAACCAAATGCATGTGCCATAAGCAAAGACACTTTCAATATTTGTGCTGTTAAAGGGGAATCCTTTCCCATTCCCATCATTAAGAATGTCACTATAAAGGGTAACGGACTAACCAGAAAGGGAGATTTGTTTTTCTGCCTCCAGCAGGTAACAACTTACTTGCTCGGGATCTCCAGATACCTTTGAAAGTTGGAGTAGTTCCACAAGAAGGAAGGATGAAGGTCAAATTGTTTACTTTATCCACACAAGATGAACAACTGATTAATCCTACAGTGTAGGCCTGACCAGGTAACTGGGATAAAATGAACTTTACACCCATTGTAATGAATCTCCTTCCAGACATTAAACCAGAAAAGTACCCCAGCACCCCCTTACAAAGACCAAAAGGTATGGGCTAAAACCCATAATAACCCAACTGTGACATGATAACATACTAGAGCCATGTACTTCCACATACAACACCCCATTCTTGCTATTAAAAAGCCTGACAATAACTACAGGCTACTTCAAGACCTACGTGAAGTAAATAAAAGAGTGCAAGCTGTGTGCCTGTTAGTACAAAACCCTTACACCTTGTTAAGTTATCACCTACGCACTCTTGGTTCTCAGTAACTGACCTGAAGGATGCATTTTGGTCATGCCCTGTAGATTCTCCTTCTAGACACCTGTTTGCCTTCACCTGGGAAGATCCAGACACTGGAAGGAAACAGCAGCTCACCTGGACCTGGCGGCTGCAAGGGTACATGGAGTCTCCCACACTCTTCAGTCAGGTCTTGGAGAGCCTGTTCATTTCCTTTTCTCCACCCTCAGGAATACAAGTATCACAGTATGTAGATGACATACTACTCTCCAGAGAGCAAGAATCCACTGTAAAATTAGGCACCAATCAATTACTGAACCTTCTAGGAGAGAATGGACTAAGAGTATCTAAATCCAAATTACAATTTGATAAACCAAAGTAAAATATTTTGGACATGTAATTGGTCATGGTACCAGAAAATTGAGTACTGAAAGGATAGAAGGAATTTTAAATTTACAACCTCCACAAAAAAAGAGCGAGGTTAGACAATTATTAGGCTTAAGGAGGTATTGTAGAATATGGATTGATGAATACACACAAAGTATCACAATTTTATATGAAAAATTAACTACATCAGAACCTATTAATTGGACCCAAGAGGATAATAAAAACTTAGAAAATTTAAAGCAAAAGATGATTCAGACCCCAGTTCTCTTTCTTCCTTCACTAGAAGAAGATTTTCACCTATACATTAAACCTATATAGGAATTACTTATGGGGTCTTGGCCCAAGAGTGGTCAGGATTCCATAAACCTGTAGCCTACTTGTCCATATTGTTGGTCCCTCTGTCCCAAGGATGGCAAGCATGCATCCAATCAATCGCTGCAGCAGCCACCCTAGTAACAGCCAGCCAAAAACTTATATTTGAGAGAAATCTGATAGAATACATATCACACTCCATCCAAACCATTCTTAAACAACGAGCAGCCAAATGGCTAACAGACTCTCATATTACACAATATGGGAGCACCCTCATCCATTCCACAAATGTAACCCTGAAAACAACCACCCACACCAATCCCGCACAGTTCCTATGTGGAATCCCCAAAAACAAGATCTCATGCACAACTGCATAGTTTTTATAAACCTGCAAACAAAAATTCGAGAAGACCTCCAAGAGAGCCCATTAGATAAAGGAGAAATCCTGTTCATTGACCGATCATCTAGAGTTGTAAATGGAAAGAGGTCCTCTGGATACTCCACCAGAGATGGAAAAGAACTGTACATGACAGAAAAGGAAAACTACCACCTTCCTGGTCTACCCAGGTATGTGAATCAGATGCTTTGGAAAAAGCATTGTACAGACTAGATGGAGGTATTGGAACCATTTATACAGACTCTAAATATGCATATGGAGTAGTCCACACATTCGGGAAAAGCTGGGCTGAAAGAGGGTTTCCCACATCTAAGGGCAAAGACGTTTTACACAAAGAACTTATATTAAAAATTTTAGAGGCACTTAAGTTACCGAAAGAAATTACAATGGTACGTGTTCCAGGTCATCAAAAGGGATCTCTGGAGAAACTAGAGGAAACATCCTAGCAGACCATGCTGCAAAGGAGGCTGCTTTTGAGGGGGAAGTAAAGGTATACAGATTTTATCCAAGACACACACCCGAGAGTACACCACACAACACTCTTCCCATCCCTATTTTTAAAGATGATGAAAAACAGAAACTCATATCACTAGGTGGAAAGGAAGATTCCGAGGGACGGTGGCATCCTCCTGATGGCCACCAAATGTTAAATAAAGAGCTCACTCGAGAAATTTTACAGAACTTCCACCAATCCACGCACTGGGGATCTAAAGCTTTAGCAGGTCACTTTCTTCAAAATTTTGGATGTCGGGGAATTGATGAATTAGCTAATCAAATTACCATAGGTTGTATAATTTGCCAAAAAGTCAACAGAAAATTAATGAGGAGAACGAGACCTGGAAGAATTGAAATTGCAATTAGACCCTTCCAAAGTATTCAAATTGATTTCACAGAAATGCCCCATGCCCAAAGATGGAAGTATTTCTTAGTGATTGTAGATCACCTTACCAATGGGGTTGAAGCATTTCCAACTGTTAATGCCACTGCTCAAACAGTAAGTAAGGTAATCCTAGAATAGACAGTCCCAAGATATGGAATTATAAATAACATTGATTCAGACCAAAGTACCCATTTTACACCATTAGTATTGCAACAATTGGCTCAACAATTTGGAATAACTTGGAAATTACATACCCCTGGCACCCTCAAAGTTCGGGAAGGGTAGAACGCATGAATCAGACTATTAGAACAACCCGGACCAAACTGATGTTAGAAATGAAGTGGACTTGGATAAAGTGCCTACCCCTTGCCCTTCTCAGAATCCAGAGCCAACCCAGAGCTGACTTAGGTTGTTCCCCATATGAAATGTTATACAGGCTTCCCTATTTAGCCACCCTGCATCAAGTAACTGCCAAAGAGTGAGGAAATAGAAATGTGCAAAGGTATATTCAAATGATTGCCCAGAATCTAAAAGACTTAATGCAGAGAGGTCTTGTACCCCAGAACGTTCCTTTAGACTTCTATTTACATAAGATCTGCCCCGGAGACTAGGTACTTATTAAATGCTGGAAGGAACAATCCCTGACTCCATCAGGGGAAGGTCCTTTCCAAGTTCAACTGACCACAGAGACAGCCATCCAAACACAGGAAAAAGGGTGCACTTCCATCAGCCAAGTAAAAGGTCCAGTAACACCACCGCAAGATAATGAGAAACCTCCATGAACTACTGTCTACAACAGTCCTCCCCAGTGTTATCCCTGAAATTATTATATCAATTGTTATTCTCTCACTGTTTTACAGAAAAGAATCTAATGGATGTTGTAGTTACTATTTAACAAGTTATTACAAATTTTCAATTCCATTTCTCCACCAGTGAAGAGTATCATTTCCCTGAGGAATGACCTTTCCTCTCAATAACTACGTCTTTTTTTTTTTTTTTTTTTTAATTTCCTTAGGAGAAACAACATGAATAGAACCAAGGCCAGTTCGAGGAAGGACTTTCCTGCACTTAGGTCCCTTCCTGCATCCAGGTACACTCCCATGACAACCAAGGGGTTCGAACCCAGGAGAAAAACCAGAGAGCTTGAAAGGTCTGCACCACCTATCAGAGAGTACCACGGCACTTCAATCTTCCCACTGATCCCTGAGCGAGGGAAGGGAAGGTGCGCCCTACTCCTCATACTCTCCCTCTGGATCCAGTAGATCCCCCTTGTCAGAGCCTGCGTCTGCTGCCACCAATGCTAACATACAGTGTACCTGACCAAAGGGAACTCCTACCTCATAAAACACTCATTCCAGGCACATACTTTTGTAAATCCCTTTTGTTATAATATGATGACACTGAGTAGATACTGACAATCAGGCAAAAATCAGTGGATTGGTAGAAATATTGGAAATGCAAACCAGAAAAGGAATGGAGAATGTCCTGATCAAGAGAATTGGCTATATGTCAATTTTAATTATATAGCCTAAAAGGAAGATTTTTTTTAAAAAAGAAAAAAGCTTGTGAAGTTGATTTGGTTCGAGAAGTTCTAATAACTGAAAGGGAGAAACAAAAAGAGGACAATCCACTAGCTACCAATAAAAACTTATTTATTGTTTTAGCAGAACAAATTAGTAAAAATCAAAATATAACCAATTGTTGGGTTTGTGGAGGCACCTTCAAATCAGAAGCCTGGCCTCACAAGGAGTCAGTACTGGACCCCTCAAATGACTTAAACTAAATTATTTCCCCTCCCAAACTCCAAGAGATCAAGACAATTGGCTATTGAGGGACACAGTTCTTGGAGAAGAATGTATCTGGAGAAAAGGAAAAAGGTACACTGAGGAAGTTGTAGAAACTACCTGTAAAAGATATTTATTAACTGAGGATCACAAGATGTGGTGGATACTGAACGAACCACATACCTTTTAGTCAAAGAAGAAAATCAGAAACAAGAACTGCATATTACATCCCAATGAACAACTTTATCAGTGCTGGGACCCTAAAAGCCAGCCTTTATTCAGTATTACCCCAAGTTTCTAAGTATTGGACCTCCACTTTCATCACTCCTTCACATTTTTGGGAGGCCCCCCACGGTTTATACTGGAATTGTGGGCAAAGAGCATATTCTAAACTCCCTTCTCACTGGTGTGGCAATTGTACCTTAGGAGCAATACGACCTAGCCCCTTTCTACTATCAGAAGCAGCTGGAAACCAGCTAGGAGTTCCCCTAGATGATAAATTAAAGAGACAAAAAAGATATGAAATAGGGGGAATGCAACAATGGGGCGAGGAAGAGTGGGCCACCAGAGAGAATTTTAGAAACTTACGGACCTGCCACTTGGGCTCAGGATGGGAGCTGGGGCTATCAAACTCCCATTTACATGCTAAATCGCATTATTAGACTACAAGCCCTGATTCAAGTCATATCTAATCAGGCCAAGAGTGCAATTGATTTTTTCAACGCCCAACAGAAGCAAATGAAAACAGCTGTATATCAAAACTCTTTAGCCCTAGATTATTTATTAGCCAAAGAGGGTGGAATATGCGGCAATTTCAACACATCAGACTGTTGCCTGCATATTGATGACCATGGTGAAACTATTACTAAAATTACCCAAAACATCAGAAAGCTTACACGTGTTCCAGTCCGGTTTTCCCTCACTACACCTGAATAGTGGAAAAACATGTTCTCTGGGGAGTGGTGGAAGAAAGCCTTAATTATTTTTGGAGTTTCCTTAGTTAGCCTTCTCTTTCTCCCCTGCTTAATCCCATGTTTCATTCATCTAATTACCTCAGTAGTACAAAGCATGTTCGCTAGTCAAAATCTTCAAACGAGACAACATTCTATGCCTACTGTCAAGAAAATCATAAATTTCAATCCAATCAAAAGCGATAGGAAAACGGGTAAAAAGGCCCAGCAAGTTTAGATTAATTTTAAACAATTAAACGCTATCAACAAAGAACTTTTACATTTATGTAAATGCAAAAGCCAACGACTAACATAAGAGATAGAGGGAGGAACTGTCATTTATAAAATCCCTTACATGGCTTTTGCATTTGTGACTGGTTTATATTTGTAACTGTTAATTAGCTTTTGCATTTATAACTGTTTAAAGTTACTAGTTTGATCAAATAAAAGTGTTCAAATTAATGAAGTAAATAATATAAAATCATTATCAAGTTATACTAGCTATTCAGTAGATCCCAACTGAATGTTTAACAGTCCTGTTAAAATAGGTAGCAAAATAAGAACTATATTATTTTTATAATCCTTTGTTCTTAACCTAATTACATTATTTGTAAATTTAATGATCTCTTTTTAGTAGCCTTATACTTCCAAAGGTCCCAGTGCAGTTTCCTCTCACCAACAGCATGCAGCATTTTACAGACAATTTCTAACCCACTCCAGGTTGAACTGGTAACTTGATGCCACAGCAATGGTGCATACTAATGAGAGAGCTTCCCATCAAAAACCTCAGAGAGATCATCCCACCCCAGTGACAGCACACTCTGGGAAAGAAGATCTTACCTCATCATCTACTAGCACCAATCACCTGAGACTATGGGGGCAGAACTGCAAGTACAGACTGAGGGAACTGAGAACATCAAAGGGGCAGCCTGGCCTGAAGAGCTGTCTTTGCTGTCTTTTACTGTTCCTGGGACTGTGACTTAGCTACAGCAGGGGACCCCACACTGCAGATTTCAGTCAATATCTCTTTTTAGAGACCTTTTTCCAGATTTGAGGGCAGACTAAGTGCATTCACTGCAATGCCCTTGGGTTCTTGCCTTGGGGCCAAACGCCAGTTCAGCTAGAGATTTCCTCAATCCTTGGGCTTGGGACTTTATCCTTTTTTCTTTCTTTCCTTTCTTCTTTTTCCTTACCTCCCTTTTTGTTTTTCCTCTTTAAATAAACACCCTATTTTTGTTCAAATCGCCAAAGCTGTATCTTTTTACCACATTCAGCAAATTTTCAGACTTCATGCCAGCTCCTCGGAGCAAAGCATGAAATTACTCCACCAAGGCAAGTATGTGTAGTACTCCCTTGTGTTGGCATCAGTTCCCGTGGCAGAACTTGTCTTCCCACTGGACACTCACATGCACCTGAGCCTGTGGAGAAGCCCGGCTCCCTCCCCCTCTGCCCACAGCAACACAGACGCTCCCAACCTTTCCCAAGAGCTGCAACACAACCACAGGCACAGCAGCATCCCCAGCAGTGACACCACTGCTCTGCTCCATTCTGCCCTGCTCTGCTCCTCTAGTCACAGCTGCAAGCCTGTATCTCCACAAGAGGCTGTGGCCTGGAGGCGAGGAAGGAAAAAGATCTTTGCTCACAAACCGTGCCACAAACCCCATCCATGGGTCTTCCCACATAGCAGAAACACCTGACCATTCAGAAGCAAATTTAGAGCTTATTCACAGGGTGAGAACAAAAGGAAGCTTCCAACACGAAGGGTTTATGTATTTATTATAGTATTTATTCTGACTATCACTCATAACAAACTACAAACTACGAGCTATAAACTACAAACTACAAACTTCAAACAACAAACAACAACAAAGGCCTCTTCCAGGGCTAGTATCTCCTGTTGGCCATGAACTGCTGCGTGGCCATGATCAGAGGTGTCAGGGAGGAGGCTGGCTTGGCTGATGTTACAAACGGATGCTGCCCAAAGAGAAAAAGAAGCAATGAACTTCTACTTTCCCCACAGGCTGAAGCAGGCTTTCTCTGGCTACCAGAAAGATACAGAAAGGAGGGCATTCTGTGCACCTCTCTCTCCACATCCAGGACCTGCCGCCGCTTTGCCTTTACCTGCAGAAGTTCCTGGGCAGACCAGCGCCTGTCCTCGTCCCTCTCCAGGCAGCAGTGCAGAAAGTCTCGCAGCCACGCCGACTGCTGCCTGGGCTTCTGCAGCTTCAGGGGGGGGCCGGTGCTTATCAGCTCTTGAACCTAGAGAAGAAGGAAATGCCACACTCTACCTGTCTGCTTCGCACCCCAAACTGCTCACACAGACCCCACTGGACAAGCTCCACTCTCCAGTGGCACTTTACTCCCTGCCACAGGGTGGCAGATACCTTTCCTAGCCCTACTAAAACAACCCAAAGCCAGAGGCAGCCATAGCCAGTCCAGTATGCAAAGGCTCTTGCCTTGACCCCTGATTTCACTGGATGCTGGAATTAGCAGCAGCTCCATCAGCAAAAGCACACTTTGCTTCTCTGAGCACTGACACCACCTCTACAGGCATTTTAAAAGAAGGACTTTGGTCTAACTCTACTATTTCCAAGGATTATTCCATAAAATGCAGCTCAGCACTGCTCACTGCTCCCTTAGGCAAAGCTTCTGCCAAGCAAAAGGCATCCTGATTTTTAGGTCCTGTTCATGCACAAAAATGGCAAGGGGATGATCTGGCCAAGAAGCACGAGAGACTGTGCAGCCTGGAACCTATCATTTTCAGTTGTTGGCAAGCTTCCCAGGCAGAAGAATGGGAGCAGATTTTGTTAGGGTGACAGTAGTGTCTGAGAGCAGCTGCAGAGTACCGTGCGGGAGGTTTTCATCAGGTACGGAGGCGCTCCTTCCACCATCTCGATCCCCACGATGCCAAAGGACCAGATGTCCACTTTGGGGCCGTAGGGCTTCCTGGTGAAAATTTCTGGCGCCATCCAGTAAGTCGTTCCAACAGCTGATCTCCGTTTGTTCTGCTCAGCAGTAAGCTGAGTAGCAAGGCCAAAATCAGCTGAGGAGGAAAAACCACTCTGATCAAGCCAGCGTGACTTAGGAAAGCAAACAAAAGAAATCCCCACTGTACCAATGTCCAAGAAGGCAGTGTGGAACCCAGCTGTAAAGGGGCCATGCTGCCATTCCTCGGGCCTGCAGCCAAGGAAATACGGAATTGGCCACTTAGCCAAAGCCCCCAGTTTCAGGCAGTGGATTATAGTCCCCTGAAGCTATTAGACTGTAACTGCCTTGCTTGGGAAGGGACACACACAACCCAAAGCCACCCCTGACCCCTTTTTCCCAGCAACACCTCCCTGCACCTTGTGGCTGTGCTCTGTGCTTGCAGCAGGGCAGCCTGCACTGCCACAGGCCCCACTGCAGGGAACTGGAGCCACCCAAAGGCAGCCCCACACCGCAGCCCGCCACGGCTGAGACTGGCCAGCAACACCCACCCAACTTGACTGATCCATCCAAGCCCAGGAGAATGTTGTGGCTTTTGATATCTCGGTGGATCACTTGCTTGGAGTGCAGGAAATCCAGGCCTTGCAGGCACTGAGAGAGGAAAAAGAAACACGAGCCTAAGTGGACTTCATCCCACAGGCAGCAAAGTGGCACATCTGCAACACTGACTTCCTGGGGGATGGTGAGCCATGGCAGGACAGGCTGCTGGCAAGGGCAAGAGCCTGCTGCTCCACCACGAGAACAGCAGTGCCTTTCTAAGTGAGGGTGTGTTTGCTTCTGAAAGAGAAAGGGCAATTGTTCCTCTGGCCAGTGCCCTGCAAACACAGACCGAAGGAGCCCTGCTGCAGTGGCTGTGCTCTCTCCAGCCAGACAGCAGTGGATGCTTTTGCAAACACCACTTTGGGTGCAAGGCTCTCCTTTGAGGCTGAGCTCTGGGAGACTCCTGTCAGTATCTCTTTGTCTTTGCTCCTTGCTTCACTTTGCGCCACCAGTGCCTTTGCCCTTACAGGGAAGGAGTGCAGCACACACAGGCTCCAGGCAAGTGTTTAGAGAGGCAAAGACAAACACACTAGAAGAAGGGCAGGGACACTGGCAGGCACTTCAGATGCTCTTGCTACTGCCAAGGACATAAGAGAAAGGCTTGGAAGATGAAATCTCTCCTCTCCTTTTCACCCATTTGGAAGGACCATCCTGACCAAGCCATGGGAAGCACAAGTGCCATCCCTTACCTCCCGAGAGACAGCTGCTATCTCTCCTTCTGCCATGCGAGTCTCCCTAATAACATCGTGTAAAGAACCTCCGTCCATGTATTCCATCACCAGCCAGAGTTCCTCATCCACCAGGTAGCTGAAAGGAGGAAACAACAGCCTGGAGATGAACGCACGCACTTACACAACCTGATGGATTCTTGTTTCTGTGTGTCTCTCAGAGGAACACAGGAGGAAGTGAGTAGTCATTCACTATGCTCTGCAGGACTTGAAATCTGTGCAGTCTAAAAGACTGCTCGGTATCCACACCAATGCAACAGGCCAAGGGAAATACAATAGACAGTGCTTTGTCAGCACTTCAGACCCAGGGGAAAAATCAAACCCCAAACCCAACAAAACAATGTGGAGAGAGGACAGGAACTTGGAGGCTGTTGACTCAGTAAGACAGGGCCCAGTCCTGTCTTTGAAAGCACCCTTCAAGCAAGGTATGCCAGGAAAGATGAAAGCAGCCCCAATGCAATCTTTTCCCAAGATGCTGTAGATCAGCCCAGAAACAGGAATTAACAGCTCCATCCTCTTTTGCCAGTGCCCAAAGGAGTGGTTGCACCTCTGGCTTGCAGGATGTGAATGACCTTTCATGGCAGAACAGCAGAACCACTCACCTGTCTACATAGTTCACAAGGTTGGCATTCTTAGTGCCACACATGACCTGGATTTCATTCAGGCACAGCTCGCTGCTGCTCTCTTGCAGGAGACTAATTTTCTTGATGGCCACCTAAAACAACATGGAAAGCCATGAACCAAAGAAGCATGTGGCACAGGTCCACAAGGGGATGATGGAGACAGTGATTATGGGATGACAGCAGCCCCAGCTGGGCTGGGCCAAACTGCCTTGTGACTGGACATCAGACCCAGTGCTTGGGCACCTCCCAGGACAGAGTGACAGATATCCTTTGCCTTGTAAACCTGGGAGAAACACAGTCTAAGCTCTCCACGTCAAAGCTCTAACAACACTCACTGTGCCCACAGTCTTCCCCAGGGCCTTCCTTTATCATTCCCATTGACATTGACACACCTCTTGCAAGAAGGAATCGATTCTGTGCCAGTAAAAATGGAGCAAAACTGCTGGGAAACCTTGGGCACTTCTAGGGGCTTGATCATTACTCCACCAACCACTGGCATTCTCCATTGCACAACTACAAAGCAAACCCTTACGGACATGACAGATAAAATTGTGTCCTAAAAACATCTTGAGGGTTATTCCCCCTAAGAAATACAACCCTACATATTTCACAGAAAAAATGCCATGATGATGAAAACATCATTAAGGACACCTCCAAAAAAGACAATCCTAGCAATTCCTCACTTCAGGAATTTGCATATTATTCCACTAAAATACTTTACTTCACACCACTGATATTTACAGTTACTGCCTGACTGTAAAAAGAAATAACCCCTGCCTCGATCCTCTAGGGATGTACACCAGGCTCTGAGCAGGACTCAGGCCATTGAGACACTCCTTGCAGACCTTTCTCTCTCTCTAAGCACAGATCCCAAGGGCAGCACTGCAGGTGGCTGCAGAACTACCAGCATGATTCCCATGTATTGGCTAACAGCCTGAAATGAGAATTCAGGAATGCTGCAGCCCCAAAGAGCAGTGCCATGCTCTGAGACACCACCTGGGCACTTAGACCCAGCCCTGTGTCCTCCTCTGAAAGACACCGCTTGGCCTCCTTGCATCCTCTGGGGCAGCTGAGAAGGACAAAATCTGTCCCCACTGTATTTGGCAGGCAGACACTGCTCTGCACTCCATTTGCCTTTGCAGCAAAGCTCCACTGGCGACCCAAAGCTCAGCCAATGTTCACAGCAGAGGGGAGAGCACTCGAGAGCTGCAGAAGCTGCGGCGCTGCTTGAGGCTTACCTCTTCTCCTGTGGCAGTCTCCACTGCCATGCACACAGTGCCGAAACCCCTAGAAACAAAACAGCAGCAGAGAAAGAAGAAGTCCTTTAGTCCCTGCAAGTGCAAAACACTGCAGCCCAACGGGAAAAAAGTCCTGGGGAAAACAGTAAATGGAACACGACAGATTCTTCTATGGGTCTTTTCTCCCTTTTCTCTTTCTCTATCTGTGCATGTGTCTGATTCTTCCACGAATTTGCCAGTTGGGTCTCCTTACACCTCTCCTTGGAGTCTGTCTGCCAAACTCAAGCAGACACAGATCCCTTTTCCAGCTTGCAAGGACAATAGTGTCCAGGCACAGCCAGAGCAGGCAAAGCCTTCCATTGCTGCACACACAAATGGAGAAGTCCTCAAAACACAGGATCCTTAGGCAGCTGTGTTCTGGGTCCAGAGCCATTGGCAGCTGCTTCTCTTCTGTGCACCAGACACTGGAAGGACTCCACTTTTCTGGTGACTTCTTGTACATTTGGCTTCTGTTCTGGGGTGATGTTATGATGCTTGTACCCCCAGTCACCTGTTCTGTTTATACTGGATGTTATATTCTGTGCCTCCAAGACTGGATCAGACAGTAGGTGTCAGGAGAAGAGGGAGCACAGAGTTTTGTTATCAGCTGCACTCTCCCCCGCAGTCTGCTGGAACACAGAACTCCAGTGTTGTTGTCTGGGCACAGATGGGGCCACACACCACACTCCTTTTGCTTTTTAGTTAGTTTAGCTAGCTAAGGCAGTCTGAGTTTTCCCTTTACTGTTTTTCTTTCCCTTTTCTTGGAACCATTCAAACCTGCTCCAGACTGGGACCCGGCAAAACACCGAGAGTTCACACTTTGTAGCCCACCAGGGCCTACTCTGCAGCCTTTACCAGCACTGGAGAATGACAACCCCCAGGAGAGACTTTCTGAACTTGCCATCTCTTCAGAGCAGGAAATGAGTTTTGTCATCCATGATTGTTCATTTTGTATGCTGGGAAGTGCTTTGCCTGTTAAACAAACAACTTCTTTCCACTTCTCTCCAAGGAAATTGTTCCCTAATCGGCTGGGGGAAGTGGCCACGTGGGTTTGCTTTCTGGAGGTTTCCTGCCAAATTTGCCCTGAATCAGGACAGCCTACCCAGAGAAAATGCTGCAAGTCAATCCCATCTACAGTCAGCAGAGCTTGCTTTCAAGGGGAGCAGTTTGGTGGATTCTTTGCAGCAAAGGCCTAAAGCTCACAGGATCCACGAGGGGTCTGCCATCAGGCAGATGATGCCTTTTCCTCTAGGGTGCATTGACACTGGGCATTCCCCTGAATCTTTGTCTTTTGCCATCTCAGCCACAAAAGACAGCTGCTGCTTTCATTTCTGCTTTTGGCTTCTAGACTAGGTGGTGGTCATCCTGACCACTGAATCTTGTTTTCAGCAAAATACTGGAAAGAAATGTTACTGAGAGCTGTTCCCAGACAGCTGTCAGCTGCTACCTTGACCTTTGAGGCAATGAGGTTTCTCCTCATTTCATTCCCACGTATTCTGTACTGTTTCAAGACACTCAAAAATTATTTCTCCTATGAAAAGCGGCAAACAGGTGCAAACACACTTGAGGGACAGGAGAGCTGCCAGGTGCTGCTCTTTGCCACAGACAAGACATTTCCAGCATCCAGGTGCCTCTGCTGTGCCTTTGGACCACAGCTATAAATGCTGGCCAGCACTGAGAGATCACCTGGCATCATCTTAACGCAGTGTCTGAACAGCTTTGGAGCTTGCCTGATGTCACTCTGGGGAGATGGGACACCAGCAAAACACACTGCCCCTCCCTTTGAAGAAGGAACTGTGGCTGCACTCACCCTTTGCCAATAGTCTCCAGTTCTGTGTATTTAGCCTCAGGATCTCCCTCGCTCACCAGCATCTCTGTAAAAATCCCAAGGAAAGATGCTCACTTCAAAAGAAATCCCACCCTGCAGCAGGTCACAAAGGCAGCCCCACTCTCCGGGACACTGGGCCCTTTCAACTCAGTCAGTCGGGAAACAACAACACCACCGCACCAGCACCACCTCAAAAACAGCAGCAGCAAGACAAGCAGCCCTGCAGCACAGATGGCCTGCACAAAACTAAAAGTCTGAAGTAAAATCTAAGCACACGGAGAAACAGTCAGAGGAGACAGGGATCAGAAAACTCTAACCAAGAGAAGTGATTGTTGTCTATAAACATTAAGGGCAACAGGAAAAACAAAACCTTCCTGTTCTTGGCAATGAACACTCTGCCACATTCAACACAAGCTTTCATCCTTGCAAACATCAAAGGCATCTTGGGTTCTGGAATCAATTTTTGTCATCAGCTGCCCTCTCCAGAACAGGAATAATATTGCAAAGTGCTTCCAGCAGAGCCCAGATCTCCAGCTTTAAGCAGGACTTTGCCTAAACATTGCCCTTCAGCCTTTCAGGAGCAGCAGCTCATGTTATAAGCTACTGTGATGGCCTCACGAATTAGGTCCCTCAGCCTTTAGGACAGGCTGAGTGCTGAAGATGACCTTGGCCGTGCCCACAGCAGCTGGGCCCCGCAGGAGCTCCTTGAGGCCTACTCATTCGCGAGGTCACAGCCTCCTGCTCAGCCAGAAACAATCTCTGCCTGGCCTTTTGCCCACAGGGAAGCTCAGGCAAAGCCAAACCAGGCCGAGCTGCTCTCAGAGGCAGGAGCAACACCCTGCTGATCCCTCACCACCTCAGAGCACAACAACAGGTCCTGTGTGGAGGAGGCCTCAGGACCTGGCACTCAGCTGAGGAGGAGCAGGAGGTGGGACAGCTCACGCTGACACACGCGCACACAAGGCACTGCTCCGGCACACGAGGATCACAAAGGACCTACTCAGCATGGCCAGGTACTTGTCCTCTGTCCTCTCTTGCTGCTGCTCTCTGCTGCCAGATGAGCTGGTCGTGCTCCAGGTGCACGAGCTGCTCGTGCTTGAGCTTCCAGCCTGGGCACTGGAGCCTTCTCCCGAGCCTTCAGCTGCAGCTCGTGCAGGTGCCAGGACAGAAGAGGTGGAGCTCTGGGACAAGAAATGAATTTGGGTTACAAATGTGGCTGGCAGAGATGCCCCTCCCATCCCATTTCAAATGCAAGCCCCTAGGAAGATGCTGCTGGCCACACCCAGGGCTCTTCACCTCTCAGCTTGTGCACCCGCTTCAACAGCTCAAAGCACAAAATCCAAAGGCTGCTTTTACATGACAGACAAAATGACACCAAAGACGCTGCTACCCAAAGCAGGCACTTACTGGTGTTGTTTGCTCCGGCCATGGGCTGACAGCAGGGCCAGGTTCATTGGCACCTTCCTCCTCTTCAGCCTCATCCTCAGGTACAGAGGCTGCCAGAGCAGGTGCTGACGCTGCCCTTGTGCTCTGTGGACAGACAGCAGCATGAGGGACAGGAAAGAACCTGTCATTCACCACCTTACCTATATTCAGCTACAGGCCCCGCTGCAGCTCAGCTCTTCTTTAGCTACTGACTTTAGCTGCTCTGTGGGGAGGGCCAGGTCCCTGCTGGGGACAGTGCCTCCTCATATCCTGCAAGCTTGTGAACTGCATCTTTGCACTGCTCTCCTCACAGGGGACAGGGAGCCTGCACAGCCACTGGCCACCAAGGGCCTCACTTGTACCCCAGGAGCATCCAAAGACATCCTAATGCTACCTCTTGTCTCTTGCTAAGACAAATTCACAGCCCCTTTCAGAACAGTAGGAAGCTGGTGCATAAACAATCCAAGTTCCACTCCTCTTTTCCAGGCCCCACTGACTGGGGGAAGGGCTGGAAAGATTCTGGCCCACAGCATCTTCAGCCAGGCACAGGAGGTGCTGTCTGATCAGAAACTTGCAGCTATGCTTTGCTCCAGCCACAGCACGACCCAGAGCTGCCACTTACTGATGCTGGATGCTCAGGCCCTGCAGTGGCAGCAGGCGCAGTTTGGGGAGCATCTTCCTCTTCTTTGGCCTCTTCTGCAGGAAGACACGCAGCCAGAGGATCCTCCGAGGTTGGTGCTGGGCTCTGCAGACAGACAGCAGTGTGAGGGACAAGTGACCTTTTCTATGTTCAGCTCTAGACCCAGATGCACTAAGGAGAAATCATCTGCAGAGAAATGGGATTCTAAGTTGTTCCCACTGAAGTGAAAAGGCACAATTAGATGGGACTGCACTGTCTTGTGCAGGACAAATTCCATCATGGCTTAAATCACAAAGCAACCCCACTTCCAGCTGCTTAAAAGCTCTGAAAAGGAATTGGAGAAAACAGCCTGGGCTCCTCCTGCTGCTGCTGCTCTTGCTGCAAAGAGCCTGGACTGTAGTTTCATTCATCTAACCAGGCTGGCACTGGACTGCAACAGGCCCAGCTCACAGCTTGCTCCACAATTGTCAAATGCTACCAAGGCCAGAGGCTCCTTTCCCACTCACCCAAAGACTGGATTCTCTCCAGGCACGGGTGATGTGACCTGCAACACAGAAGGGAAAAACAACCAGATGCTGTAAGAAAACTGCCTGTGCTGGGCAAGCCCACAAAAAGTCAACCCAAAGACAGAGCATTCTGCTTTCACTACACCACTCCAGCTGCAACCCCTGTGTCACACAGCAAGCAAGTCAACAGCACAAAATACTTCCTTGTCCTCCATGGCCACTCAACCCATAGAAACTTGAGACTCAGAAAGGCCCAGTGGTTCTGTAACAATCATTGCTTCTGCCCCACCCCACCCAGCAGGAGCTACAGCTCCTCCCTTTCCTGTGCTTCAGTTTTCTCAAGAGATTGCATGCAGCAATTGCCATGAGCTCACTGGAGCCTTTCCCCAGAAAAGCTTCACCCAAGTGCCCCTTAACCAGGGTGGCAGCTCTATCGTGACACAGCACAGGAACAGCTCCAGGGTTCGGGAGCATACAAGAACTCCTCTGAAATATCTATCTCAGAGGCCTTTTCCAAGCTGATTCTGTGACTTCATCACAGAACACATGGCTCTTTTAGTGTGCAGGAAGTGTCAAGGTCCACAGGCACATGCTGGGATGAGGGAATATAGACAAGAAGACTTGAACTGAGGGACTTTCCCTTAGTCCTGGAGAGCAGTGCACAGCTTTTACAAGGACTCCTGACAAGCTCTCCCACTCTTCCTATCCTGGAAGTTGTCTTCCTTGAGCCAGCAAACTGAGGAGACTCTAAACTCCATAGCCACAGGCTGTGCCATGGGAGGAGTAGAATCCCTGCAGGCCACATTACAAATGCTGCCCAATCCCCACTGGCTAGAGACACCCCCTTCTTGGCTGGAGCTGTTGACAGCGGCTTTACCCAACCAAAGGCCTCTTTGTGGCATTTTGGTTTCCATATGCTGCAACATCTACTTACGTGCCAGGTGGGTGAGAAAGTACCCAGAATAAGCCACGGAAAAAGCTGTGCAAACTGCAGCACACACTCCCTCCATGGCTCGAGCAGCACTGCTCAAGTCTGCAGCAGACAACGCCTGTGGGAAAATCAAAAATACTCTGAGTCCTGCTGGCAGAGACCTCGTCGATCAGCAGGTTCTGCCCGCAGTGAGCGTGCCACAGAGCTGCTCTGCACACTGAGCCCTTCCAGGCCTCGGCACAGCAACTTTGCCTTGACAACGCCGGGATGCGGCCGCTGACATCACAATAGCAGCCGCCCTAGGCTGGATTGTGAATTCATGCATAGAACCAGACATGCTCTACACCTAATGCAAAAAAAAGCCTGCAAAGTTCTCCTCTGCTACAAAGCAACACAAAAAGCCCTCCTAGTCCATCACCTGTTGCTCAATGCATGTAAGAGTAGAAACACAGTGAGCCCCTAGAGCCCACACTGAGAAGCTGAGCACTGAGAAGGGACCAGGATGTGAGGAACCACATTAGTGGTCTTTGGCCACTATTTCTGCTGAGCAAAAATCAGAAGGCTTGTTCCTTTGTTCTAGAAATCAGAAAACAAGGAGAAGAAGCACTGCTTTAATTACATTTAGAGGTTTCTCCTAGGTACAGAGACATGGTCATGGATCTTTCTCTATATATATTTTATATATATATATATATATATATATATGTATATGTATGTATGTATATTATATTATTCAATACTATATATTAAAAAAATTTTACATCATAGCCACGGGTGTGATTTCAGCAGGGAAATGCCATGACAGCAAATGCAAGGAGGATCGTTCTGTCTGACTCACTCTAACAGGGAGGCCTTGGGACCAAAGCACCACCACCATTTTTTCCCCCATTTTTCTCCTTCCACAATATTGCTCAGGAGGCGGGGCTGAAATGGGTGGCACGGAAGTGGCAGCTCTGACACACAGCTGAAACCATCAGGGCCAGGGTGGCATGTGGGACTGTTTTTCCACTGCAACAGAACCAGGCAAGCCAGAGTGGTGACACTGATCCCAAGTGAGTCCAGCCAAGCCAAGTGGAGCCCAGCAGGGTGGTAGGAAGAGGCAGCAAAGTGGCAGATCCCATTCCCACACACATGCCCAGTGTGGAAGACTGATGGCAGTGGCAATGCCAAACAGAGCTCTGCAGGGACAGAGAGACACCCATCACCATCGCCACTGCCACCATCCCTGCTGCAGAGAGGGAGCAGGAAACTGCCACTGCAGGTGCACAGCTGCTCCAGGCAGCACCAGCAGCCCCCATCTGCCGTCAGAACCATTCTGTAAGCCCTCGCCATCCTGTCTTTGTTCCAGGGGCCTCATGTGACACTTCACCTTTGTTGCTTAAGCAATTACCCCTTTTGAACAATTTTCTTCTTATTGTTGTGCACTGCTTTTTATTTCCTCACTACATTGTAACTCTAATAGTTTTAACCTCTCATTTATTGTTTTCTCCATTGTCCCTTTCCATTGTCATGGAGAAGGAGAGAGAGGAGAGGCTTTACAAGGACTACCTCAAGAAGAGGACATAGAATGGAGGGAAGGCCTTAGAAAGAATAAACAACCCTCATGCTGCTGCTTTTGGAAGGAATAAATGTCCAAGTTACTTAATATCCAGCCACAAATCTGTGGAGTCTTGACAGCCAAGAAGCACAGGAACCTGGACACCTTGTTGTGAGAGACTAGAGGAGATTGCTGGCTCAACACTTTTCAGGGGCTTGTATGTGGGGAAGGGGGCAGATCAAGCCTTGTTCTGGTGAGGCGATGCCCCACTCGGCACGCCCCACACCCCCAGGCCTGTATCCCAGCCCAGCAGCGGCCACTGATCCCATGCACACCAGAGGCAATGCTCCACACCTGTGTCTGGAGCCCCTAACCCAGCTCCTAAATGGCCAGGTGAGTGGGAGCCCCATGTGGGGGAAGGCCCCAGGAGAGCCAAAGGCTATTTGCCTAGGGATATGTGGCCACCACATGTCTTGACCCTACATCTTCTTGGAATTTCTATCAGCTGAACACCACTGGAACCTGCAGTGATAGCTGTGTTGGTTCCTTTCTGTCATTCTCTTTCTCTTTCTTCTCCCTTTTTCCTGCTCTCAGATTTTTGAGTAATTTAAAATCTCAACAGCCTTAATGATCTAAATCTAACTCAATTAACACATTTTGTTAGATTGATAGGGCTAAGTTAATGCTTTATAGAATATTCTCTGTTATGTTTAATTTTTTTACCTTTCAAGTTCTCTGATTTTTGAAAGTTGACAGTGAAGGGTTTTTTGTTGTTCCAATCTCTTGAGAACATCTCGTCAGTATTTTTCCTGCTTTTCTGTCTCAAGAGTACAGGAACAAGTTTAAGTCGTTTTACAGTATCCCACAGAGCAACGTTTTTGGGGCCTTACATTTTAATTGGCGCAGCAGGCAGGGTACTCTTGAGGTGACTTGGGCCTTTTATACAGCTGTAAGTGCTTGTGCCATAATAAAGGAGAAATAAATGTTCAGTCTAAGCTGCTATTTTCTGGCAGGAAAGTAATGGACTTGCACCCAGAAACTGATCTGAACTGCTCTCCACTGACACACTTGCTAAAAGCTTATATGGAAAACTTGTCCAGCCCTAAAGAGAGATGGGGACGGAGAGAAACTAGCACCATCCACAGTTTCTTCTGGAGAAAACATGAACTTTGTTAGAAGAAAATTAAAAACTGCCAGTAAAGGACCATGCCTGGTATCCATATGCATGGAGGTTTGACTCAGAGCTCTATGGTGCCCATCAGCTGGAAAAGGAGCTGCATCAGCTGCAAATTGCTGAGCCTGAAACAATAGCCAGCCTCAGGCCAGAGTAGGAATTGAATGCCAGGATGAAGCCAGCCCCCAAACCATGAGAAACCAGTGAAACACGCTCCTCCAAAGCCAAAGAGCTTTAGAGTTGCAATTTAACACTGCTGGGGAAGGCCTGGAAGCAGTGTTTTCCAGACTCCAGGAACAGCCAGGCCTCCCTGACTGCAAGGTCAGCCCCACAGCCCTTGGGAGGGCTTTAGTGCCTCAAAGTCCAACCCCGCCCCTCACCCTAAACTCTGCCAGCCCCTATAAAATACAGAGGCAGGATGCCCCGAAGATGATGTCACCTTCCTCTGCTCCCTGGAGGAGAGGTTCGGCTCTGCAAAGCCAATCTTCTTCCCTCCTCATCCCAAGCCCTGCTCACTGATAAAGAAGGAATTTGCTTATCAGGATGTAGTGTCTGGCAGTAATACCTCATTCTGCAACAGAAGTGGTTGAACTACACAGGAAAATAAGCAATGATCGCAAAGAAAGGGAAATGGAGAATGTTTTGCGAATTGGATTTGGGGGAATGAAATAGAACTTTTGGAGAAGGAAGCACATGGTGAAAATCCCTGGTCTTTTGCCTGGGGAACAACCTGTGATGTGACAAGTTTGGACCCCTTGCAGGGGAGAGAACCCCAAGCAACGCATGAGAAACAGCTGATGCCTGTTGACCTTCTTCTGTGTTATTGTAAGTTATTTCAACATTTAGGGATCAAACTCAGAAAACAAGATCTCAGCACCACCTCCAAAAAGTTATGGTTGTTGGGAGAGGGTGGTGGATTGAAATATCTGCTCTCTGGAGGCTCTCTGGAAAGAAAATGGGGATTAAATGGGGATTTGGTTTCCCTGGATTCTTAATGAAGCTTTGCAAACTGCTCCTGCCCTGCCTCCTTCTGGCAGCCCTGGCTATTGAGCCTTCTCTGCCACCAAAGGCTGGAAGCCGAAATGCTGCTGCTAGAGCATAACCCTTAGGAGAAAATGCTTTTATCATCGTGCAAGTTTGTTGTTTTGGTCTCACTAATAAGCCTGAATGTTCAAGAATGTCCTCACTAGTCAGGAGACTGGGTGTACATCCAGACCCGGAAAGGAGAGCCACTTAACCAGAAGTGGAAAGGACTTTTGATCCCATGGCTGTGAGATTTACAGCTGGACACTCCTAAATTATGTGATTAAAGTTAGCTCTGGACACATGGAATTCTATTGGACAGTCCAGTAAATGTAATTCTGCTGCAAATAAAGCTGCAATGGAACATTTCTAAAGTGAAAAACATTAAATGGTTTCTCTTTCTGCCCATTTCCAGAGCAGTGTCCCTGGTATGGCAGCATGGCTGTTTGTTCCTGAATTAGTCAACCATCCTAGCAGGACCGTGTACCTAATGACTACAATAGCAAGTATGGCTTTGAGTGCCAGAGGGGTAAGAGACCAAGAAAGAAAAGAGAGCCATGTCTGTAGGAGTGTGCACCCTAATGGCAGAGTGGCAAAACTAGCCTTTGTCCCCCAGAAAAGGAAAGAAGGCCAGAAGTTTCTCTCAAGGATTAGGTGAAAAGCCACCTCATGGGACCTCAGGGACTTCACCAAATACTTGAGGACATCTAATTGGATAGAAGCCAAAAAGTCCCGCTTGATCCATCAGGGAGAAAAAGAAGAAAAGAAAAGAGCTAAGTGCTTTTGTGAGGTGTTTTTACCAGGAGCAGACCTCTGCATCTGGCTCGAGTTTTTCTCTTTGTTATTATGCCTTTTATTAAACCTTTTTGTTTCTAACACTGCAGCAGAAGTCATCCTGCTAATTTTATGCCCCCAGAGTAATAGATAAGCTGTTCTTGGGTGTATTATATTTCTTTTGAGGGCTTATGAGACCTGGCTAAGAAAAAGAAACATAATAGAGCAGAGCTGGGCAGCAGCTGGGGGTACTACAGTGCACTCACAGCCACCTGCCAATGCAGCTAGCCAAAACTAAAACAAGCAAACAGAAGCAAAACCAAACAGACCCATCCTCAAATAATTTTTAAAAATTAAAAAAAAAAAAACAAAAACAAAAAATCAACCAAAACCCCAAACAATACAGGTGCTTGGCCTAATGGCCTGGTTACTGATAACATAAGAAAACAACTATTAAAGATGACACCTGGTACACCAGCTGGCCAGAGCCAATTTACAGCTATCCCATAACTTGCCTTTCTGTGCAAACACAGAGGTTTCAGTTGCCCACCTTTCAGAGAGAGGAGCCTGCCAGACCAGGTTGAACATTCAGCAATGTCTACTTGAAGGATCTAAAACTTTCAGTCCAGAAGCCCAAGCTTATGAAGTGTGATTCTTCCTTTAATTTCCTAGATTCAAAACTGATTCTTCAGATCTACTCATGAGACAGTTCTCCAGATTTATTGAGGACATGCAATGGTTTGGAAAGCAAACTAAGGAAGAAGGCACAAACCCAAATTTTATAGGACCAGGGAGAAAATGCTAAGAGCAAAAAGGGCAATTGTATTTTTATTCCATTGTTACTAGCTAGAACTTGCAATTGCTGTGGGGTATTTAAGAGTTTATTCAGGTTGACAGCTTGAGTCAAAAGTTTATTTCATTCCTGAAGCTGCAGACTTGAAATGCTTCAAGTTCTTCCATCCCAGGGGAATCCTGTATGCAAAATACTAGAAAACACATTTTTTGTCAGAAAGAAAAAGAGATTTAAGCATTGTTGCAAGTGTTTTATATATTCATAGAAATCTCAAACTACTAGGTTAATTCCTGAGACTATTTTTATCTTTTGCTCTTGTGCTTATTGTTGTCTGATTCCATATTCTCTTACTGCTTGTAACCCACACTAATCCTATTTCAATGCATGCAATAATAAAGCAAAGAATTACCTAAGGGATGAAAAGAAGGCATTCCTCACTATCTTGCATAAGGAGGAAAACGGAACATTTCAAGGACTTCAACAACTCATTTCTCTGAATAGGACCAAAGAAATAAAAGGCAGCAAGCTTTAACCACTCCACAAATTCCAGCTCAAGTAAGAAGCTCACAAAGGGCACTAAGGCAGGGAGACGTGGACACGTGCACACCATTGTAATGGACAATCCTATAAGTTAAGGCCATTGAAAGTGTTACTGTTAAATGTGAAGTTTCAATAAGTTAAGCGTGTTAATTATGTTGTTGTTAAAATGTAAAACTTCTAATGTTACTGTTGATTTGAAGTTGTAATAAGCAAAGTTGTTGTTACAAGGTTGAACCTGTTAGTCCCTGCAGTTCACACCCACCCTTGTTACCTCCGTCAAGTGCTGCCTCCACTGCTCTCTAAAATGGCGCCGAGGAAACCTCCCTGGGAAATATGCAAATCAAGAGGAAGTCAAGAGAATCTAACTAAAGACCCTGAAACCAACAAACTAAACTAAAATTTAAGAAACTAAGTGAATGGTTCTGCTTGCAAAAGGTACTCTTATTCAATTAGTGAGGTTTTAGAACTCACTGTAATTTCAACAGAACAGAGATGAAGTGAGGACCCTAGACTTCGAGCCAGACAGTTGTCTTCCTGGGCACGCTCGTGAGGACGGAAGCCCCAGTTCTGCTGTGCAGCAAAACTGCGTCACCTCCTCCTCTGCGTCGCTACCGGGAGCAGTGGCGGTGTGCGCGACCCCTCGGGCCCCCACCCAGAGCTGATCCTTTAATAAAGGCACTGAAAAGGAGAAAGATCTCCTGCCCATTTTTATATCAGTTGGGGGCTCGTCCGGGATAGCCACGCCTGAAGAGGACACCAGGAACGGGACGGCCGCCCGCCTGGACCTCCAGGACAGCTGGCTACTCGGACCCAAGAGATCAGCCTGGGACCAGCGACGTCAAGGAGTGCCGAAGGAGTAAGTAATCCCGGCGGCGGGCGTAGGAGGCGTGCGATTGGTGTGTGAGTGAGACGAGGGCCGGCAGCTCGGACCCTCGAAGCGAGTGAGGACCCCCTAGTACCGCGGTTCCGGACTCCCGCGAGGGGGCCGGCCGGGAACGGGGGGAAGCAAGAGGTACTGTTGAGTGAGGCGTCTCCTGGGGATAGTGTGGGCCCCCTCCTGGGCGTGCAGGAGATAGCTAGGTGTGAGTGGCACGCATCAGGGCCTGGTCTCCCTTGGTAAGACCATTGCAGTCTAGGTAGGTCCGGGCGTGTGGAGTGCCTAGATATTGAGTGAGTCACACGCATCACAGGGTGCCCCCAGGCACTGCCAGTACCAGGTGCCCACGAGGGTCCTTGCTTCCCAGGACCGGGCCGGACGTACTGTAGGTGGTGTGCTGCCGCGATTTCAGGGAGGAAATCGTGAACCCACGGCCCAAGAGCACTGGGGTGGGAAGTCTTTAGATTAAGGCAAGGACAGGCACCACACATTCTTGCACACATCCCTTTCGCCTAGGCTATTCTGCTGGGGAGGGATAGCCAAGCCGGATGGTGGACGGCAAAGGGGTCGGGCCCCGCTTGGGTTGATCCCAGATTCTGGGAAGGGATACCCCCGGGTAACCCCACGGAGTCTCCTGGAACCTTCCTACCTCCATTCAAAAAGTGAGGAAGGCAGATACAGTATTAGAACAGGACAGTCTAGTCCGGGGTTAGGACTTGAGGTCCAGCTTGGCGGGTGGCTAGACAAGGGAAGGTCCTGGTGCCCAGGGAGGGGATTCTAATACTAGGGACCCTGGCTGCGTCGAAAAGGGTGCTCAAGAGTCTCTAGGGTAGAGGCAAGGCGCGGGGGTACATTTAGGTGGTGTGAATGTAGTTAGTTTACCCGGGTAAAAAGAGAGAGAGAGAGTGAGAGGGAGAGTGATTGAGAAAGGGTATAAGTTATAAAAAGGGGGGGAAAAAAGACTTAAGTTAAAGTTATTTATTCAGTTGAAAAAAGACGAAAAATACTTGATTTACTTGTAGATTTGTGTTGCCCGTCAGTAAATTTCCGTTTGGGTAGGGGCACATTTGGGATCTTAGTTTAGTTATTTAAGGATGGGTCAGTGTGTTAGTAAAACAGGGATCCCTTTCAAAGGAAAAAAGAAGATAAAGAGTATTCCATTAGATAGTCCACTTGGACAGTTATTAGACCATTGGGATTCTCAAGAAGCCACTAAAACCCTTGACCAAGTTAGAATGATTTATTATTGTACAGAGATTTGGCCAAAGCTGAAATTACAAGGAAGGTGGCCATGGTATGGAACTCATGATCCATGGATGTGTTCCCAACTGAACCAGTTTTTGCGAACTCAGGAGAATCCCGATATAGAACAACTAACATATGCCGCCTGTTGGCAAGGTGGGGTTGTGAGTGAAGGGAGCGTGAAGATCTGTAAATTAAAGAAAAAAGAAGAAGATAAGGAGGAAAGTGAAGGGGAACAAAGAGTCACTAAGACCTGGGATCCCCTAGATCACCTACCACCTCCTCCTCCAATTTACCCAGTCCTAAACCCCAATTCTATACCTGCTCCCCCAACAGTAATTCCACTGCCACCTCCTCCTAATGCCCCTATGCAGGACCCTCTACCTGTTCCTCCAACAGTGATTCCACTGCCACTTCCTCCTAACGCTTCTGGGCCAGATCCCAATCCGGTACCTACTCTTCCAGCAGCAAATCTAGTCCCTCCTACACTCTATCCCTCATCTTCAACCGCTCCTTTAACTTCACCTCCTTCCAACATTCCTAACCCTAGACTTGAGCCCTCATCTTCCCCTATGGTTACTCTTTCATCCTCCCCCAGTCATGATACATGTATGCCACCCTCTGTACATCCTCCATTATTATCCCCAAATATAGCTCCTGACGTTAATACTATGAATTTACCTCCTTCCCCCTCACCCATATCTATTCCTTTACCACCCGCCAATTGGAAACTGAGTTCGTCCCCTTTGTCCAGTAACGAACAAGACTCCGTTTCCCAGGTGACCACCCAAACTGACTATAGTATTGAAGGCCCTTGGTGTAACACTAGGTCAAAGACATCGAAACCTGAAAAAATGATGCCTCTCAGGGAAGTCCCAATGGGTGGGATGATAGGAGGGGTAGGATTTGTAAATGCACCACTCACAGCTTCGGAAGTCCGAGGGTTCAAGAAGGAGTTAGGAAATTTAGTAGAAGACCCAGTGGGCATTTCAAACCAAGTGGACCAGTTCCTTGGACCCAATATTTACACCTGGGGAGAACTCAATTCTATACTCAATATCTTGTTTTGTCCTGAGGAGGTTAGGATGATCCGAGCAGCGGGAATAAGGATTTGGGAAAAGGAGAATAGAGTTGGACCCCCTGGAGACCTTAAGATGCCTTTGGTAGATCCAGGATGGGATCCAAATCGGGAGGAGGGCAGGAGGAACATGAGAGATTACAGGTCTCTGATAATTAAAGGTATAAAGGAGTCTGTCCCTCGTAGTAGTAACACTAAATTGGCTTTTGAGGGTACCCAAGAGAAAGATGAGACTCCAGCGAGTTGGCTTACTAGACTGAGGAGGAATTTTCAGCTATACTCTAATATAGATCCCGATAGTCCAGAAGGACAAGTACTTTTAAAAGTGCAGTTCGTTACCAAATCTTGGCCCGACATTAGAAGAAAGTTGGAAAAAATTGAGGATTGGCAAGACAAATGTATAAATGACTTGCTAAAAGAGGCTCTGAAGGTTTACTTAAGAAGGGAAGAGGAGAAGGCCAGGGCAAAAGCTAAAATAATGGTAGCTGTGGCTCGGGAAAGCATCGGGGCGGATAGTAATTCACCGGTACGGTCCCCGGGAATAGACCAAAACAAGCCACCTCCATCGGTGGGACGATATTGGGAAAAGCCAGGATTTAGAAAGGATGGAGAAAGATCAAGGAAGATAGAAGGAGTACCCAGTGACAGGACCTGCTATTATTGCGGGGAGGTTGGACACTTTAGGAGATATTGCAAGAAATTGCGACTAGATGAAGCAATTGTGCAAGAACAGGAAGCATTAGAACGGGTTTTGAGGGGTGATGACTAGGGGTGTCAGGGGCTTTATCTATTAGGGGATCCAATAAGACACCAAGAAGAGCCCCTGGTAAATTTTAATGTGGGTCCCCAAGATGAAGACTTTGAATTCCTTGTGGATACAGGAGCTGATAGATCAAGTATTAATAGACTGCCAATGGGGATGACTCCTGGAAATAAGATCTGTGAAATATTAGGAGCAGAAGGGAAACCGTTTTTAGCACCAGTTGTTGAAAATGTAGAAATAAAAGGAAATTCAAGACAATGTACAGTAGATATTATCTATTTGCCAAAACTAGAAACCAATTTGTTGGGAAGAGATTTACAAGTCCTGTTGGGAGTAGGGATTGTACCAGATAACGGGAAGATGGTCGTTAGACTCATGAGGTTAACTCAAAAGGACTTAGAGGAGATTCACCCCGAGGTGTGGGCTGAAGAGGGAAAATATGGATATTTAAACATTCCACCGATAAAGGTAGAAATGCAAAAAGACATTCCTCCCATACGGGTAAAGCAATACCCCATATCATCAGATGGAAGGAAGGGACTGGCACCAGTGGTTGAACATCTATTAAAGGAAGGCATCCTCGAACCCTGCATGTCCCCCCATAATACCCCCATACTAGCCATTAAAAAGACCGAAGGAAAATACAGGTTAGTCCAAGATCTGAGAGAGGTAAATAAGAAGACTATTGCAAGATACCCCGTAGTGCCTAATCCTTACACGTTGCTAAGTCAAATCCCGAGAGAACATGCTTGGTTTACTATCATAGACCTGAAGGATGCTTTTTGGTCTTGTCCCTTGGCAGAGGATTGCCGGGATTGGTTTGCATTTGAGTGGGAACATCCAGATAGAAACCGGAAAATGCAGTTAAGGTGGAACGCGCTTACCACAGGGATTTACTGAGTCCCCTAACCTGTTTGGGCAGGCACTAGAAGAGCTATTAAATCAATTCCATCCTAACGGAGAAATAAAATTGTTGCAATATGTAGATGATCTATTAATCTCTGGGGAACAGAAAAGCGAAGTCAGAACTGCCAGTATACAACTATTAAATTTTCTAGGGGAAAAGGGGCTGAAGGTATCGCGAGATAAGTTGCAATTTGTAGAATCGGAAGTCACCTATTTAGGACATGTGATTGGAAGGGGGTATAAGAAATTAAGTTCTGAAAGAATTACAGGAATTCTTTCCATCCCAGCTCCAAAAACTAAGAGAGATGTAAGAAAACTCCTGGGATTATTTGGGTACTGTAAATTGTGGATAGATAATTACACACAGAGAGTAAAATTCTTGTATAATAAATTGGTAGATCAAGAACCAATCAAATGGACAATAGATGATGACTGGCAATTACAAGACCTAAAGAATAAATTATCTTCAGCCCCTGTACTAAGTTTGCCCGATCTTAGTAAGGAATTTGATCTATTTGTAAGTGCAGAAGAAGGAATCGCCTATGGGGTACTTACCCAAGAATGGGGAGGATCACGAAAACCTGTAGCATTTCTGTCCAAATTACTAGATCCTGTAGCCCGGGGGTGGCCAACTTGCCTGCAAGCGATTGCAGCTGCAGCAGTCTTGATTGAAGAGGCCCAGAAATTAACATTACAAGGAAAAATTAAAGTGCATACACCGCATGATCTCAGAACTGTTCTTAGCCAAAGGGCCCAACAGTGGCTCACGGATTCTAGGATTTTAAAATATGAGATCATCCTGATAGATACTAAGAATCTGGACCTTGCTACCTCTAAGTGCCTTAATCCTGCCCAATTTCTTTTGGGAGAACCCGTGAACAACCTAGAGCATGATTGCCTAGAGTTAATACACATGCAAACAAAGGTGAGAGAAGATCTTGGGGATGTACCCTTACCTTATGGGAGAGTCTTGTTCACAGATGGATCCTCTAGAGTAGTCTCTGGGAAAAGAGCTTCTGGGTATGCGATAATAGATGGTAAAAATATGGAAGTTGTAGAAAAGGGGAAGCTGTCTTCGAATTGGTCAGCACAGTGCTGCGAAGTATTTGCATTAAAAAGGGGACTAGATCTGTTAGAAAAAGATAGCGGCACTATATATACTGACTCGCAATATGCATTTGGCATCGTACACACCTTTGGCAAAATCTGGGAAGAGCGTGGATATTTAAATTCTAAAGGGAAAAATCTAGTACATACAGAACTAATAAAGTTAGTATTAAAATCTTTACAAAAGCCAACAGAAATAGCAATAGTGCACATCAAAGGACACCAGAAAGTAGATAATTTTGAGATAAAAGGAAACAAACTTGCTGACCAAAAGGCTAAGGAGGCAGCCTTAGAAATAGGAGAACCAATTAAGATCTTCAAGCTAGAAAGGAAAGCCAGACAACAAGAAGACGAAGTAAGGCCAATCTTTAGTGAGAAGGAACGAAAAGCGATAGAGGAATTGAAATTACACCAAGGGGAACGTGGTGAATGGTTAACTCAAGATGGGAGGAGGTTTCTAAACCAGGCATTAGCACGGAAGATATTAACAGAAATCCACGAATTAACACATTGGGGAACCCAGGGACTATGCGACCACTTCTTGAGAGAAAACATATGCATTGGAGTGTATGAATTAGCTAGGACAATAACCAAAGGGTGTGTAATCTGCCAAAAAGTTAATCAAAAAGTAATGAGAAGAATAGAACCTGGTGGAAGAGAATTGGCTCTAAGACCATTCCAAAATATACAGATAGATTTCACTGAAATGCCCCTAGCACAGGGATATAAGCATCTATTGGTAATAGTAGATCACCTCACCCATTGGGTGGAAGCTTTCCCCACCAAAAAGGAAACTGCAGAGGTGGTCGCAAAGATAATCCTGGAAGAAATCATTCCCCGGTATGGTTTAGTAAACACGATTGATTCTGATAGAGGGCCTCACTTTGCTGCTCAGGCCTTACAACGAATAATTGAAGCCTTGGGGATGAAATGGAGACTACACACTCCATGGCATCCCCAGAGCTCGGGCAGAGTTGAAAGGATGAATAAAACACTTAAAAATGTGTTGACAAAGTTAATATCTGAGACCAAATTAAATTGGCTAAAGTGCTTGCCCTTAGCCTTATTACGTATTAGAACAAGACCTCGAGCAGACATAGGGGTTTCCCCCTATGAGATGATGTTTGGGCTTCCCTTCTTATTGTCCCCCTACAGTACTGGAAATTATCTAGATGGAGAAGAAGCTACACGGAAGTATTTAGGAGTAATTGGGAAAACGTTGGAGGACCTCAGAAAAAAGGGATATATACCTCAAACCTCTCCTCATGATACAAATGTTCATGATATTCATCCTGGGGATTGGGTACTAATTAAATCATGGAACAATACGCCTCTAATGCCTAAGTTTGAAGGTCCCTTTCAGGTGTTGCTGACCACTCACACGGCGGTATTGACTCAAGAAAAGGGTTGGACACATATTACTAGAGTTAAAGGGCCGGTAACACCTCCCAACGCAGGATCCAACTCCCTTGATCCATCTACCGGACCAGTAGAAGGAACCTCATCTACCAGTTCGCGGGAATGGACTGTAATCCAGAACCCGACAGATCTAAAGATAACTCTTAAGAGAAACCCGAGGACTGACAAAGACTGAAAGTGAAATCAGAGAGTTATGTCTATAAAAGTTCAGAAATTTGTTGTAATGTTGTTAGTGTTCTAACAGTTAAGAAGTTAAAATTATTCCCTATGGAAAATTAATGAAAATTAAATTCTCCTACTGAGCTTTCCTAAAAAGGGGCAGTGAAAATTAGTAATTAGAGAGTGAAACAGCTAGTGTAAAAGGACTCTTATCAGACCTCTAAGAAGACCTTAGATCCAAGAGGCAAGACCGGAGGGAGCAAACAGGGGAGAAATGGCCCCTACCGGACTCTTGGGGAAACTGGTACTGGTGCTAGTGATGAGTGCTGCTCTTAGCAGAGACGATGACCCTTGCACCAAATGTTATCATCCTATCTATGATGGGGAAGACCTGAGGTCCTTCTTTAGAGTCCATACCAACATAAACCCGAGCTGTTTTAATCACTCTCAGTTAATTACCTGTCGAGAAGATGGGAAAGTATATTGGACTACCAGGAATACAGCCACTTATAGGCAACGCCTGCTTGGGGAGTGCCCAGTAGGAGAATCCTGGTTTTGTTTTGAACATGAAGGATTGAAAGACTTGGTAAAGGAAAAACAGCTGATAAGGGAGAGAGAAATCCCGGATGCTCCCTTAGAGAGAAATTTATTTATAGATCTAGTGGAGAAAATAAGCAAAGAGTTAAACTTAACTGAATGCTGGGTTTGCGGAAGTACTCAAATGACAGAAATTTGGCCATGGGAGGGAATTAGCCTAAGCCCACTAGAAATTCTAAGATGGAAACAAACAAAATTAGATTATGAATCTTTGACATCCCGTGGAAAAGAAAAATGGAATTTAAAATCAAGAGTAGTAGGTGAAGAATGTATACTGAGAATAGGAAAAAGATACAACACCCCTGTAGGAAAAATGGCATGTAAAAGGTATATAATGATAAGGGAACAAGATTCCAAATGGGTCCCAAAGGAACCCAATACATATTGGGCTGTTGGAAAAACTGAGACAGGATGTATATATCATGAAGGATATAAGCTCCATAAATGTACAGGAAAAAGAATAAATCCCTTCTGGGGGATTAGGGAACTATCAAAATTCTGGGAATTGCCAGGTGAAACTGAGGATGAGTTCTGGCAAGCCCCAGAATATTTGTTCTGGATCTGTGGAAACACCGCTTACACCAGGTTACCTGGAGATTGGATGGGGAGTTGCACCATAGGGATCATTAAACCAGCCTTTTTCCTATTGCCTAAGAAATCAGGAGCACACTTAGGAGTCCCGGTATATGATGACTTACGGAAAGATAATAGAAAGAAAAGAGATGTAATTGACATGGGAGGTACACAAGTATGGAGAAGTAAAGTATGGACTCCAGAAGAAATTATTCAAACATATGGGCCAGCCACATGGGCTCAGGATGGATCCTGGGGCTACCGTACCCCTATCTATATGTTAAATAGGATAATCAGGCTCCAAGCAGTACTGGAAAAAGTTTCAAATCGAACAGCGCTAGCATTCGAACATATAAGTGACCAATTGTCCCAAACGAGAACAGTAATTTATCAAATTAGGTTGGCAGTAGACTACTTATTGGCAGATGAAGGAGGAATATGTGGAAAATTCAACTCGTCTGAGTGCTGCTTGGAGATTGATGATAAAAGTACAGTAATAAAAAATATCTCTAAGGAAATCCGCAAACTGGCCTATGTTGGAAATCAGGAATGGACACCTCTAATAAATAGTAACTGGTGGGATGAGTTCTGGTCCTTTAAAGGAACATGGTGGAAAAAGGCTGCGTTTATAACCATCTGTTCAATAACCGGTTTGGTGTTTTTACCTTGTCTGTTCCCTTGTCTAGTCAAAATACTAACTTCCACAGTACAGGCAAGTATTCGACGTCTTGAAGTAAATACTCAAAAACAGGCAAAAATAATGTTGATGGAAAGCCAGAGGCCAAACCACGAGACGGCAAAAGAGATATATAATAAATATCAAAAACTCAGGAAATTTTATTTCCAAGAGCAAGAAACAGCAAATTGATGCGGGCATCAGCCCGATCAAAGGAATAGAGGGGGGAGTTGTAATGGACAATCCTATAAGTTAAGGCCATTGAAAGTGTTACTGTTAAATGTGAAGTTTCAATAAGTTAAGCGTGTTAATTATGTTGTTGTTAAAATGTAAAACTTCTAATGTTACTGTTGATTTGAAGTTGTAATAAGCAAAGTTGTTGTTACAAGGTTGAACCTGTTAGTCCCTGCAGTTCACACCCACCCTTGTTACCTCCGTCAAGTGCTGCCTCCACTGCTCTCTAAAATGGCGCCGAGGAAACCTCCCTGGGAAATATGCAAATCAAGAGGAAGTCAAGAGAATCTAACTAAAGACCCTGAAACCAACAAACTAAACTAAAATTTAAGAAACTAAGTGAATGGTTCTGCTTGCAAAAGGTACTCTTATTCAATTAGTGAGGTTTTAGAACTCACTGTAATTTCAACAGAACAGAGATGAAGTGAGGACCCTAGACTTCGAGCCAGACAGTTGTCTTCCTGGGCACGCTCGTGAGGACGGAAGCCCCAGTTCTGCTGTGCAGCAAAACTGCGTCACCTCCTCCTCTGCGTCGCTACCGGGAGCAGTGGCGGTGTGCGCGACCCCTCGGGCCCCCACCCAGAGCTGATCCTTTAATAAAGGCACTGAAAAGGAGAAAGATCTCCTGCCCATTTTTATATCACCATCACCTCATCTGACAACAATGAACCTGTTTCACAGCACCAGGCAGCTCATAGAGCCAAACTCCTTCCCCAGCCCCATGGGAAAGCAGTGTCAAGGCACAGGAACCGGGAAGTGTCCCAGGGGGCAGAGATAATGCTGGCAGCATTTGAGCCAGCAGCACTGGCTCAGACACACTGAAGTTCAGCTGTTGCTGTGCAGCAGTTTCTTCACACTGCTAAGTTTCATGGGGCTGGCTGTATTTTTCACAACAGCCACTTCAGTACAGGACTGGTGTAGTGAAAAGTTCTGGAGTTCTGTTTCCTCTCTTGTAAATTCCTATTTCTCTTCTTCTTTAGGACACCCACAACTTGAGAGACCTCAAGAGGCAGCATTGAATTGCAAGCAGTTCCCAAAGTGAGCTTGTAAAATATGCTCTATGTTTAGATTATGTAATATGGGGATTTCAAAACTCTGTATTTCCAAAAACTGTTATTTTTCCGGTTAAAAATGCCTGTCAATTAAAAAGCTTAAACTTGGCCAGTTTTAACTACAGAGGAGAATACTCTCTGTCCCAGACCACCACCCAAACACACCCTTGCTTGGATACAGCTCTTGGAGCTTTTGGGTAGCTTGACTACAGAATTCTAACATCCAAGGACAGGGGTACAAATACAAATCCTTATGTAAACGTCTGGAAGCAACTAGGAAGTTGTTGGGTTGTTCTCATTCTGTAGGAAGAATTAACACAGCAGTAATAGAAATTACCTTTCTCCAGAAGCAGCTCTCACAGCTAGCACACTTCAGACTGCACCACAAGCAGTTCCTAGGTGTGGAATCTAGTTGTTACATGCCACCAATAGCATGTGGAACTGCTGCAGGCAAACACCACAGACACTTTTTCTTCTCTTTTTCTTTCAGTTCCGAAGAGAGTCATAAAACCTGGCTGGCTCCCTGGGGAGCTGTGTTAACACTAAAAACACTGACCAGCAGAAATGATTGCAATCACACCACTACAATCTTCCACGGAGGAGGGCAATCCTACAGATCAGTGTACGGTTAAATTGGCCCCGAATTCTCATCATGTCCATCTACTCTGGATCCCCTTACTTGGGATTTTTGTTTCTCAGCCCTCACAGAACTGAGAGCTGAGAAAAAGAGAAAAAAACAAGAACAGCCCTTGGGTAAGGGCAATACTGGATTGTCAGGAACTAAAAATAGTTGATAGCATCTGTATCAGGCATTGTTTTTTTACTCTCTACCAGTGTCCATTTCAGGTATCCTGATAGCATGATTTAGGATTTTGCAGCTAAATACAATGGGCTGCAATTTGAGAGGCTACAAAAAATAAAACCTTATCAGATTGGGTTTTCCCCTAGGTGACAGGTGCAAATTAGAAAATGAAAGGGCCTAGAGATAATTTTAGAAACATATAATATTTGCATCAGATTCTAAGGGGATAGAGATATTTGAACAGCAAGGAAATGCTCCCAGAAATGTTTGTGTAACCTGAAGAGACCAGCTAGCCACAGGAACAGGAGAGAGCCACTTCTTTTAAAATGTGTACATTACTGAATGCAAGATCCATTGGCCCTTTCAGCTTCTGTTTGCAACAAAAAGTAAGATATTAACTTGTGTTTATGATGACTATAATTAGACTTCAATGTTTTTGAGACACTCTCTGAGCAAAACACAAAGAAACTACATTCCATGTTAGTAAATGCAGCATTTAGAGTAGCAACTAAATAGTCCTATCTCAGAGTTAAATGTTCAATTCTTCATAAATGCAGTACCTAAACCAGTTAACTCCCACCTACACCCCAGACATCCACCTATACCTGCTTGTGTAAATGGTATTTTCCACTCCACTCCCTATTCCTCCTCTCACCACAGTCCTCAAGCCCTCAACCAGGCACAAGCCAATTTCTCACCTGGCTGTCAGTAATTACCAAGCAGCTGTTGGTAATTACCTGAGCACCTGCCCCACCCACAGCAGCTGTGCAGGTCCCTGACTGCTGGGAGAACAGGCTTGAAATGCAGACCCCACCCCCCACCACCACGAGGAAAAAAAAAAAAAAATTACAACATTTCTGACCAATTTCAAACTAGTAAAAGATCAGGACATAGAGAGACTTGTTTATTCCCTTTAAGAAAAAGTTTATATCCTTCTCTGTAAAGGGAAGTCATGGTATTTTGTTGAAGCAGAAGCATGTTTTGTGAGCCCACTTTCCTTCCTTGTTTGTCCCTGCTCCCCACGAGGCCACTCACTAGGCATATATAGAAATACCTGTGTCTGAAAACACATCTACATGAGTGCATGACTTGCACTGCAGCAGTTGAAGGCACTGTTTTTATTGCACAAAGATCACAAACCTCTTCTAGAAGAACTGCAGGGTTCTTACTATGGAGCTGTAAGAACCCTGCCAGCACATCTGCTGCTAAAGCAACAATTCCAGCTTTGCAGTGGCTTAAGCGGGCTGAGACAGAAGTGTTGCTCCATCAATGCATAAACCACAACAAAGCAGTGGGGACAAGCCTTTGTTCCAAGCGTGACTGAAGCTTTGGGAAGCAGGTTTGCCTGCAGAGGGCACACAGAAGCATGACACCTTTGCCTACTGTGCACCTACAATTTCTACACCATCATTATCACTGCTCGAGTGACTGTGCAAACTGGCAGTGTATGACAGATTGTCTGTCGTGTACAGAAAGTCACAGAAAGAAGAAGGGAGGGAGAAATCAGGGAAGATGACAATGCAAAAGATGTTGAAGGAGTGTGGCAAGGATTGAGGATTAAGAGACAGAAATAAGAAGAGACCATACCCCTAAACTGTCAAGTGCTGAGGGGAAACTGCAAGTACTTGCATATTTCAGCTCACCACCTGGACTTGCATGCCTTGTCCACATTACCATAATTTCAATAATTTTTCTTCCTGGAGAAGCTGCCAGGTCCCCAGTACCAGTCCTACCTCCATTCCAGCAGTCTCTCTCTGGGCAGAGTCGAAAATAGATCAGGGATTACCTTTTACTCCATAAGCATTCAAGACAGCCAGAGAGCTTCCAGGAAAAAGGCCATAGTGAGTGCCCAGGACAAAGAGATTTTAAGCAAGTGGAAGAAGGAGGTATTGATTGAGGATCACAGTTATCTTGAGGTTTAACCTTTCAAAGGTTTGTTTCTTTTGAAAGAGAGATTTTTGGAGCTCCCTTGAGTTAGCAATATGAATTAAGCATTTAAATTTTAGCTTGCAGAATTATGTGTTGAATTTTAACCTTTTACTTAAGAAACATGTGTCATAGTACAAAAAGAATAGAAAAATGCAAATTTCAGAAGCTTTTTTGCATAAAGAACAATACTGGGAGAAGACCAAGGATGCAGAAACCCAGATAAAGGGGCTCCTCTGTCTCCAAGCTCATCAAGACCGACAGACGTACTCATATAAGCACCAAGGGACTAAAGCACACGCGCAAAGGAGAAAAGTTCAAAGGTTCAGCCATAAGGATGACCAGAATCTTCGGCCTCAGAGACCACCAAAGACTCCCATGTGACCCCCACCATGAACAAGGCATGCTCAGAAGGGCGTGGATCTAATTATCACGCCAGGCGAGGACAGGCGGGGCCAGGGGTTGAATATGCATTAAAAGGTTGAGCAACGTCATCTATATGGAGCACCTTTGTGAGTAAAAGATGGGGCTCAGACCAGGGCTCAAGGCACAAGTTTCCAGGAGAGCTATCTCGCTTGTGCCGGGTGCTGACAATACAGACCCACTTCATAACTACATCAGGTTGTGGAGTCTATTTATTCCACCTATGGCTTCACTTTTCTACTGAAAACTGCAGGTGAGAAAGCCCAGGCAGAAAAGGGAAGGAGAAGCCACGTAAACAAACCCATAGCTCTATACAAGGACAGAAGCAGATTTCATCTTCACCAGGCTCAAGAGACTTGAATTTGCTCTGGCATTCTTCACATTCATTCTCCTGTGGAAGAGTGCGGGGCTCCCCTTACCTGAGAGGAAACGCGCTCTGCTCCTGGCTCAGGCACGGGCTGTACAACCTGCGGCCAGTCCCGTGCTGGTGTGGCTGGAACAGCTGCGCTGCGCTGTGAGCTCAGGAGAATGGAGCTGTAGCTGCTGCCACCCTTGGCTGTGTTTGGGAAGCAGAAGGTAGGAACATCAGTCATCTGTTGTGTTTGACTTTATTGTTATTTAAGTTTGTAGTAAGTACTGAGCATGAGCTGGGGTGCAGATTGTAATTGCACCTACCTCACTGGGGGCTCCTGGGGAAGCAGTTGCCTTGAGAATCAAGCTCCTCTCCTCCAAAGGCACTTCCCCAAATGTCTGCATTTCCCAGGGAACACCAACACACACTTCAGAAACCCTGACTGAAGGCTGAATTCCTTCTGCTCCTTGCAGCACAGGCACTCCAGCTCAAGCTCATCTTCCTTCCCCCAGCTCTGTGTCGCTTCCTTCCCCACGCCCACGTGTCGCTTTGGGCGCGCAGCCCCGGGCCCCTACAAACACGAGCTGCCCGCTGCCTCTGCACGTGCCTGATCTCCTGCCTGCGCTCACGGCAGCAAAACCAGGCTGTTCCCAGCCAGGGAGCGGAGCCCTGTTCCCGCAGGAGGCTCTGGTCAGCCCCTTGCAGGACGCTGCGCTGTGCACGCAGCACTTCTCCTGCCCGCCCAGAACGCTCCTGGCACAGCAGAGCACAAGCTGGCCAGCTCTGGGCTCAGCACTCACCAAACATGGGCACAGGAAGACGCAGCAGCTGTTTTGCAGCCATGCCCAAGACAGCTGGGAAGGGTCCCCTGCCTCTGGTCTCACTTGGTTGGCTTTCTGACTGGACCTGAGGCAGGGGCTGCGATTCCTCACTGGTGGGGAGAGCAGAGCTGCCAGAAGCGCACCCAGCCTGCAGGCACTGCCTGACAGCGCTGTGGCCACTGGGACGCTCGCGCCTCTGAGTCACAGCCACTGCACTGCTGCTGCTGCTTCATTGGCTTTGAGGCACACCCAGAGCTCACTGTTAGGCCATCATGGTGTCTGGTTCTGCCCTCTTCCTGTCCCTGTGTATGCATGGAGCATTGCTGTGCTTTCAGCAAGCTCTTGGGCAGAACTTCCAGCACCGCAAGCTACTCTGCCCTCGGTGGATGCTCACCATGGAAGAGCATACTCAGGCTGGCTCTTCTAAAACCCAGGGTCCTTGTTCCCTTCAGTGTGCTCAGCACGACCTTCAACTCCATGGTGCTGTGCAACTGGAGCAGCAGGACAGGGACCTCTGCAGCCTGAGCTGCCCTTGTTCCTCTCTGCCCGTGCACAGACGATGGCGTGGAAGAGAACGGCAGCAGGGCCCTGCGTGTCCCCGGGCTCAGGATTTGTGCTGCTTCAGCTCCACGGACAGATCCACGAGTCAAATGAAAAAGAAAAACTGTTTAATAAGGGAAGGCAAAGCAAAGGGGTGAGCTGGGAGGGAAAAAAGGGGATGGGCAGGGCGTGGGGGCTGGAGGGAGGGAGCTGCCAACAGGGAGGGAGATGGCAGGAGCTCCTGGAGCTTGCCACAGACTCAGCTGTGAGCAGCAAGAGCTGGGCCTGGAGCTGCAGCTGGTCCCCTCTGCTCTGCAGGTGCTCCCATCTTCAGTGGGAACTGGGGGACGCCAAAGGACACCAGTTGTTCTGATCCTGCAGATGAAGTTTGGCAGATCTCCTGGACACAGACAGCAGATGGGACATGTGGGAAGCAAAGGGAACACTGAGTCAGTATGGGGACGTTTCCCTTGGCAGCAGCTGCACTTCCATCAGGGTTAGAGGAAGTGCCAGAGCCTCCCCAGGAGGGTCAGAAAGAGAAAGCTGCTGAACGGGCCGGGCTGTGGTGAGCACCCACGCCAGCCTCAGCCCCACCCTGCCTCCCCGGCCCTGAGGCCTCACCCGGGCTCTCTCCAGGCTGGCAGCAGCAGGGCCCCGCTCACTGCTCCTGCTGCTGGCACTCAGCTTTTCCCTGCTGGCTCCCGGCAGTCTCCAGCTGTCGCTGAGGTCTTCCTTACAGCTGTGGCAAAAGTGGAGGTTCTGGAATTGGTTCCAAGGCCTGGCAGAGCTGCAGTCGCGGAGCCCTCTGTGCTCCCTGCTGGCCCCTCCATCCCCTCAGCCCCGCCATGCTCTCAGCAAACCCCCAGCCCCCTTCAGCTTCTTCAGCCCCTCACAGTCCCCTCACCTCCCTCAGTCTCTTATGACTCATCCCATCCCCTTAGACCCGCCACCCCCTCAGCCTGTGCCACTTGCCTGTCACCTCAGTGCCACCATGGCCCTGGGCTGCCCCACAGCCCTCAGCCCCAGCAGCAGCTCAGGGTCACCGTCCCTTCAGCGCCACCGCCCCCTCAGCCCCCCCAGCCCCCTCAGTCTCACCGTCCTTCAGCAGCTCCTCAGGGGACACTGCCTGGGGCCACCGGCAGCTCCCAGCGCTCCAGGGACACTCAGGGCTGGAACTGCTGCTGCGCCCGGCCTGGCCGCCAGCTCGGACCCAGCCCAGGGAGAGGGGACACAGGGGGCACAGGGGGAAAAGCAAGAGGTGAGCGAGGAAGTAGAACAGGCCAAGAGGTTAAAAAGAGGTGTATATAAATATCAATCTATGTGTCTAAACCCCCATATACAAATATAAATATGCATTTACAAATGTATATATGTAAACGTAACTATACACAGGTATAAGTGCAACTGTGCACATCTATAACTACAACAACACATCTAAAGCTATAATAATATACCTCTAAAACCAAAAATAAATTAACTGTACATATTTCTATCTATATATATACATAAATATAATTACATAGATCTATAAACAAAACTACCTAGATACATAAACATAACTATACACATCTATAAATATAACTGGAGACAGAGGCATTCTACCTGCCCGATGGTCACAGGCTCTCCCTCTGTCTCTTCCTGCCACACAGGGCAGCCCTCCTGGAGAGGTCAATCACACGGGATCTGGGAAGCAAAGGGAACACCGAGTCAATATTGGCCCTTGTGCACGTGTTCCTTGAGCACCAATTGTCCTTCTACAAGGGACTGTCAAAGATGGCCTGAAAGGCAAACTCTCACTTGGCAATTTGAAGCCTGCTCTTTAAAGAACAGGGATCCTTCCAAGTGTTCAAAACTGAACTGTGTGAAGTGTTTAAGTATCCTGATAAAGCCTCAGCAAAGTCTCAAGCTTGAAACACAGACAGTCTCAGTGACAGAGAGACCTCAGTCCTCACTGAAGTGGCTGAAGCTGAAGGCTGCTGGGAGCTGAGTTATGAACCAAACTGGGACACCAAGCTTGGTGACACAACTGCCACAAGGTCAGATTTATTCCCTGCTCTCTTGCCACAGCAGAGGACTCAATGTCAGAGCCTCTGGAGAAGCGTGGAGGGCAGGGCTCGGGGAGGTTGTGCCAGTGCAGGATTTGAACTGAAGGCACCAGGCAGAACCAGCCCTGCAGACAGGAACTCAGCTCTGCTCATCTCCCTTGCTGCCAGAGGCAGGCTCAGAGCAGCCATCTCACACCTCTCTAAACCAAGGGGGGCTCTGTCCTTACCAGACTTCTCGGGCTCTGGGGAACTGCTCCTGCAGCTCTCCGTGCCAGATGAGGCTTCCTCTGCTGCAGCCTGGTTCACAGGCTCGCCTCCAGAAGACTCAGGCACAGCATTAATATTGCCCTTGAAAGAACAATGGAAAGAAAGAAAACTCAAGATCATTTGGTATTTTCTTGGAATCACATCAGGGATGCAGTTTCTCTTCTTCTCCCTGTAAGCTCTCAGCCCAGCCTCTTCCTTTCCCCTGCCATGGAGTTACCTGAGCAGAGGGAGACCTCTCAGACAGGGATCTCCTGATCTCCCGGATCATTTGCTCGACAGCAAAGCCAAGATCCACTGGTGGTGACTGCTCTTCCTCAGGTATTATGTTTTGGGCTGAGCTGGAGGCTGTCAATGCTGCCCAGCCTGCACTGTCAGGTGGAGCGCTGGGTGGGGTGGCTGCAAGAATCCAAACACATTGATCAGGCTCCACAACGTGGCTCTGGGACACAGATCTCTATTGCTGCCTTGGATCAAACATCACAGGCAGCAAGCAGGAACAAAAAGGCAAAGAATTTTTTGTCCTTCTAGGTTCCCCTTCCTAGTAGGCTTGACAATTTCTGACCAAGAATGACAGAGCCTTGTAGAAAAATACTTCAAACAGCCACTTTTAATAACGTTTTGGAAAAACAAGGCTACAACTCTTTTCCTACCTGGTGGGTCGAAAGCCAAGGGCTGGGGCTGCTGCTCCCTGTGCAGCTGCTGGAAGCTGCAGGGCTGGAGCCGGAGCACCTCCCGGTCGAGCGGAGGCAGCTGCCCCCCGTAGAGCTCCTGCAAGCGGCTGGGGGGCCCCTCCTGCCCGAGCGGCAGCGGCCGCTCCCCGTGGAGCCCGAGCAAGCGGCAGGGCGGGATCCCGAGGACCTCCCGCTCGGCGGGCGGCGGCCGCTCCCCGTAGAGCTCCTGGAAGCGGCTCGGCCCCTCCCGCCGGGCCGGCAGCGGCCGCTCCCGGTGCAGCAGGTGGAAGCCGCAGGGCGGGCGCCGGGCGAGCAGCGGCCGCTCCCCGGGGCGCTGCTGGAGGCGGCCGGGCCGGGGGCTGCGCAGCTCCCGCCCGTCCGGCAGCGTCCGCTCCCGCTGCAGCAGCAGGAAGCCGCTGGGCGGGCGCCCGGGCGGCAGCGGCGGCCGCTCCCGGGGCAGCGGCTGGAAGCGGCCGCGCCCGTGCCGCCCGTCCGGCAGCGGCCGCGCCCCGGGGAGCTGCCGGGAGCCGCGGGGCGGGCGCCTGCGGCGCTCCCGGCCCGCCGCCGGCCGCCGCCTGTCGGCCGCGCTCCGCCGCCTGAGGCGCAGCAGGAGGTCGGGGCGGTCGCGGCGGAAGCAGGGGCTGCTGTAGTGCAGCCAGCCCCCGGCATCGCCCGGCGCAGCCGCGCCCAGCCAGCCCGGCACCTTGCGGAAGCCGTAGCGGTACAGCTGCCGGACGAAGCTGCGGAACTGCGTGGCCCTGAAGGGGCGCGGCACCGGCCCCGCCCCAGCGCCACCGCCCCCGCGGGCGGGGCCCGGGCCGAGCAGCTCCCGCTCGAAGAGGCAGCGGTCGACGGGCAGCCCCCGGGCCCGGCTGTCCCAGCGCACGGAGCGGACGTGGGGGCTGTTCAGCAGGCGCGACAGCTTGGCGGGGAAGGCGCTGGCGCTGAGCCCGGCGGGCAGCGGCAGCTCCGCCATGGCTCCGATCGCCGCCTGTGGCCGCAACGCCCGCGGCGCAACGACCGCGGCTGCGCCGGCGGCGCGCGGCCTGAGGGGGGCGCTGCGCTGGCGCCCGGCGCGGCCCCGGCGCGGGCCGGACTTGGCGGGGACGAGCGCGGCAGAGCCGGGGCTGCGGGCACAGCGCGGGCGGGCGGCTCCCGGCGCTGGCCGGGCTCCGCACGGCACGGCACGGCAGGACTCGGCGGGCAAGGCGGGCAGGGAAGGGCAGGGCAGGGCACTGAGAGCAGCGGCGGGCTCTGTCCCCACGCTGCATCCCGTGCCTGGGTCACCATCGGTGACAGAGAGGAAGGACATTGCTCTGTCTTGGCTGGGGAAAGGATGAAAAGGGGGCATTAGAAAACATTCATTTGGTCTCCTTTTCAGCAGACTGGCTCTTTTTATCTCCCATGTCTGCCTGTCTTTGGCAGAGTTGGCACATTTCTCTTGATTTGAAGTCAGCTACAGCAGCAGGAAGGGGCAGCAATTTTGTCAGCATTGTCATCCAAGCTAAAGTGCTGGCCTGTGGATGGATGTTGCTTTACCCAAGGAATTGTAATACTTGGGCAATAAGACAATGTTGCCCCATCGCCCTCCTGGTTTTCCCCCTCTTACTTTGATTCTTTTTGGTGCCAAGGCAATGAGGAAATGCTTGAGCTATGCTAAAAGCTGTAGCTGTGCTGAAAGAAGCATTTACTTTGTAACAGGGGATGGGAATGAAGCGCTTTCCAGAAACCAGCAAATTTAGCAGAACAAGCTAACTGCAAATGGTAACCACTTGGTGTTTGAGCAGACAATCTTGTAGACCCTGCAGAAATGAGAGGTGAGAAGTTCAAGCCCGAGGAAGCCTTCTGAGCCCTCATCCAAAACAACCAGCAGGAGAGTGATGACCACCTTGTGCAGAAACTGCAAGTGTGCCACAAGGGCTTTTTAATCGTGTAATTAGAAAATATGCTACAATGTGAGGTTTGGAAAAGTTAATGTGCCCATGAAGTAAAAAAAAAAAAAAAAGTATAAAACTAGTACTGTGTGAAGAATTGGCGAGTGAGTTTGTGGTGGAGCTATCCCCCTCACTGCTGGTGATGAACAAACCAACACCTGCCCTATGGGCCCCACAATATGGAGCACTGTTTTATTACCTACTTTTTGGGCACCAATTAATGGCCTAGAGTTGTGGGGAACTCATACTGGTGTCTTCCCAGATGGTGTTGCACTTTTCTTTCCTCAGGAATCACCTCTTCCTCCCCCCATCTGGGGAGAGTTCCAATGCAAATGCCTCCTGCAGCCAGCTCTTGTCACTGTAGACTGACAAAGGAGACCTTGCAGTGGAGAGAGACTCCTAGAGCTGCTGTGGAGAGCTGAAGGGGGAAGCTTTGTCCCTCAGCCTTGAAGTCTTGTTGGGGAGCTGCTTGTGCTCTGGGGGACGCACACCAATGGTGTTTATCCATGTCCTGCAGGTTCATTCCTGAGCTTCCTGACACGCCACAGAGACATTTGGGCTGTCATGTTGGGGAACAAATTTCAGTCTGGGAACTTCTTCAAATGCTTCAGGTTTTTTTTTTAGTTTTTTTTTTTTTAGGGTTTTTGTTTGTTTGTTTTTGTTTTTGTTTTCCCTGCAGAAATATTGCCATAATCTTTTGCTTCCAGAGAATCTTCTCCATGTCTTTAGGAAAATTCCCACTGCTAGGCTCCCAGATCAGGCCAATTCCCAGGTTCCTTCCCACACTGAGGTGTAGCCCATGTTTTCCACTCTCCAGCTGGAACAGAAGAAAGCAGAGAGTTTGCTGTTGTGGGAGAGCAGCTTCTCTTTCCTGCCTGCTTTCCCTTTGGGACAGGTTGGTGTGTGCTCATTAGATAAAGGCAGGTTTAAACTCTGGAGGAGTTGTGTTCCAAACTGCTCCCTCCTGGAGCCCTTCTGTGGGCATCCTTGGACAAAAGGCCTCTTGGTGGGAGCTCCCAGTGGCAGGTTAAGGAAGGAGGTTGACATTTCAGGGCTGTGACTGCTGAAAGCAGCTGGTTTCCAGAGGTGTCCAGAGCTGGGAGTGGCTCCTTTTCTCAGCTGCCTGCAGAAAAGGAAGTTGCCAAGTGGGAATTTCATTTGCAGAGATGGGCACCAGGGATTTTTCCAAGAGATTGGCTGGCAGAGAGGCAGGTCTGGTGCTAAATTGGCTGTGTGTTTGTGTTGATGGTGGGGAGGGTCAGAGATGCAAACACAGACACCAGCTGGAGGAATAGTGGCATTTACTGTAATGCAAAAGTGCAAGAAAGAGTCAGAAAAGGAGAAGCCAAGCAGTGCACCCCAGCATTATTACAAAAGGTTGCCTCTAGTGGTTAAGAAAGATAGATCAGCAGATATCCCAATGCTTTCCCCTTCATCCAGAGCGGCACATCAGCTGGGGGAAGCTGTCCCAGCCAAGCCCTGGAGAGCCACGGCCGGGAACTGGGAAATCCTGCGGAGCCTCCACCTTTGGCGGCCACGAGGCTTCCGAGTGCACTGTGAGAGCAGCCCGGCTTTGACAGTGCTGGACAGGCAACGTGACAGAGCTTCTGCTGGGGGACAGCTGATTTCATTCTCCTCTTGGTTTTCTCCCCAAGCCTGCCCAGGGCTCAAGGAGGAGCCAGGGCCAGCTGTGGCCTTGTCCATTTTCCTAAAGCAGAAAGGTGCAGACATGTTTCCCCAGTGAATGGATGCATTGATCCTTTTGATAGCAATACTTGGTTAAGGAGCAGATACACAGTACATTTGGTTGGAAGGGTCACCTAGAGGGCAGCTTTGGCTCAGGTCCTGTTGTTGAGGCTTCAGGCAGGGTCTGAAGTTCAGCCTTCAGTCCTTCAGTATTTTGTGGTGCAAATCAATGCTGTGCAGAGCTGGAAACAAACAAGTCTGTCTTTAGCACATTTGAGACAGGGAACAGGATTAGCCCTGCAAGGCCAGGCTAGGGCCCAGAGCAGAAGGCCAGCAGCCTGCATTTGCCCCCAGGGAGCCGTCCAGAGCAAGAAGCCACTCCTGGCCAGGGGCTGAGGTGCCCGAAGCTGCCTCCCCGCTGTGCAGCTCTGCAGAGCCCGCGCAGCGCCGGGTCCTGGGCAGCTGGGACAGCCCGGCTGCCCTGGAGCACAAGGAGTGTCCCAGAGAGAAGCTGCTGCCCTTTGCTTTGAAACTGTTTCACAGAGTCCTGTCATTAATCCACAGAGTCTGATATGTTTTCCTTTTGTCTCCCAAATTTAACACAGCTTTTTGATAAAATTGACTGATGCAGCTTCTGCTGGTGGTGGTGCTTTTGTCTGCAGGTGAGGGCAGGTGATTTGAGCCAAGGACAGAGTCCAATGTTAACATCCCAGCTTTGCCAAGTCAAGGAAACCTCTCACAACTGGCCTACTGGTGCTCAGCAGTTTTCCTAGTTTTTGGAAAGCTTTGACCTTAAGAAACCCAGCAGATTTTCCTCCATGAGGATCGCATCAGTAGCATGACGCCAATTTTTTCCACCTCTTCTCTGTCTTTGTGCTTTTAGGAGTTCCTCAGTGCCCAGCAGGAATGAAAGGACCTGTGATGATGTGATTTGAGAGATCTGTTGTTCCTTGCCACATGAGTGTACATGGCAAGCTGGACACCCCACTTGTGGCTCTGTTGAGTTAAATTCATCCCAGTTCTGTGCAAACAGCAGCCCCGAGGTGCTGAGGAGAGCAAGGACAGTGGGTGGGTGTGCATGCACACAGCCAGGGCTGACTGCTGTGTGGGCAGAAGGTTTTGGACTGCTGTACATCTTCACTCTCCCTGGCTGGAGGAATGTATCAGATCTATACAAAATAAAAACATTTATCAAAATATATCAAAATGTATCACACAACACATATGAATTTATTATATATGTAATTTGTCATCTGTAGACTACATACTATATATTTTAATATAGATACTATAATAAACAGAAAATATAAAATACAGACTTGATATTTTTCTCAGCCATTGCCTGAGGGTCATACAGACCATCTCCTGGTGTTACTGCATTTGTGTATTCTGGTACTACTTATTAGAGCATCCATGTCCCTGGGAGTTCCTTCAGGGAACTTCACACAAAGGGCTTCCATCATTTCAGTGCTTGTCAGAACTTGTTCCTTCCCAGTTCTCCAGCCTCCTTCTGGATTTTGGAGCATCTCAGCGCTTGTGTCCATGGCCCTTCCTTCACCCCCAGCCTGCAGCAGTCACAGTCACTGCTGCCTCCCCCTTGCTGCAGCTCATTTGCCCAAGTGCTGCCAAAGGCAGCGGAGCTGGCTCAGATCCCTGTTGGCTTCTGGGCTCTGGGATGAGCTTCAGGGGGACACTTGGAGCTCTTCCTAAAGAGCTGCCCGTGGGATGTGGGGTGGATTTGTCCTCCCCAGGTGGCTCCTGCTTGGAGTTCTGCTCTCAGTGGAGTCCCAGAGTTTTCTCAGCAGACCTTGGCAGCGAGTTCTGAGCCAACGTGTGGCTCTGCTGCCATCCCAAATCTGCGCTGCCCTTGCCCAGCCTGAGTGCAGGTGGGGCATGTGCTGGGCATGGCCGAGGATTTCCATGGCCCAATCCTGCAGCATTTCCATCTGCTCCTGGCTTTGGGTAGCACAAATCTACACTTCCTTCAATTGAATCATTGCATTTATCGCAGATAGTTACACCTGCACTAGTAATGTACAAATATGCAAAAACCCCTTGAGTTTAAAAATAAAATTTGTTTTAAATTGCTACACTTGTGCTGCCAATGTATGAACATGCAAATATCAATTTAAGTTTAAATCTAATTCTTTTGAGATAATTGTGCTTTGTAAATATATACAAATATCAACTTCAGTTTAAAAAATTAGTTTATTGCAATTCTACAACTCACTATACACAAATATGAATTGAAGTTTAACAATTAAATTTTTTACATATTACTGCAACTGTACAGCCCATATACAAATACAGGAATATCAATATCCGTCTCTAAAGAATCTCAGATCCAGAACTAAATAAATACAATTTTAGAACTATGCAACTCCGTCTATATCTAAGTAGAAGTAAATACATATATATCCAAAAGAATATATAGATGTAAATATGTATTACGTATTTCATTCCATATATGACTTATAATACACACATAACAAACATATCTATAAATATACAAATATCAATGGATCAATAAAAAATCCATACAACCCCAGCAATAGAACTACACTGCTCCACAACTGTACAAGTATGTAAATATAACTACAGATGTAAACACATCAATACACATGCATCAATATAACAATACACATACATAGATACCTACACAAATATCAGTCAATGTATGTAAATATCCCTACACTTGTAACTATCCAAGTCTAACTCTACCCATCCATAAACAGAACCAGATCAGCAGGGATTGCAGCCCCCCATGTTCCCAGGCTCTCCCTCGGTCTTCTCCTCCCATGCAGAGCAGCTCTCCTGGACAGGGACAGCAGATGGGACATCTGGGAAGCAAAGGGAACACTGAGTCAGTATGGGGACGTTTCCCTTGGCAGCAGCTGCACTTCCACCAGGGAAGAGAAAATGTCAGAGCCTCCCCAGGAGGGTCAGAAGGAAAAGCAGCCGAGGGGCCAGGCTGTGGTGAGCTGTTCACTTCTTTCAGGCATCCCAGTTGCTCTGGGGGAACTCCCTCATGTCACGTTATTGAACCACCTCTGCACTTACCAAGACTGTGGCCTCCAGATCAAGCAGTATTTCTGTCTCCAGCTGCTTGCACCAATGACAGGGAACGTCCTCTGACAGCGCTGGGGCACAAAGTTACCTTCCACAGCTCATCTGACAGGGCCTTGTTCTTCCTCTGCTTCCTGTCTTTCTCCTTATTTCCACTTGGAATTTTCACAGGATTTTCTTTTTCTTTCCCCTTGATCAGTGCTAAAATGAATATTTCTCTTCCAATCTTGAGTTTGTTCAGTGATCCTGTCAAGCATTTTCTCAGAAGTTTTTCTCACAGAATTGAGTGTTAATTTCAGCAGTTTTGGTGATTTTCTGTGTGATTTCTGCAAGTCTTCTGTTCATTATTGCACCACTTAGGAAGGTACAAAGAGAAAAAGGATGTTTCTGTATGTCAGTCCACTAGTGGAATATTCATGGGTAGAGAGAGCTGCCTTTTACATGTGGTCCTAACCTGAAAGTGCAACAGGTAACTTGGGGAGAAATCAAAGCCAGATCTCTCCTTCTACCGGCCTGTATTCAAAAGTAAAGTAAATAGAGCAGGGTGAGAATGTTAGTGCTCCATTAGTGCATCCATAGATTCCTGCTATGCCTCGGAACCTGATGCTCGGAGTCTTCCACGTTTAGGGGAACTGCATTTCATGGAACTGCATTTCAGCAAAGAGAGTCCCTGTGCACAGGCGCCAAAGGGAAGAGGGTCCCACGGAGAGTCGGCCGAGGAACAACACTCACAGCCCTTGTGGCTACATGCTGCTCCCCTTTGTTAAGCAACTTTGGCACATTTATCCTTCTCTAGACACCGTCTCACGCCACTAATGCTTAATGCTCCTTGGTTCAGTAGCTGCATTCACACATGCATGTTAATTACTGATTGGCTGTCACACCATAAGCATCTTTAGCTAAGGTGTGCCAAATTAGCAGCTCCCACTTGTGTGTGCTTGGCATTTGGTTTCATCTGGGCACAATGCTCCTTCTTCCTTGATGTATCTGTTGGAGGACAGTACATGGTCTGTCTCGTTCTGGGGACAGTACATGGTCTTCAGAGTAACTGTGTAAACTGCAGACCAGATTTTCCAATTGTCACAGGAGAATATCATGGCCTTGTTCAGTCAGGAACCCTTCTACAGTTTGTGGACCCATTTTCTGTATGGCCAGAGGCTTTTCCTTGCCACAAAAAAACCCCAACAGAAAAACAAAAAAACCCCACAAACTTTCAAATACAAAACCAAAACAAAACAAAGCAAAAACAAACAAACAAACAAACAAAAGACCCAAAACAAAACAAAACAAAACCACCACCCAAAATCAACGATAGCAACAATAGCAAAAACCCAAACAAACAAACAAACAAACAAAAACCAAAAAAACCAAACCAAAACAAAAAGGTAAAAAAAATAAAAATCAAAAAACCAAAAACCAAACCAACTCAAAGAATTACCTCAAGTAATAATAAAAGAAAAACTACTAAGATTAAGATTCATTGATTCCTTTTGGAATGTCATCCATAGAGATTCTCATTTCAGAGCTGAAACTGTACAAAAGTTATGTAAAACACTTCCAGTTAAATGGGACCTACTCAGCCCATGGAGGTCATTCCCAGCCGCAAGGCTGAGAGAACAAATCAGAGTCTAAAACCAGAAATGAATAAAAGTGACCAGGAAAACTCACTGAAGTGGCCACCAGTGCTTCCCCTTGCTCTCTTGAGGTGCAGAATTCCAGTGGCTTCTAAAGAAAAATTGAGCCCATAGGAAATGCTCTATGGAAGGCACTATAAAGTTGCAATGCTTTCTAGAGAAAATCATATGATAGGAAATGATAATTTCAGTCCCTTATCATCTTCTTGGAAAGTGATCTCATCTTTCCACAAGTCTCTGCTGTGACCAACCCTGGTGACTTTGGATACTCAGATACATCCTCATCAACCTGGGGACTGTGTCTTGTGTCAGAAAGCACAGCAACAAGCCACCTAAAGAAAAGTGGAAAGCACCATTTGAAGTGTTCCTAAGCACTCCTGCAGCAATAAAAGGGGATGGGATCAGTACATTGATACACCTGCCCCTGAGGGAAGCCAGCCCCAACACATAAGGGACTTGGGGAAGGGAGTACAGATAAGAATTTGAAGCCTCAATTTGTTAAAGCATGGAAATAAAACTTTCTAATGCAGTGTAGAGTGAGTTAGAAGAAATCCTATCAAGGGAAAGATATGTCATGAAGGGGTAACCATGAAAAGTCCTCAGTCTCAGCCCAGCCTGGGCAGCAGCACTCTGGCACGCTCTGTCAAGCAGCAGCAGCCAGCAGGCCCAGGGGAGGCAGCCCAGCACAATTCATCCCATGCCCCCCACGGCAGCGTCCCTGGGGCTGCTGCACTGCAGAGCTGGAGGAGCACCCCCTGAGCCAGGCAAAAATGGACCCAAGTCTCAGGGTTTAGGAGGTGACATTTTCTTGAACTTGGCTTGAAGGAGAGCAGAAGGGCAACAACGGCTCAGGTGTTCAATCACAAAACACCCCAAGGGCTCTCAGGCACAGGGACTCAACATCGTTGGCTTGGAGACAATGGAGGAATTTGTAGAATGCTCTGCAAGGAAGAAAGGGGCATTCATAGCCACCTTTGAGTGTTCCCAAATATTATCCTCCCTCAATCAATTTCATATCCTTTCCCTAAAGACGCTTACAGCCTTGCTGGCAACAGCTCTACCATGTCAGCTGAATGAATACATGGAGGAAACTTAGGAAAAGTCTCAAACATCAAAGTCCCCATAGGTTTGTGCTGGAATCAAGATCTGTGTCTCTCTAGAAAGGCTGCTTGAGACAGATTAGTCTTAAAAATGCTAAGAAATGGACAGCATTTCCATAGGGACACTTGAACTGAATTTCCATTTAAAATCCATTGAAGTACCTTGCCTCCAACATTTCTCCAAGTGTTTTAGAAAACTCTTACAGAGATCTGGATCTTCCCTGGCTCACTGACAAGGGGAGGCCATGATCTCCAGCTGCTTCAGCTGACAGCTTAGAGTAGCCCATGTGCACTCCTCTGCAACCCTCCAAAACAAGGTCATTTGAGGACAGGTTTGTCCAACTTCTAAGCCTTTGACAACTTTGGCAAAGAGTTTGAATTAACAAGAAAGGTCAAAAACCACCCCTACACTTATCATAAAGAATTTCCATCCACTACAATATTTTCTTAAAATGAGCTCAACTTCATAGTAGAGGTAGTGGGCTTCCACCCTCTATTGATCAATTTCTTTCAGTGGACAAACTTAGGACTTGAAGAAAACAAGTGACCAGAAGAAACCCAATCCAAATGATACAATCAACAAGGAAAGAAGGAATTACCGATAGTTAGATTTCTTTATTGTTAAATTTCAATACTATCATCTTTCAACTTTGACTTAAACTTAACTAAACTTCTTTGAACTAATCCTACATTTATAAGAAAGCACCTACTGCTCAGTGCTAAGATAACCTATTGTTCTGTACTAATTTAAAGAATCCTAAAAATCCTAATCTTCTAGTTGAAATGAAAAATCCAGATTTCAGAGATGTTCCATGCTGAAGCCGATGTCTGGTGCCAGTACTCCACTCACTGCTGCTCAAATTCAGAAATGCAGCTCTGAATATGGGCCAGCTTCTTGTGGAGGTACTGGCACCCACTCTTCATTTCATAATAGCTGGGGCTACTCTGTGAAGGAGAAAGAAAAGAAAATCAGGGCATGCAAACACTTCTGCAGAGCTTAGAATCTGATGTCCTTTGCTTTAAAAATGCCTTGAGGCAAACTTAGCAGTTGCCATGGCCCTGCAGGTCTGGTGTCACACGTACCTGTTGTAACTGCTGATAATCTGCTAGGATTCGATAATGCAGCATCTGCAGGAAAAACAAAGAAACAAAAATAACAAATCATGAAGAATGTTTCACTGGCACCATAAAATGCACGCTTTGGTAAAACACTAAAAGTACATTCAGTCTGACTCTATAGAGATTTTCTTCTCTGTGAGCCACCACTCTTCTGGGAGCTCTGCAAAACAAATCTCCACCTCCCAGCATCACCCAAGATCTGTAACTAAGCCTCTCAATAGGCAAGAGAAGGAGTCCATGCTCTAAGACTCTGCTTGGGACACCTCTCACAAACAGCTGTTTCTTCATAGACAGCTCAAACAGGGGCTTTTGGGCAGGGTCTTGCAAAAATCAGACTCAGCCCAAGCAGTGTCTGCGCATATTTGCCAGTTCCACAGTTTCCCTGTTCCACAGCTGCTCCCTCTGAGCAGCTCCAGGGAATCCAAAACACTGCTGTGATGAAGCACAGTCTTCATGGTTTTATCCTTCTTTACCTGATAGGCTTTGGAGCCTGGAGTCAGAGACTTCCATTGTTCCTGAAAATGTCTGAATTTCTTGATGATCTTGTCAGTCTTAAAATATAAATTCCAATATTCCTCATAATCTGCATTGAAGGCATCCTTGTAGTGCTGGCGTTGCTCCAAGGAGACAATGGCTCCGTATTTTCTAAAGGACAAAATGAGACAATTTTTCTCTGAGTGAACTCTAAGAGAACATTTGAGTGTGTTTCAATTCCATAAAACACACATATAATTTGACACCAAGCACAGGGAAATCTCAAACACAGACAACCAAGCTTTGAGTCAGTGGCTCTGGGCCTGACAGTTTTTGCTTTCAAGCTCATGTGCATCAAGAGAATGTAGTCAGGTAATTCTGGGAATCTGACACATTTCTATGTGGCCCATTTCTAGTTCAAAATCGCTGACATTGTAGAGGTTTCCTTCATGAGCAGGTGGAGCACATTTAGAAATTATGTGCCCTCATTTCAAATGTCAAAGGAAAAACAAACACAGCAGCTTCAGGAAGACAAGACATAACTAAATTATAATCTCTTCCTCTGTAGGAAAAACTTAATTGAGTTACATGTGACTGCGAAAATTCATCTGCAAAATATTTTTGTAAAGGAATGTATTTATGGAGATGAGTGAATTTTTGAGCTACATTCTTTTCTGTCTAATGGTAAAGCAGAGTCAATGATAATATTTGATTCTTCTAGTGGAGAGCAAGTTACATCACTGAGCTGGGAACTGAGGCATTTCTAATACACAAAAGGAAACAAAGCCACAAAACCAAACTCTAGTCAAGTCAGAATTTACAAGAAGAAATACCCAAAGCACATCAGCTCCTAAGGAGGGAAAAACTCATTAATGCTCAAAGCCACTGATGGGAGTCAAACCTTCTTCATTCCCTTCTCCCTCAAATCAGCAGGTGTGAGGTTTATCAAGCTCATGATACAAATCCAAGATGAAGTGGCAATGAGAGCAATAGATGCCACTTGCTAACACTCTCACACCAATGCTTCTGCTCCTCTGGGCCTGAAGGTCTGGTTCTTACTGCATGACAAAAACTCCCTCCACGTCGGAATCAATTCCTTCAAACCACCCTGAGATTAATATTTACAAGCAGTAAATTGCTAACAAGTTGAAATTCAGTAGTAGGACAGACAACAACTTGTGCCAAGGATGCATGCCAGGCCTGATACACCTCAGTAGTATGCAGGATAATTTTGAAAAGAAAACCACAGATGCCTTTCCACATTTTGGGTGGTCCCGGAGCAATGTGAGCCGGGGCCCTGCTGCGCCTGCTCCAAAGGCCGCAGCTGCCCCAGAGCCCCAGAGCTGCAGGAGGCCTGGCTGCCCCTGCCAACATCACTGCCCTGACAAAAGCTGCGAGCAATTTCCAGGGCTTTATACCACACACACACTTCTTCCTCCTCTCCTGCAAATGCCATGAGGGGATGCAGCAGCACTGCTGCAGCTGAGCCTGTGCAGCTGCACTGCAGGAAGGGAGGGCCCATCCGGGCCTCACCCACCTCGGTGTTCATCTCTGCTCTGAGCCTTGGAGGCCCAACAAAACCTGCTCAAACTCATCCTTTCAGCACAGCAAAGAGATGGACACTGCACCCCACTGAGAGTGGCAAGAGTGAATTGCTATTTGACTCACCTCAAGTAGTCTGCTTGGTTGCTTGTTGCAGAGCATGTGGAGGCAATGGAAGTATCTGTTCTTTTTCCTGCAGAAAAGCAGAATTTTGACACTCTTCATCAGGAGATCATTAAAAGGCCAAAGGATCCCCATTGGACAGTCTTGAGAAAAGTCCTTCAGACCTTTCTTTTCACAAGAAATTGTTCAGAAGAAGCAGTAACGTTTATTAATGGGGCACACACAACCTTTTCCACAGTAGCCTGTCCTGGGGTTTAGAAAGAGGGAATGGACACTTTATCCTACAGATTGTGCATTCCCAGAGTGTTAGCCCCAGCTATATATTTTCTCATATGAAGGCATGAGGTGCCATCTGTAGAGCCATTCAACTCATGCAGCAACAGATGCAGCTTCACAAAAGACAACAGCTTCAGAGAGACCAATATTGAGGTTCTAACAAGAAATGAAGAAGGAAGCTGAGTTCTTCTCACACCATGTTTTTATCCCCAATTCCCTGCCAGTTCCAGAGGCCCAAAGTTCAGAGGAGTGCCTGCACTCTTGTCAGCAGAAAAGCCAATTCCATTCTATTGGGCTTACTGGCACTAAGGCTCCAATGACCTGCAGCCAAAACCGATTAACGTGGCAGGATGGGGTTGGAAACAGCTCTGCACTTGTGAATTGCCCTTTGGCTCTTTCCAAAGGCATTTGGGAGGCATTGCACACATAACCTCAAAGCCCTCTTTCCAAAGAAATATTGAAGAGCTACGATGATAATAAAAAGAGCTGCCATAAGGAAAAGTCAGCAGAAACAGGAAGGAACACTCAGGATCTTGGAAATCTCTGCTTTCCTCTTGAGGTTTTGTGCCAAGCATCAAAGACCCACAGGATCCTTTATGTTCCTTATGAGCTTCCATTGCCCTTATTTACACAAAGTAATCTTGTTCAAACTCAGCCATTCTTGCCAATCTTTAGGCCACCTGAGCTTTAATTCTTGAGGAAAAAGCGGTCATGTGATGTTCCATTTGCTTTTGTTGATTTCAGTGTTCAAACTATTACATGGTATAGCAGAAGTATAAAAAGAAGTGTAAATATAGTAATAAAGCTGGACAGAAATACCAATAGTCAGAGCATGTTGAATACAACTTGCCTTTGCTGTGAGCATTTCATTTCCAAAAGTGCATTTGCTCTCATGACTCAGTCCACAAAAAAGCTTCAGCCTGAGCCCCAACTTGAAACACAGAACAGATTTTTCCTTCACCAGCTGGGCAGAATTTTGTTACTGCCTCCTGATAAAAGCTGCTCATGTGTTTATGGATTCAAGCAGAAATCCTTCCAAAGGCATCCCAAGGTTTGCAGGTGCTGTGTTCATGTCCAGAAGAAATGTGGGAAGACCATCTCAAAGCACCTGTATCTACAAGCACAGCACTTGCAAGAGGCATCTGCACACTCTAAACCTGCCTCCACACCAAATCCAACTTGGAATCTGCAAGGTCAACCTCCAGAAGAGACAAGCCACAGATTTAACAAAGCAACTGAACTCTGCCCTACTGCCTGTGTCCCTGTCATCAGAAATCAAGTGTTCTTTATGCCTTTGTCTTTAGCTTTTCAACACTGTTTTCAGTCTGTACTGCTTCCACAGCTTTTGAAGAAGGAAATTCTGCAGCTGGAATGGAGAGGATCTCACAGCCCAGTTCAAAGTAGATCTCCAGGAAACCACACCCCAGGTTTCGGGCTTTTGGTGTTTCCATGAAAAGGCTGAGTTCAGTGAAAAAAACATGGAATCACAGAGATTTGACTGTTTCAGTAAACTAGCCTGAAATCAATGTGTGACAGGTTTGTGCATTCAGCATGCAGTCTTGGAAATCTGCTGATGGAAAAAGCAGTGTCTCAGTCAACTGTCAGTTTACTAGAAATCAAATGGAAAGAAATAACCCATTCCCTGTGGTTTTGTAATGCCTGGCTCTTCCTTTTAATCAGCTTCTCCCAACAGCAAGCAATTTCACATTTCTTTGTCCTCGACTGGTTTTTGCACTATTTAGAGGGAGAATTTCTAAAAATTAATGTCATTTCAGACAAGGTTCCAGCAGCACAGGTTCTGGGCTTTGCTGTTGTTGTCTTTTAAAGCAAGAGATACAATCTAATCTAACGGCAGAAAAAAAAAAAAGAGTCTTGATTTTTCATGACCATACAACAGGGGTAATGGTAGAGCAGCAATGTAGAGCAGTGCCTTTGTGTATCCAGAGCCAGCTTTCAAAGCTCCCTTGTCACAAGGTGCAAGAGCACAATTAACTGTTTCCAAACACTGTCAAAGAAGGATGTTTCCATAAGATGAACCACCACAAAAGGAATCTGAGAGAAGCACAGATGGCAGGAAGAAAATCACTAAGCCTTGGCCTAGCAGAGGTGAAGGTTTGGAATTAGGACACCAGACAGAAACTCCACTGTAGAGAGTGTGGGTAAGGAGAATCACTGCTTCCACAGCTTCTAGCCCAAGATGTGGGGACAGCTGTGACCACCCTGTGGATACCCCAGTCTTGGACAGTATAAAGGTGGTACCTCCAGAGAGACTTGGGGCCTCCACCACCGAGAAGACAAAGGGTGAGGAAGGACCAGCTGGATGACAGAGGGCCCATGTGGGGATGGTATCTTCCTGCTGAATGTCTCTCTCTTCCCCTCACCCTGCCTCTCTTCCCTTATTTCTTTCCATCTGCCTAGTTTTTGTTTACTGTTCAGTAATATTTTTACTGTTGACTGTGGAACTAGGTGCACTTGCACCTTAATTCAGGCAGAAGCTTCACTTAATAACCAAATCTTTACACCACAGTTATGCACACAGGAGTCAGGGAAACCAGCTCATTAATACCTTCATCGAAATCCAAGGGATGCAACTGCTTCAGCCTCCCCAATTCATTTTTCTTCCTGTTTGAATTGGGGATCTCCTCTGCACCCTGGCAGGCGCTGGGATGACGGAACTCTGAATTTTCTCTGGTTTTTGCACCACATGGGTGCAGGGGGAAATGGAGCCAAAACTTGGAAGCATGTCCAAAAAGCAAAGGGATGTGGAAGGCAGAAAGAAGGAAGAAAAGTGGCCACCAGCTGCTGCCTGGACATGACTGGGCTGGTGACCAATTCTCCTCTTCTTGCTCGTCACAGGACTGGTCAAGTCGGAAGCCAGAGGGCGTTTCTGCAACAATAACAAAATAATTAGTTCATGAACTTATGAGCAGGGTCAGCTTTTGCTCCCATTCTAAAAAGGCAGCATTTCTGAACTGGCCAAGGTTGAAAACACATCTTTCTTAACTAAAAAGAGCATTCAAACCAGCAAGTACTGCAGGTAAATACAGGCTCTATCTCATCCCTCCTTTCTCATCTTAGCACTTAGCAAGTCCTACTTCAAGTCTGGAGCTAAAATGCTTTGGGAGAAAGACATTCCCATTCAGGAGCTCCATCAAAGTCTTTCCCAAAAGGGAAGGTCCTGCACATTCACATCACAGCTTTTACACCACCAGCAAGTCTGCTAAAATTTACCATACAGTCCAGAATAGTAAAAATGCACAAAATACCTGAGCAGGTCTTGCTGGAGTGTCTCTCTCAGAAGGTCCCAGAGATGTCACTTGGCTGGTGTTGGTGGGGTTCTGAGATGGAGCTGATTTTCTGTATGGATGATCCAATAGTTCATGTTAAAAAGCCTAAATATCAACTGTCATAGTTCTTTCCATGCAAGGAAAACAGACCTTCAGTGTCAGGACTCAAAGAAACAGCATGAAGCTGAATTGAGGGAGCTTTAGGCAGGATATCATGAAAACATTCATGGCCCAGAGGGTGCTTGAGCACTGCAACAGGCTCCCCAGGCCAGTGGTCACTGCAGAAAGAGCTCAAAAAGGATTTGGACAACTCTTTGGGCACAGGGTGTGACTCTCGTGGTGTCTGTGCAGGACCAGGATCCTGGCAGGTCCCTGCTACCTCAGCATATTCTAAGAATCTTGGCTTCATTTCCAGGGTATTTTTCTTTCCCGTTCTCTGAACGACTGAATATTATCTTCAAATTCTGTCTGTCTATGTCAGTGTAGCCAGGCCAATCAGTCTGAATGGTTTGAAATAGATGTTCCTTCAGACTGAAGGAATTCTCCTTTGGATTCCACTTGGCTACCTATGGCCAGACATTTCAGAAAACAAATCTTCATTATGGTTGCTGCATGCACACTACAGAAATATGATTGTTCCTGAATTGGGTGTGAGCACCCAATTTGAACTCAACAATATCTTTTTGCACAGAGCTGAATTATTCCCCTGCCGCATGAGTTTTAAGCCATATTAATGGTTCACCAATTGGAAACAACCAAGTATCTCCATTCATATCCAGCAAGAGTTCCTTTAAAAAAAACACATTTAGTGGTTTAGCCACAATATGTAAGGAGAGGGGGTCATGGTACCCCTGGTGGATGGCCCCTTCTTCCCTGAGAGCCAATTCCCTTTCCCCTGCCCCTTGCTACCGAGCCTGAACCCACCCCTGCTTAAACCTTGTGCAGAGAACATGGCTCATCTTTTGTCTCTGGATCCCCTTTTGCGTGCTCAAATAAACCTCATTGGAAGTGACCTTATAAAAGGCCTCTCTGCCTCTCTGCAGCTATTACTAGTTGTAAGAAGCAACTCAGCTGTACTGCAGAGTCACCAAGGCCTTGGTGTGCTTTCCTCGAGTGCAGGAATCTGTGCAGGGATTGAGGCCAATGCTTAGTATTCCAAGAGTGTTTACCGGCTGGGCATTAGCAGTGACAAAGTGCCTGGTACTGCAGGAACATGCAGCAGAGGGGCTGCAGGCTTCCTCCTGAGAATTGCCTGCAGGGCCGTTCTATCTGGAAATGCCACATGGATGTGTCTCTTTGATGCATCTTCCTAAGCATACAACTAAAATATCAAACAGGGATTGTAAAAAAATTGTGGTGGTTTTCTTCTTTTGGGGCACTTTGAAAACAACTCTTCCTCTCTGATACCTCGGGATTGTTCTAACAATGTAATGTTTTAACTTTTAGGGCACATTGAAAAGACCTCTTCCTCTCTTATTTGTGCTGTCAACTGATGTTATCTTCCACGAGGTCAGGCTAACCCAAATGTAGAATTCTTATCAAACCCAAACTGTAGAAGGAACGGTAGAAGTACAAACAGTCATAAAAACAACACCAGCATTAAACCAGTCCCACAGACAATCAAGTTCTGGGAAGTATTTTGTCTCCAATGACTGGTGACAGGTCAGGAGTCTAAAGGGAATCCAGGAAGCCAAGTGTTCTCATCAGTTTGGCCAGACTAGCACACACACCTTCACAGAGTCATTGGCTGGGTTGCAGCCTTCTGCTGCTTGCAAAACAATCCCTGCTCTTGTCTTCACTGCACAGGGAAGCTCAGGCAAAGCCCACCCACTCCCAGCTGCCCTCAAAGGCAAAAGGAATGCCCCAAAGTGCTGCCTGGCTGTCCCCGAGCACAACACTGGCTTCTGTAGGGATCCACAATGTCTGTCTGACACCAAAGGCAGGAGGAACATGTGCTCCAGGCCATGCTGAGGCACACACACCATGCTCTGCTCCATCAGACAAAGAACACACAGGACGTACTCAGCAGCTTCAGGCACCTCCTCAGCAGCCTGACAGCCAGCCTGCTCCCACAGCTCCAGCCTGGCTCTGCAGGGAGCTTCCTGGGGCACCTCCCTCCTTCTGAGACACAGCTCTGCCTTTCCCATTCTCTTTGGGCCTGCTGTGCCATTCCTGCCTTCCTCAAACCTGCACTCTGGTAGCCTCTCACCTGGCCAGTCCTTTCCCTAATGGCACAAAGGTCTCTCCAGCACTGTTTACCAAGGGCCAGCATGGAGACAAAGCCACCCAGACTGACAGAGCCCAGAGAAACAGTGCCCATAAGGAGTGCAGAGCAGCCCAAAACAACACACAAGCTCTCTTTTCACACCCTTTGCCTTTTGATTGCCTCAGCTTCGTACCTCTACTTGGTCAGCTTGCATGGTGGCAACTTCCTGCTTCATCTCAAGCAGCCTTTTCTCCTGCTCCTTCTCTACCTCTGCCAGGAAGTTTGCCCGTTGTGCCAGCAGCTGTTGTGCCTCCAAACGCTGCCCTTCCAGCTCCTGGTGAGGGAAGGAAGACACTTCCCATGAAGTCCCAGCCAAGCTCCCCAAATAATCAGTGGAAGCTTCATGCCTCACACCACCCTCCACCAGAAAATGCACATCAGTAGTGACTCTGTGCCGTCCAGCAATGCTGTCCTAAGCAGAAATTCAGCAGATGGGAGAAAAGGAGATGGCACCTTCCTTTCCTGCTCTGATGGCTGCCTGTCTTCTGACCCCTCTCTCCTCAGGATTTCTACCTGCTCTCAGAGGCTCTGTTCTCCAGTGCTGAAGTGGTCCTTGTGACACGATCCGTCCTAAGGACGTGATTCGTGTAGGTTCTTTTTCACTGATCTCAGGGTGCAAAAACTGACATGACAAGGGGATTTGCAGTAAAATCAAAATGTACTTTTATTAAATAGCCATAGCAAAGATGCGTTAGAGAGAAGGGGAATGAAGAAAGGGAAAAGAGTAAGGAAAAGAAAAAGAAGAGAGGGAGGGCAAGGAGGTATATAGCTACCAGACGTGCAGATGACAAAGTCCCTCGAAGTCCGGTCGACGAAGAGCCGGTCGTCTTCACGTCAGGGGAGATCTCAAAGGTATCAGTCAGGTCTAACCTTTTTTATAGTCCTTTTGAAATGGGGGAAGGGGACCCATTTCAAAATAGTCTATTGATAAAGGGTACAAGGAATCCATCAGTAGTCGATCAGGAACAGGCGTCGTCAGCAGCAGATGTCGTAAGCAGGAACCATTGTGTTCTCGGTCCAGTGGTCGCTTGCAAAACTTGCTCCGGTCCCCACGCATACCTTCCCTCACCCTACGGTGGGGATTTCAGTCTTAGTCCTTTTGGGAAAAGAGGGGAGCTTTTCCATGTAGGGGTCGCACGTCTCAGTCCTTGAGGGGAGAACCTTCTCCCATCTCAGTCCATCTGTCACGGTGGTTGATGTACGGTGAATGGAGGGTCCTTTTGTGGTGACCTCCAGAAAGGTCATTCCAGAGAGAAAGTCCAGCCAAGTCAGAAGGGTGGAGAAATTCCAGCACTAGCGTTGCTGGGTGATGCAGGCAAAGGAGAGCACACTGCCCCTTCTTGGGTGCAGTGTTCCATGAGTTGAGCAAACACACCCATAGGCAATAATCTGGCTTGGTGGACCAGACAGACCTGAATTTTCAGAACAGGATCTTTCCCTTTCCCCAGTGGTCTTGGCTTTCATGACGATTGAGAGGCAAAAAATGAGGGAAGTTTCGGACAGACTCTCACACCTTGTCATCTCCTTTGCTTCTTGCATTCCCTTGCTGCAGGGATGGCAGCAATCAGGCTGTCAGAAGAGGCTTAAGAGAGGCTCCGCTGATTGCAGAAATGGATGCTGCCCAAAGGGAAAAAGAAACAAAACAAACCAAATTAAAAGAGACAAAGGAAAAAGGAACCATTTTTCCAAACTGAGTTCCTAACAGGGTTGAGCTGGATTCCTCCGGCACCCAGAAATACACAGACATGGGACTGAGGGCACCAGCAGCACATCTGCCTTCATGTCCAGCATGCTGCTGTCACAGGCAAACACGGCCCAGAACTGCACTAGTCCATTCCTCATGATGTTGTCACTTGCTGAGATTTTTGTCCTGCTATCACTGTGGGATTGCTGCTTGCTGTCCTGAGGATTTATTCCTTTCAGGAAAGTCAACAGACTTATTCAAGCTCCTCTTTTATACAGATATGGGCTCTTTGAGTGTCCAAGAGAGATGTGGGGCATAAGGCATTTCTCAAGAGACTCCCAAGAGCTCTGAAAAATGTTGATCCCACGTGTTGTTCTCGGGAGCTCTGGACATGCAGGTTTTCAGCAGCAAGCCAGGAGCAAGGACACAAGCAGCAGGATGCAGACGTGCTCAGCTCTGGCTTGCAGGAAGAGCAGTGTCTGCCTCAGCAGACCCCACTCCCTCCTGTGCTGGCTGGCATCTTCCTTCACAGCAGGCACAGCCAAGGAAGTGGCCTGGTCACCAGCTCCTTGTCTGCCACCAAACCTGGCAGCAAAGCCACAGCCATTCTCATCTACTTGCCTGGGCCAGGCAGCACATGGGGCTGGCACAAATCCTGCACAGCTGTGCCTGTTTGGCTGGCAGAAACCTCCAAGGGTGGGCCAGGAGGGACAAGCTGGGTGCCCTCGGATGCTCACAGTGAGCTCCACCCCAGCTCCCCCCTTCCCACAGACCAATCTAAAACCGCTTGGCAGGGACTGCTTTCATTGTGTTCCTCAAGGCCCCGTCCCCAGCACTGCAATACTTCAGTTCCTTTGCTACCAGGCAAAACTGAATACAGCACCTGAGAGCAAAAGAGGGACACAGAAATGACCAGAAGGTGGGAGCTCTCCTCTGAGGAAGGGCTGGGAGCCTTGTGCCTGTTTATCCTGGAGAAGAGCAAGCCCCAAGGAGACTTTTCAATATTTTCAGGGGCTTCTAGGAAAGTTGGGGACATTTCTTTTAGCAGGGCCAATTGCAAGAGGACAAGGGGGAACGGCTTTAAGCTAAAAGACACTCAATTCAGATTGGCTCTGAGGAAGAAACTGCTTGTGAGGAGAGTGCTGGAACACTGGCACAGGCTGCCCAGAGAGCTGGGAGGAGCCCCAAGCCCAGCAACATTCAAGCTCCGCTTGGATGGCCCTCTGAACAACCTGATCTACTTGAAGATGTCCTTGCCAGTGGCTGGAGTTCTGGGCTAGATGACCTTCACTGGGCCCTTCTAACCTCAAGCAGTCAAGATCCTACTTGGTTTTCATTTGAAAAGCACCCAGAGTGGAGATTACTCTGTGGGGGGCCCATCTGATTCCCTGGAGTTTGGCCAAGGAGCAAACCCTGCCAGGGAACAGCTGTTTGGCCTGCAGCCGCTTTGCCTTGTACCTGCAGAAGTTCCTTGGCAGAGCCTCGCCTGTCCACATCCATCTGCAGGCAGCAGCCCAGAAATTCACACAAGCCAGGGGGTAGCCTGAGCTGGTGCAGATTTGGAACCCCTTGCTTGCCTATCAGGTAGCTGGCCTGAAGCAAAAGGAAACATGAGACTCTACGTGATTCTTCCATATCCTTCAGGGCTCACCTAGACCCCATCTTTAAAACTCCAGTCTGCAGTGGCAATTTCTTGCCTAGCAGACGCTTAGAGATGAGCCTTCTCTCCCAAAGGAAAAAAGGCCCCAGTGCAGCCCCAGCTATTCCAAGCTGCACCAGGTCTTGCCTTGACAGCTGATGTGAGCCCCAGGGACCTTTTTTGAAGTGGCCCTTGCTGGAAGCACCTCAAGCTGTGGGAATGGGATATTCTCTAATGGACTCGGAGCAGAAGGACACGGCTATCTGAGCACATTTGCACCTTACCTTGTCACTGGTCTCCTGCATATAAGGAGCCTCTCCTGTGGCCATTTCTATCCCCACAATGCCAAGGGACCAGGTGTCCACTTTGGGGCCGTAAGGCTCTCTTCTCACCACCTCGGGTGCCATCCAGTAAGTAGTCCCGACCATCGACCTCCGTTTCCTGTGCTCAGGGCTGAGCACAGCACAGAGGCCAAAATCAGCTGAGGAGGAAAACAAACACTGCTTCAAGTAGGAAACCAAGGAAAAGGGCTTCTCACTCTCAGTCCCAGAACGCAGTGCTGAATCCAGCTGGAAAAGCAGCTGGGCTCTCCTTGCTCAGGGCTGCAGCCAAGGTCATGGGCAATTGCACAGCTAACAACCCGCCCACGATTCCCACAAAACCTTGGCTTTTCCTCATTCCCCTGAACGTTTACACTGTAACTCTCTCCCTTTGGAAGGAATACCCACAAACCAAAGTTCCTCTGGATACCTGGTTGCTCTCTAGACCACTCAGCACCTTCCAGCTGCGGCCTGGGCTTGCACAGCGCTCCCTGCACTCTCAGCAGCCACTGCTGGCACCCGGCAGCCTCTCCAAAGCAGCCCCACACCGCCTCCCCGCAGCGCTGCGCCTCAGCAGGAATACCCACCCAGCTTGACGGAGCCGTCCCGGCCCAGAAGGATGTTATAGCTTTTGATGTCTCTGTGGATCACCTGCTTGGCATGAAGGAAAGCCAGGCCTTGCAGGCACTGCCAGGGGAAAAAGAAAGAGGAGGCCAAGAGTTAGCCTGATCTGATTTCATCACATGCAAAAGGAGGCTGCTCCTGAAGATTCACAGATCTCCAAGGAGCAGTGAGTGCTGGCAGGAGGAAGAGCTTGCTGCTGCAGCACTAGGAGAGCAGGATCTTTCCAAGCGAAGGCATATTAGCATTGGAGGGGGAAGCATCAGTCAGTCGTTGCTCCAGACTGTCCCCTGCAAAGCCAGTCAGAATGAGCGCTGCTGCAGCGGATGCGCTCTCCCCGTCCGGACGACAAACAATGGTTTGCCAAAAGAGGAAAACGTCCCTGCCTTGGATACCAAGGGGATCACTGTCGGGCGGGAGACTGGAGGACAAGGGTTCTATGGCTGCCTCGACAGCAGACTTGGAAGTAGCTCTTTCGTCAGTTTTCAGCAGCAAGCACCATGCTGGGTGCCATGCCATCCTTTGGAGTGGAGACCTGTGACAGATGAGTCTCTCTTTGGCTTGGCCTCTGGTTTAAAACTCTCACAGCAGCACCTTTGCACTTACAGGCAAAGAAGGCAGTGCAGAAAGGCTCTGGGCAAAGGCTTGGGGAAGCAAAGTGCAGAACAGAAAATAAAAAGGAAAAAGAGACAGAGAGTTCAATGATGGTGGATAAGAGTGAAGAACAGAATACAGGAAGGGCAGGGACACTGGCAGGCAGTTCAGTCCAGATGCTCTTTCTTCTCTGAAGCAGAAGAGCAGCACAGAAAGAAAGCTCTGAACATGGAATCACTCACTTTGCAGTGCTTTCAAAGGATGAGCCTTGTCCAAGCCATCCCAAGCACAAGCAGGACCCCTTACCTCCCGACACACTGTTGCTATGTGTCCTACAGCCATCCTTCTCACGGTGACCACATCAGCTAAAGAGCCTCCATCCATATATTCCAACACCAGCAGGACAGCCTCATCCACAAGGTAGCTGCAAGAGGAAAGCAACAGCGTAGAGCTGAACGTGCACAGCTAAACTGCTGTGGGGAAGAAAAGACTACAGCTGAGTTTTGTTTCCAGGTCACTGGTAAATGAAGATGGAATCAAATGAAGACACACTCCACCTAGGCTAGCCAGTGCCTGCCATCTGTGCCACCTAAAGGAGGAAGGCACATCCATGGAAAAGGAGATGGCTTAGGTGGCAAGCAGGGGAAAAAGGAGGTTTAGTGAGGAAAAAGATAAATCTGGAAGTGGACACATCCCAGCAGCTGCTTCATCATCTTCAGACACAAATTGCCCCATTCCCTCCAGCAGCAAGGAGACACAGTTTTCACAGCTTTTACTAAAGGCAAGTGGGTGTGCAGCACTGCCAACACCCTTTGGAAAACCTTGCAGAAAGGACAGTCACAAACAGGAAAATAATTTCAGACCTGGCAAATTATGTGTCTCCTAGCCTAGTCTTTTGGCATGCAAGGCTATGGAAAATAGTGGGAACAAGGTGCATAATCTCTGGCATGTTTTCTCCTCCAACACTTGGAAAAAATCATGCCCCAAACCAGCAAAACCACATGCAGCAAGTGAACATACAGGCTGCTGGCTTAGTAAGAGAGCCAGGTTTCTGAGATCAATCTTCAAGCTGTTTATGTCAGGAAGCATTCATGGGGACAGAATGCAAACTCCTCCCATGCCTGGTGCAGGAGTGGATTGATGTTCATTGAAAGATCCATTTTCTGCCAGTGGCTAAAGAGCTTTTAAATCTTTGCCTTGCAAGTATGGAAATGAACGTTCCCAGAAAATCACCAGAACTACTTACCTTTCTAAGTAGCTGACAATATTGGCGTTCTTATTTTCTCTCATGAGCAGGATTTCTTTTAATATTCCCTCACAGTCCTGGTGCTGGAGATAAAGTTCCTTTACAGCCACCTACAGTGACATCAAAAGCTCTTAGGGACAGACATGACCAGAGCCTCTTTCTCCGGGCACTCACGGGCCCGGATGCCTTGTCACCTCGGATAAAAGGGACTCTAAAGCATCAACCACAAAGCGCTGACACCACCCTCTGCACCCGCAGGCTTCTCAAATAGACTTTGTTTAGCACTACTATTATCATTTACACACGCTTTGAAAGCCAAAAGTAATTTTTCTCCTGTGAAGAGACGGCTGCCAATTCAATTGTGTGCCAGAGTAAACACATACAAACATGATGGGGAAAATGCTGTCAAAAAAGAACTGCAAAGTGACTCAAGGTAAAGTTACAATCCCAGCACATCCTCACTTCTTCAGTTTGGCTTTTGCAACTTTGAAGAACAATCTTTAGACTTGAAATTATTGAATGGGTTTAAAAATGAATAACCCTTTCTGTGGTACACTATGGATGTGCCCCAGGTTCTAAGCACAGGGCTCAGGGCTTTTGGACGCCTCTGAAACCTCCCTCCAAGTGCAGTTCCTGAGCACAGCTCTGCAGCTGGATAAGGAACTACCTTCTCTAATTCCTTACTATCAAGGAAGATGGAATGTATTTCCTGAGAGTAAAAAAGGAGAATTCAGGACTTGGAACTTCTAGCCCCAAAGAGCAGCAAGACTCTCCAAGACACCACCATGCCTGGTCAGAACAGAGAGCATCTCTCTAGTGGAACACAGGATCAACACAAGGTTGTATTATTTAAGGCTCTTCATCAACTTCTTCTCATTCATCTGTGCACGTGTCTCTCTGTGTCTCTGTGTGTGTAGGTGTGTGTGTATGTGAACTAGGTTTCCTAGGACTGAAAGGCAAAACTGTGCTCCAGACAAGATCTCTCTTTCTGAAGGGCTTGCATTGTATTTTCCAACTGAATCACATGATAGAAAACAAAATATCTGTGTCTGATCCTGGGCTTAAGAGGAATTGGGCTGGAATGATGGCTCTTGCCATCAGCTAATCTATGCACATTTATCCAGTAAGTCCAAGCTAGCGTGTCCTCTGAAAGACACCACGGCCATCCTTGCATTCATTCAGGTAGGTAGGAAGGACAAAGTCTGTCCCAAATGCATTTTGCAGCCTGCCTCTAGACAGACTGCTTCTGCAGAGCAGCCTCTGCAGCAAAGACAGGCGGCCCAAAGCTCTGGCCACAGATCACATCACAGGGAAAGCACTCAAGAGCTGCAAGATCTGCACGGGCACTCACCGCTTGTCCTGTGGCAGTGTCGAAGGCCTTATAAACAGCTCCAAAGCCCCTAGAATCAGAACAGTGGCAAGAGCAGAGAAGTTGTTCAGTGCTGAGGAGCAAAAGGCAGCCCAGGCAGGAGCTCTCTGCTGCCTGCAGTGGCTCTAAAACACTGGGCTTTGTCTACTCTTCAGCCAAGGGCACAGCAGCCCAGCAGCCCTCTGCCATGCAGAGTGTCCAAGAGAGAAGCTGGCTCCCACAGGAAGAAAAAGGGCTGCTAGAATTCTCCAATGCACACACTAGCTTATGCATGTGGGGGGGTTTTCTCTGCCTTTTCCTTCTTGTGTCTGTGCCTGTGACGTGCTTTTCCAGGCAATGAAACACACAGTGCTGCTGGGCCTTCTCACTGCTCTCTTTTCATCCTACCTGCCAAACTCAGGCAACGCCACACAGCCTTTCTTATTTTCCTGACCAGTGAATATTGTTTACAGAAAAATACTACTAAGAAATGCTACTGAGAGCTGTTATCTGACAGCTGTCTGGTGGGAAACAACACACAAAACCTGCTCTCTCAGGTTTTCCTTCCTTCATGAGTGTGGCCATATTACTTTGAATCATACAAAACCATGTCTCCTGGGAAAATAGGCAAACTGGTGCCACATCTTGGAGGGACAGGAGGGCTTCCAGGTCCTGCTCCTTGAGGCAGCCAAGACATTGTCAGCATCCAGTTATCTTTGATGATGCCTTGTACTGCCTCAGTAGTGAGACAGGGACAATCTGCAGCCAGGCTCTGAAGATGCTTGCAGCTTGCCTGACTCCCCACATGCTATTGCACCACCAAAACTCCTGGCCCGTGGTTCTGTACTCCTGGCTGCACTCACACACTGCCAAGATGTTCCCATCCAGTGTACTTCTTTTCTGGATCTTCCACACTCACCACACACCCTGAAAGAAACAAAATGCAAGAAGCAAAGTTCAAAACAGAGAGATTGAGCTTGCAGGAGATCTGAAACCCAGCTCCACTCTCTGGGGCTCTGAGCAATTTGTGGTCTTTTAGCTAATGATAACATCAACAAGAACAACAACAGCAGCCCCAGCAAAACAGGCAGCTCTGCACAGAGTCTGATTCTCCCACACTCCTTTGCAGGGTTGCCTTGAGGGGAAACTAAGCCCATGGAAAAACCATCAGAGCAGACAGAAATCAGAAGACAAACAGGCACCAAGGCAAGTGGCGGTCATCTACAAACGGGAAGGAGGGCTGAAAAATCAGGAGTCTTCATTTTCTTGGGAAGAAACACTCTTGGGAGATTCAGCACAAGGTTACATACTTCCAAAGATTCAGTGCACCCTGGGATCTGGAATGAATTTTTATCAACATCTGCTTTTTTTGCAGAGCAGAAAGAATATTGCAAAGTGAATTCCAGGAGAGGAGGGGATGTTCCCTTCCTCTCAGCAGTTTGCCTAAAGAATGCCTTGACATTTTCAGAGAACAGCAGCTCATGCTACATCCAAGAACAATGGCTCTAAGAATTAGAACCCTTTTCATGTAGGAGCAGGCTAAGTTCTGAAGACCACTTTGCCCGTTCCTCATTTAGTGAAGAACTACAAGTGCTGGTCTTCATCCTGGGCTGCAGCAGCCACGGGCACTGGACTTGGCCCCTTGAACAGCACCCACGTGCCCCATCTTCCCAAAGGGCACAGCCCAGACGGGTCACAAGGACAGCGCCGCTCCTCAGGCGCTGCCGTGACACAGACACCTGCACAAAGGAGATGCTGATCCTCTCACCAGCCCAGGCAAAGCTGCAGCAATGGGGCGGCAGCTGCAACCCCACAGCTGAGGAAGGCTCCAGCCCCTGCAGGCACAGCAGCTGTCAGTGGCAGGGCAGGATGACAAAAAGCTTGGCAAAGCCCACGAACGGCCACTGACAGCCACTGTCAAGAAGCCAGAGGCACACCCAGCTCTGTTACAAGCTGTTGACCCCACTCAAGGTAGAACATGGTTGTCTTTATGTTCAGACCCACGGAGGAGTCAATCAATCCACCTTTTGTCCCAACAGCTGATGGAAGACACTGAGTAAACTGGGCTCTGCTCTGTGCCTGACCCGTTAGTCTCTGACAGCACTGCACTGGCAGCTCTTACTAGTTGTAAGAAGCAACTCATCTGTACTGCAGAGTCACCAAGGCCTTGGTGTGCTTGTGTTCCTCGAGTGCAGGAATCTGTGCAGGGATTGAGGCCAATGCTTAGTATTCCAAGAGTGTTTACCAGCTGGGCATTAGCAGTGACAAAGTGCCTGCTACTGGAGGAACACGCAGCAGAGGGGCTGCAGGCTTCCTCCTGAGAATTGCCTGCAGGGCAGTTCTGTCTGGAAATGCCACATGGATGTGTCTCTTTGATGCAACTTCCTAAACATACAACTAAAATATCCAACAGGGATTGTAAAAAAACGTCCTTCTTCTCTTGAGGCACAATGAAAACAACACTTCCTATCTGATACCTCGGGATTGTTCTAACAATGTAATGTTTTAACTTTTAGGGCACATTGAAAAGACCTCTTCCTCTCTTATTTGTGCTATCAACTGAAGTTCTCATCCAGAAGGTCAGGCTAACCAAAATGTCGAATTCTTATCAAACCCAAACTGTAGAAGGAACAGTAGAAGTACTAACAGTCATAAAAACAACACCAGCATTAAACCAGCCCCACAGCCTATCAAGTTCTGGGAAGTATTTTGTCTCCAATGACTGGTGACAAGTCAGGAGTCTAAAGGGAATCCAGGAAGCCAAGTGTTCTCATCAGTTAGGCCAGACTAGCACACACACCTTCACGGAGGGATTGGCTGGGTTGCAGCCTTCTGCTGCTTGCAAAACAATCCCTGCTTTTGTCTTCACTGCACAGGGAAGCTCAGGCAAAGCCCACCCACTCCCAGCTGCCCTCAAAGGCAAAAGGAATGCCCCAAAGTGCTGTCTGGCTGCCCCCAAGTACAACACTGGCTTCTGTAGAGATCCACAATATCTGTCTTGTTGCCATGATAATTTAGGGAAAAAGCCTCTGCTAGGATTTTTCCTGTCCTGAGGGGCTGAGAGCCTCAGGAAAGAAATGTAAACAATGGCTATCTGCTGCTGTGGAATGCCATGGGTGCATCTTCCATTAGTTCATGTAGATTGTTTTCAATCAGTGACCAATCACAGCCACCTGTGCCAAGGCTGTGAGCAGTCACAGGTTTTTGTTATTGATTCCTATTCTATTCTTGTCTTTGTAGCCTTCTGATCTTCTTCTCTCTGTTCTTTTAGTATAGTTGTAATGTAGTATTTTAGTGTAATATAATAAACCAGCCTTCTGATGAAAATGGAGTCAAGCCTCGTGTCCTCGTCCAAAGGGTCGCAGTTTAAACAAGAGAGCCTCTCACTGGTTTTGCTTTCAAACTAGGACACAAATCCATCTCTTTATTTGAACACAGGAATGGGCCATTGCCTACCCTGCAAGCGGGAGTTGGAAGTGGGGGGAGGGTGGGGTGGGGTGGGGTGGGGTGGGGTGGGGTGTCACCTTCAGTGTTGCCTAGAGGGCAAGGCCAGGGGGCTCAGGGGCAGAGGAAGGGATGCGTTGGTCTCAGGAGGTGCTGGAAGGTGCTGGGCTGGTCCTGGGGTCCCTAGCGGAACTCAGGTTGGCTGGGATGGGACAGACGGAGAGAAAAAAAGGAATGAAGGCAGCTTGGGGAGGCCCATGGGGAGAGCAGGTGGCAGTGGGATCTACGGGGCAATAAGAGGCTTCCTTGTCGACGGTTGTTCTGGGGTCCTCTTCACAGAACACTTGAGAGGGCTGTCCAGGCCGTTCCTGCTGCTGGAGGAGCTGCTCACGCTGTCTGGGTGTGAGGTGCAGCCACCGTCTGCCAACTCTGTCCCGGGGTGCTCCTGTGCAGAGAGGAGGTGGCTGAGGCCCCAGCTGCCAGTGGCACACAGGGACCCTCGTGCACAGCAGGGCCCAGAGCTGGCAAGGCTCCCCAGCACGGCTGGAGCTGCTGGCACAGCTGGGCCCAGCTGGACAGCTGCCCCTCAAGGCCCCGGCCAGCAGGGCACGGCTCTGGGCAGGGTCCCTGGCCAGGAGCGGGCCCCAGAGCGCCTCTGCCTTTCAAGGGCAATCTCGGCCCTGCTCTTTCTCCTCCCCACCTCCCTCTGCCTCTGCCCCGTGCCCCTGGGGCTGCTCTTGGCCAGGCAGACTCAGTGGGAGCCAGCTCTGGCTGCAGCCCCAGCGGGCCCCCCAGGACAAGGCCCAGCAATTGAGAGGCCAATGGAAGCACTGGGCAGCAGCAGAACCCTCAGCAGAGTTATTTGGACAATCATGGACTGGCCACAACCCCACTGCAGTCTCAATGGGAATGTTCCCTGACCACGTTAGACTTTCAAAAGAAGCTGTTTGAGGGGGAGAGCAACAAAACACTCACTGTTTTCTCTTCCAGGAATACCCGATTCCAAAGCAGCCCAACATGAAGACAAGCTCCAAAGAAAGCACGCCTCCCAGTAACCCTAGCCAGCAGACTGTTCCCTGACAGAAACCCCTTCCGAGGCCATCCTGGGCATTGGGAACAGGTCTTGTGGTGCCGGCTGCATCTGTGGGAGCGATGGGGAGCGTGAGCCCGTGCTGTGCTGCACTGCTGAGCTGGCAGCACGGTGGATACGGGCAGGACGTTCTCTGTTTCCCCCAGAGCTGGGGCCTGCAGGCACCTTGCCGGCCCTTGGCACAGGCTGTGCCAGCCAACAAAGCCCAGCAGGCCGGGAGGAGAGCCCGGGGGCAGTGCAGCTGCTTGGGCAGTGGCTGCTGCCAGGGACACGGGCCAAAGCCATCCCTGAGCAGCCACTGCCAGCCCTGGCCCTCCCTGCCCCGTGACAGCACCCCCAGCCCCAGGGGACAGGCTCAGGCCCTGTCAGGACCCAGCGCAGCCCCTGCCCAGTCGGGAGCCAGGGCTGGCTCTGGCCCTGGGCTGGCGGCAGGGCTCCCGCTCGGGGCTGCTCCTGTGCCTTGGGCCTCTGGGCACTCAGGGCCAGCTCCGCAGCAGCTGCAGCGCCAGGGACGTTGCTGCACCCGTCCCGTTTCCCCGGGGCTCTGAACCAGCTCCAGAGGCCTGGAAGCCCAGGCGCCTCCAGCTTTGGCTGCTGCTGGGCCGGGCAAGGGCAGGCCCTGGGGGAAGAGCTGCTGCCACACAGCCCCGGCCAGGGCTGAGCCCGGCACAGCAATTACCTGCTGTGCCTGTGCCCGTGTCTGGCATCGCCTTCCTTCCCGCAGCAGGGGCTGCCCATGAGCCACTGCTTCTCCCTGAGTGTTCCTCCTCCTGAACAGCCTTTTGGTCCATCACTTGAAAAAGGAAAAAAGGGACAACTGGATCAAATGGAAATATTCCCCCCTGGGGAGGTGGCACCTTCAGGAGGCAATGCTTGTCTAAGTCACAGGTAAAGATCAGGAAAAAGCCCAGGTAATTGGGGCTGGGCCAGTGCACTCCCTTGTGCAAACAGCTGCACCACCTGATCTTCTCAGAGACTGGGAAATGGCAGGGGATCTCAGGCCCACAGTACAGTTGGGGCACCCTATCAGCTACTGCCAAATTCCATCCTGCAGAGGCTGGGGAGGAATTGCAGCCAGGCCAGGCTGGGAAACAGCCCTGCAAGGTGTGAAAGCAGCAGCGGGGCAGCGAGGCTGCCATGGATCCCTTCCCGCTGTGCCGGGCACGGCGTGTCCAGATGTGCAGCCAAAGCCCCCGGCTGCTGAGTCCCAGGGGAAGCATGAGGGAAAGGCACCCACCTTGTCCTCCGGGTGCTTCCTTCTGTGTTTGTCTCAGGAATTCATCTGAGTCATGAGAATTTTTGGCTGCAGTATCTTGGGTCTTTCCTTTTGGAGGACCTTAAGAGAAAGTAGTTCCATTTCCCAGGAATGCATCCCACAAAAGCGGGGCTCAGCCTGTGGGGTCAGCAGGGACACACTACTCACCCCTGCCATGGGAGCTGGGTTGGGGCCAAGCATCCAGCCCTGGAGCTGGAGAAGTCCTCCCCATAGACACACCTGTAACTCAACAGCCACAGAAGCTTCTGCCATCTCTGCTGATCTGCACGGGCACCACTGAGCCGCAGCAGCGGTGAGGGGATCGTGCAGGGCGCGGGCACACACATGCATGGTTCTGTGCTGGCACCTGCAGCGCTGCCTGCCTGGCCCAGCTTTGGACTCTGAGCTGGCAGCTCTCCCAGGGGAAAGGCCTTGACCTACCCTCAGCATCTCCCTGAGCCTCAGTCCTGGATGTGGGACCTTCACCGGCAGGTTCAGCTGCAAAGAAGGCAGGACAGAAGAGCTCCTGTGGCACTGCAGGAGATCCTCAGGCTGCCCACAAGGCTCAGCCCTGGGGCACAGCCCTGGGCCCGGCCCCTTCCCTCTCTGCTCTTCTCTTTGACTGCACAGAGCACACGGAAGGACACACTGGCACAGCACACAGGAGGAGGACTGAAAGATCAATGCTCCTTCCTCCCACTGACAGCGATCCTGTGGGATCCCTCAGGGATCCAGAAGGGAGCAGGGAGGGATCCAGAAGGGAGCAAGGAAAGATTCTCAGAATCCTTCAGCCCTTACATAATGTTAAGGGAAATGGTTTATAAATGAGCTTTTGTTGCATTGATCCTGATTATTCACTCAGGAAAGGCAGAATGAAAACTTGCCTCCAGCATCCTCCAGGAACTTCAAACCATCCTTCATCAGGACTTCCTGAAAACCCATGTCACGATTCCAGGCTAGAAGGGAGCAGAGATCAGAACCATTTCCATGGTGTGCTGGGATCCCCTTCTGCTACAGGGAACTGGGCAATGCAGGGGTGTTGGGTAAGGCTGTGGGAGCCAGATGGGAATGGACATGGCCAAAGCTACACAGGGGCCTGGGGAGCTCTGGGCTGGCTCCTGGTCACTCTCCACACTCTTTCCCTGCCCTCAGCAACATCCCTGGGAAGGGTGGCTGGAGTAGCCCAGGGCCCTGGGGCTCTCTCCCTCAAACTCACAGAAAATCCTCCCTAAAGCCCTGGGGCAAACTGCAGCAGGCAGTGCCACAGCTATCCATCCCTCCTACACTCCCTCCTGCCCTCCTTCTGCTGGGACAGCTCCCAGATCCCAAGGGCAAACAGCCAGCCCCTCTCAGGACACACTGGAGCCTTGCTCTCCCCCTCTGTCCTTTCCCCACCGTGGGCACCCCATGCAGTCACTGCCAGGTTTCAGGACATGTCTCCCAAGGAGGGACCCCAGCAGGACTGCTCAGGACCCGAGTGCCCTGAGCCTGCTCGGGATAATTCCCCTGGGCTGTGCCGCTCTAGTCCAGGCTGTGCCCGCACTGCCAAGCAGCAGAGAGGGCAGCTCAAGCCTCAGCAGGGCTCAGGCCCAGAGGCACAGCAATTACCTCCTGTGTCTGTGCCTGGCATGGCCTCCCTTCCTGCAGCAGAGGCTGGCACAGAACCACTGCATCCTCCGGGAAATGCTTCCTTCTGCACAGGCTCTCCTTTCATTTCTGGAAAATGGAAAAGAGACAGCTGGATCAGATGGAAACATTCCTCACTGGGAATGGGGAAGGTGAGGCATCACTTGTGAAAAGAATGGATAAGGATCAGAAAACACCCAGGATTTTGGGACAACCCAAGGCTGCTTCCTTCCTCAAACAGCCCCAACATCTGATCTGCCTGGACATCAGGAAATTGCAGGGGATCTGAGGGTGGGCATGGACTGTGGTGCAATTGGGGCTGCCTGTCAGCTGATGCCAAATGCCTTCCTGCAGAGGCTGGGCAGAAGCTGCAGCCAGGCCAGGCTGGGAAGCAGCCCTGCAGGGCGTGAAAGCAGCAGCGGGGCAGCGAGGCTGCCATGGATCCCTTCCTGCTGTGCCGAGCACGGCGTGTCCAGATGTGCAGCCAAAGACCCCGGCTGCTGAGTCCCAGGGGCAGCATGAGGGAAATGCACCCACCTTGTCTTCTCTGCAGACATTCCTTCAGCATTTGCCACATGATTTCTAATGGGTCCTGGAATTTCTTGCCGGCCATGTCTTTGGTCTCTCCTGTCGTAGGACCTTAAGAGAAAGTAGTTCCATTTCCCAGCAATGGACCCCACAAAAGCAGGGCTCAGGCTGAGGGGTCAGCAGGGACACACTACTCACCCCTGCCATAGGAGCTGGGCTTTTGTGCAGCATCCAGGGTAGGAGTTGGTGAAGTCGTCCCTGCAGACACATCTGTAACACAACAGCCACAGAAGCTTCTGTCACCTGGTCCTGACCAGTCAGTCAAACATTTCGCCTTGTTGGGATAGTGAGAACATACCTGCAGAATGCTCGGAGGGCTTCACAACTTCAGAGCGCCAGGCTAATGGGGAATCCTTCCCAGCCTCCCAGTCTGGAAGCAAACCAAGATGAGAACTGTTTCCATTGTGTGCCAGGGCTGGCTCTGGCCCTGGGCTGGCAGCAGGGCTCCCGCTCGGGGCTGCTCCTGTGCCTTGGGCCTCTGGGCACTCAGGGCCAGCTCCGCAGCTGCGGCAGCATGACGGAGGTTGCTGCACCCATCCCGTTTCCCCGGGGCTCTGAACCAGCTCCAGAGGCCTGGAAGCCGAGGCACCTCCAGCTTTGGCTGCTGCTGGGCCGGGCAAGGGCAGGCCCTGGGGGAAGAGCTGCTGCCACACAGCCCCGGCCAGGGCTGAGCCCGGCACAGCAATTACCTGCTGTGCCTGTGCCCATGTCTGGCATTGCCTTCCTTCCTGCATCTGGGGCTCGCACCGAAGATGGAGTGCTTCCTTCAAGAAATGCCAACTTCCACTGAAGCATTATGTCCATCTCTTGACAAAGGAAGGGAGACAGCTGCATCAGATGGAGCTGTTCCCCACTTGGGCGGTGGCATCAGAGGAAATATTTGTGAAATTTATGGAGCAGAAAAATGGCCAGATTACAGTGGCATGATGTGAGCACTTCCACCTCCAAACAGCCACCCTTTTCCTAATCTGCAGGGCTGGATATAGTGGGGGATCTCAGGGTGTGTTACAGTTTGGGCTGTCTGTCAGCTGATGCCAAATGCCTTCCTGCAGAGGCTGGGCAGAAGCTGCAGCCAGGCCAGGCTGGGAAACAGCCCTCCAGGATGTGAAAGCAGCAGCGGGGCAGCGAGGCTGCCATGGATCCCTTCCAGCTGTGCCAGGCACGGCGTGTCTAGATGTGCAGCCAAAGTCTTCCCCAGCTGCTGAGACCCAGGGGAAGAATGAGGGAAATGCACCCACCTTGTCTTCTCTGCAGACGTTCCTTCAGCATTTGCCACATGATTACTAATGGGTCCTGGAATTTCTTGCCTGCCATGTCTTTGGTTTCTCCTGTCGGAGGACCTTAAGAGAAAGTAGTTCCATTTCCCAGGAATGGATCCCACAAAAGCAGGGCTCAGCCTGTGGGGTCAGCAGGGACACACTACTCACCCCTGCCATGGGAGCTGGGTTGGGGCCAAGCATCCAGCCCTGGAGCTTGAGAAGTTTTCCCTGCAGACACACCTGTAACTCAACAGCCACAGAAGCTTCTGCCATCTCTGCTGATCTGCACGGGCACCACTGAGCCGCAGCAGCGGTGAGGGGATCGTGCAGGGCGAGGGCACACACGTGCATGGTTCTGTGCTGGCACCTGCAGCGCTGCCTCCCTGGCCCAGCTTTGGGCTCTGAGCTGGCAGCTCTCCCAGGGGAAAGGCCTTGACCTACCCTCAGCATCTCCCAGAGCCTCTGTCCTGGATGTGGGCCCTTCACCGGCAGGTTCAGCTGCAAAGAAAGGCAGGACAGAAGAGCTCCTGTGGCACTGCAGGAGATCCTCAGGCTGCCCACAAGGCTCAGCCCCGGGGCACAGCCCTGGGCCCGGCCCCTTCCCTCTCTGCTCTTCTCTGTGACTGCACAGAGCACACGGAAGGACACACTGGCACAGCACACGGGAGGAAGATTGAAAGCTAAATGCTCCTTCCTCCCACTGACAGTGATCCTGTGGGAGCCCGCAGGCCTCCAGAAGGGAGCAGGGCAAGGTTTCCAGATTCTTTTAATCTTAAGATTTTGTTAAGGGAAATGGTTTATAAGTGAGCTTCTGTTGCACTGACCCTTATTATTCACTAAGGAAAGGCAGAATGAAAACTTGCCTCCAGCATCCTCCAGGAACTTCAAACCATCATTCATCAGGACTTCCTGAAAACCCATGTCACGATTCCAGGCTAGAAGGGAGCAGAGACCAGAACCATTTCCATGGTGTGCTGGGATCCCCTTCTGCCACAGGGAACTGGGCAATGCAGGGGTGTTGGGTAAGGCTGTGGGAGCCAGATGTGAATGGACATGGCCAAAGGTGCACAGGGGCCTGGGGAGCTCTGGGCTGGCTCCTGGTCACTCTCCAACTTCTTTGCAGGCCCTTTGCAACATCTCTGGAGGGGTGGCTGGAGTAGCCCAGGGCCCGTGGGGTCTCTCTCCCTCCCACAGAGGAAACCCTCCCAAAAGCCCTGGGCAAAACCATCCCCAGCGCTTCCCAGGGAGCCGGGAGCGCTGTCCCGGGAAAGGGCAGCCAGGCTGCCGGCTCACCTGCTCGCCGCGCTTGCAGCGGAGCAGCCTGGGCAGCCCTGGCAGGCAGGGCCACGGCCAGGAGCAGCAGGAGTAGGAGGCGCAGAGCAAGGGCCATGGTGCCTTGTCCTCCGCCAGTCCCGCAGCTCTTGCTGCCACCGCTGTCCCGACACCGCTGTCCCAACGTCAGCACCGCTGCTGCCACCGCCGCTGCTGCCGCAACAGTTGTGCTCAGGGACTGAGTGCTGGCTCCTTGTGCTGCTCTGCAACCACGGGGCTCTGGCACCTCTGGCACCTCTGTGACCTCAGGGCCTGCTGAGAGCTCAGCCTGCTGTGACCCCAGAGCCCTGCTGTGACCTCATGGCCTCAGCTCTACCCCCAGAGTGTGCGCCCGTCCGCATGAATGGACTGCCCTGATTGTAAATGTTTTGCTTCATCAAAGGGCCATTGCTTAGCAAAACCTTTCTTTTGCCTGCTGACATTGCTGGTCAGGCTGCGTCCCTCAAGATGCTCTTATTGTTGCAGTTCAAATTTATTTTATTGATTTCATTTTAAGTGTTGTTTAAGGGCTCTGTTATCCCCCATTTTTTTCCTGACTTGGTTCACCTGTGGGTTTTACCCTCCCTCCAAACTGTCCCTCGTGCCCTTCCCCACCCCTTGTTCCAGCTCTTTCCCTGCCTGTCAAGGCAACCCAGCCCCTTGGTTCCCAAACCTTTGGGCCAATCCCTGACTGCAACTCCCCTTTGGAATTCCCCTACTCCTGGGAGCCCCATTGGCCCTTGTGACCCATCCTCTCCACCCTCCTACCCCAACTGGCCCCAGACACTTGATGTAATCCCCTCATTCCTCTCCTGAGCATTCCCTATTGGTTCATTGTTTGCATCCACCCCATGACTTGTATGTGTACAAAACCCCTTGGGCAGTACAGCTAGGGGCTTTTCATCCTGTTCTCTTCGCCTGGACTAAGGTGTTCCTTGCGGAACCTGAAGACGGGACGCCTCCTCCTTTCTCCTGTGCCTCGTCCCTGTCGTGGCTTGTGTCTGGCACTGGAGAGCAAGTGGCACTAAAGGTTCTGCCTCTGGTAAATCCCCATAGCAAGGCAGTTCCCGACTCCTGCCGTAGTGCCGCAGTTCTAAGAGCTAGCCCAGGTTCCAGCACTCACTTCACTAATGTACCGAATGCCCCTTCTTCAGAGCCTGCTCTGGTGCTCTGCCATCTCACACAGCAGAGTGTGATTCACATACTGCAGCCCAGAGTTAGGTTGTTGCAACATTGAAATGGGTGTGGTTGGCAGGATGGCTGGGCATAAATCACTACAGAACTAAAGCAAATGCGTGCACGGTCCCAGGCTGGACTTGAATAGACACAGGACTTGTGGAAAGATGAGGACAAGATAGCAGAGAAAAATGGAAAAACCAGCTGAAAAGGAGGATATGCGAAAGGAGTTATTTGTGCACATTTGGGGGTATATTTTTCTTGGGTGCAAAGCAAAATGAAAAGCTCCTAAATGCCCAAAAGATGAGAACTGTGTGTGGTAAATAGGTATCATTCATGCTGACAAATTTGAAAGAGTAATCAATATTAATAAAGTAATTAATATTTGGAAATAATAAAACAGTTAAAGGTGTAATGCCAAGCAAGAAAGGGAGAGGAGGGTTTATCCCTCTCCCTACAGGTCTCCTGCAGATGTTCAGAAGAGGAGGAAGCAAGAGATAACTATGATTAAATTTAGTGGAAGAGAGGAGAATTTGGTTGGACACCAGGAAAATGTTGATTATATGAGATCCACTGCTTTAATGTTAGAACACAGTATTGGCTTATACTGTAGCAGCTTGGTGCGCATGTGTAATCCAAAAGGTGAACTACAGGACATGGAGGAAGAGGAGAGGCCTTCCTCAAAGAATATCCCCAAACAGTGGTACAACTTACTTAAAGAAGTGTGGAGCATGCGTGGTAAAGGTGATGATGAGGGCAGTGATACAAGTGTGATGAATTGAAAATGGGAGGAGATGGTAATGACATACAGCATAAAAAGGGGAATTTTGGCTTGACACGCTAGTACGTGAGGTGACGGGGGTCCAAAAGCCCTGCACTCCGTACCCCACGCATACCCCGCATGGTTATTTTTGCTTATACGCTATTATCAGGACCAAATTATTCGTTACTTCCAGCAAATGATACTGTCAATATTTTGAATGTATTCAATTGTATATATATTAAGCTACATAATTCAAATTGCTGTTTCGTTTCATTTTGTTTGGTTGTTTTTGTGGCTTCTTTTAAAATTGGATAATTGGGCAAATATAACATGTGGAATGTCCTCCACAGCAGAGTGTCAGACCTCTGGATCTTTTTAAACAGTTTTATCAAGGTGGAACCGTGGCAGCTTCAGCTGGTGCCTCTGGAGGACCTTGAACAAAGAACCCCTGAGCTTTTCTACCCTCCCAGGTGAAGTGTGATAGTCTGGGGTCTTGCTGCTGTGTCCGAGTGCCGGGCCACTGGCTGGCACCACAGGTCCCCAGACCCGCTGCTGAGGCATCCCTCTCCTAGAGTCACGTTTACTCTGTCACATTTGGCTTTTCTCTCTGATCCACCGCCAGGACCAAAGATCACACGGTCGTGAGGATGTAAAAATGCCTGTTCCTTCTGTAACATTGCTGTTGTGTGACAGCCGTGCAGGCAGAGCAGGCAGCTGTAGGGACACTGACTCATTTCCCTGGTGCCAGCCGCGCTGCATCCATCGAGCTGCTGGGTCTTGGTGCTCGCTGGGACGTGGCCCGGCCCGGCACCACGGGAATTAGGAAGGGTCTTGAAGGAATCCCCACACGTTAAAGCAGACGATTTAGCCTGGGATTTTAAGTTGTTTCTCAGTTAACCTTGTAAAAGGCCAGAACAAGTCTCCTATGAATTCTGTCCCTGTCAAGTTCAGTTGCGCCGCGAAAGCCCCTCAGCATTCTCAGGGCAGTGGCAGGAGCCGGGTGCTGGCCTGGAGCCCCGCTGGCCGGGGAGAGCACGGCCCAGAGCGAGCCCCTGCTGCCCGGGATGGCCACAGGCCCGGGGGAGCCGGGCGGGCAACGCCAGGGCCCTGTCCAGGGCTCCTGGGGCTCCTCTGGCATCTGTTCCGTCCCCTCGGGCGCTGAGCGGTGCCCGTCCCACGGGGCTGTCTGTGCCTGGCCCCAAAAGAGGCAGGGCCGGGGCTGTGGCCCCTGGGCTGGTGGTGCCGCCTGCCCGGCGCTCAGCACCGCCCGTGCCGTGCCGGTGCAGCGTGACCCGGCGGGGCAGCTCCGCCTCGGCGCCTCGCCACCGCCATCCCGGCACGGCGGCTGGCCCTGGGCCGCGGCAGCCCCGAGCCGCACGGGCCCGGGAGGGACTGCCGGAGGTCCCCGTCCCCTGCGTGCCTCAGCAGACACTCCGGCCCCACTGTGTACAGCAGGAGGGACACAAAGCACCTGCACGCTTACGAGAGTCCACAGCCCTTTCTACATGTGAAATGAGACCCCAGGACCCCGACATGTGCCTCAGGAGAGATCCCAGCACCCTGCACACCTTGGGAGAGATCCCAAACCCTCTACATGCCTCACACAGGATTCCAAATCCCTTGCATGACTTGAAGTGGACCCCATTGCCCTCCCTGCCTCAGAGGAAACCTAAAATATCCCTGGGTGTGTCACAAGGGGCCCCACCCCGTCGTGCACCTTACGGGGGACTCCAAAGCCCCCACGTGCCCTACAGGGAAGTCCAGGCCAGCTATGCCGAGTGTTTCGACCTGGAAATCAAGTCTGGTTGCACCTGGGTTGTTGTGTCTCTGGGGCTGCTCACCAGCCCTGTCGGACCCTGAGGCTACACAGCCCTTCCCTTCCCTTCCCTTCCCTTCCCTTCCCTTCCCTTCCCTTCCCTTCCCTTCCCTTCCCTTCCCTTCCCTTCCCTTCCCTTCCCTTCCCTTCCCTTCCCTTCCCTTCCCTTCCCTTCCCTTCCCTTCCCTTCCCTTCCCTTCCCTTCCCTTCCCTTCCCTTCCCTTCCCTTCCCTTCCCTTCCCTTCCCTTCCCTTCCCTTCCCTTCCCTTCCCTTCCCTTCCCTTCCCTTCCCTTCCCTTCCCTTCCCTTCCCTTCCCTTCCCACCGCTGGTCACAGTGAAGCCATATGCAGAATAAATAGACTCCACTGTCGCCCTGGTTTTTAATGTTCTGTCCTGGATTAGGGTCACTCTGGGAGAAAACCTCCAAAGGGGCCCCCCAGAAAGCAACCCCACATGGCCCCTTCCCCCCAGCAGTTCGGGTAGGATTCCTTGCAGAGAAGTGGAAAGAACCTGTTTATTTGACAGGCAAAACACCCCCAGCACACAAAATGAACAATACCAGATGACAATGCTTTCACCCATCTGAAAAGGATGACAAATTCAGAAAGTCTTTCCTGGCAGTGGTGGCTCTGCTGTCGCTCCCTCCGGCGCTGGGGATAGCTGCTGCAGGCCACAGGATGCAAACTCTCGGTGTTTCCCAGGTCCCAGTCTGGAGCAGGTGTGAGTGGTTTCAAAAAGGGAAAGGAAAAACAGTCCAGGGAAAAATCTGTACTGCTTAGCTAAACTGACTAACAAGCAGAAGCCAAAAAGCAAAAGCAAAGCAGGAGCACAGCAGAAGCAAGAGCAAATCAAGCAACAGCAAGCAAAGCAAAAAGCAAAAGCTGCATTATGAACTGAGCTGTCTGTCTGTCCTGCCAGCCGTGGGGGAGCAGGCTGATAACAAACCAAAACAAACCTTGCTCTTCAGGGCCAGTCGTGAAGGCACAGTACGTAATATCCAGCATTAACAGAACACACGATTGGGGATGCAAGCATCATAACCTCACCCTAGGACAAGTTTTTCTAAACCTTCTGATGTTTACATTCTTGTAACAAACTTTCTCACACACGTTATGCAAATAACGTATTGTTATGCATTCTTTTCTGCAGGAGGAGAACTTTGATGGACTGTTGGTTTGTCCAGTGTCATTGGAGAAGTGGCACTTTCACCCTCCAATCCACTGTCACTTTTGGAAATCTGTAAGTGTTGGAGTCAGAAATTCAACTGCCCCCTTTTCTACCTTGGAGAGATGCGTGTCTGCGTTGTTACATTTCATGTCCTGTAGCGCCACTCCACAAACTGATGTAGTTATGAAGTGGGGATGCGTGTCAGGGCCTGGCACAAGTGAGATGGCTCTCGTGAAAACTTGTGCCCCGAGCCCTGGTCCGAGCCACATCTTTGTTCACAAACCTGTTCCATATGCAATGCATTACACAATCTCTTCATGCACATTCAACCCCTGGCCCCGCCTGTCCTCCCCTCCCATGGCGATGAGATCCACGCCCTTCTGGGCACGCGTTGTTTCCTGTGGTGGTCACACTGGGGTCTTTGGTGGTCTCTGAGGCCGAAGGCTGTGGTCTTGGTCATGACTGAACTTTTGAACTTTTCTCCTTTGTGCGTGCACTGTGGTCCCCTGGTGCTTATCTGAGTACGTCTGTTGGTTTGGATCAGCTTGGAGACAGAGGAGCTCCTTAGTCTAGCCTTCCTGCATTCCCTGGTCTTCTCCTGGTGTTATGAGTAAAAAAGTTATCTGTAGCTATGATATTTTATTAAAAATCCTTTCCTAGGATTTTTCCCCTCCTGAGGAGCTGAGGGCCTCAGGAAAGAAATGTAAACAATAACTATCTGCTGCTGTGGAATGCAACAGGTGCATCTTCCATTGGTCCATGTGGATTGGTTTCACTTGATGACCAATCACAGCCAACTGTGTTGAGCCTGTGAGCAGTCACAAGATTTTTGTTATGCATTCCATTCTATTCTTCTTCTTTGTAGCCTTCTGGTCATTTTTTCCTCTCTGTTCTTTTAGTATAGTTTTAATGTAGTATTTTAATAGAATATATAATAAATCAGCCTTCTGAAATGGAGTCAAGCCTCGTGTCTCCACACCTGGGGTGTTCGCCCCAACAAATTATCCATTTTTTTTAAGGCTGCAAAGTTAAACTGGTTGGGCCAGTTGTTGAGAGTTGAAGGGTTGACTATTTGTTGTTGATAGCTTCATGTTGCAATCACCTCTTGTTAATAGTTTTTCTTCAATTACCTGTTAATGGTTAGAAATCAAGCGCAGTTGTCCCCCTGCTGCTTCCCAGGAGCCTGCAGGTAGCAGGAGGAGGTGACATCAGAGCTAGTATGCAGATGAGAATGCATTTCACCAAATTTTGCAATTTTCCAGGAAAAAAACCCCTAAAACCAAGAAGCCAACATGGAATTATGAAACCTAAGGAAGGTCTAAAGGTGAGGAACTTAATCCAGTACCTGCTAAGATCCTTTTTACTCCTCACCCTAACCTGAAAGGATGTCAGCTAGGAAGAGGACCTGGAATGTTAGACCAAAAAAGCGGAATTCCCACTACTCCCTCGAGGACGGAAGCCCCAGCTCTGCCTGCATACCAGCGGGCACAGCTGCATCATCCTCCTCCTCCGTGCCACTCCTGGGAGCAGCGGGAGTGCGGGCGACCTGTCGTTTCTCCCCAACCTGAGCTGAATTTTTTAAATAAAGGCATTAAAAAGGAGAAAGATCTCCTGCCCTATTTATTATGCTAGGGTCTCGTCCAGGAGATCCACACCTGAAGAGGACACCAGGACTGGGACGGCCGCCCGCCCTGGACCTGCAGGACAGCTGGCTCTCAGGATCAGAGAAGATCGGCTTGGGACAGTGACAGGGAGCAGCGCCGGACTGGTGAGAGTATCCGGCGGCAGGAGAGGGAGGCGAGCGAGTGTGTGTGAGTGAGACAAGAGCCGGCAGCTCGGCCCCTCGAAGCGAGTGAGGACCCCTCAGTACCGCGGTTCCGCACCCCCGCCAGGGGGCCGGCCGGGAACAGGGGGAAGCGAGTGGAATTGGTGATTGAGGCGCCTCCAAAGGGGTAAAGAGGACCCCCCTCGGGGCATGGGGAGGAAATAGTAGGTGAGTGGCACGCATCCCAAAAGCCCTGATACAGGTCCTAATGAAAGAAGTTACGCAATTTAGAAAATCAGGCAGTTTTGTTATTAAGTCCTGACGACGGAAGTCAAAGCACAAGGTCTGGCAGAGGAAGCCTATCCCGAGTTTTTTAAAGCTCTGGTAATGTAAGTCCTGACAGGGGGAAGTCAGGCAAACTAAAAATCAGGCCATACTTTTGTTTTAAGTCCTGACAAGGGACGTCAGGCAAATTCAGAAGTCCTGAGTAGGATTTGGGCAAGTCCAAAAGTCCTGTAGGCAAACGAAGTCCTGACGAAAGGAGGTCAGGCAAACTCAGCCTCAGAGGCCAGGGTCTTGAGGTTTTTTTTGTTGAGTCTTGGCAAAGGAGGCCGAGGTCTCAACAAAGTCCTGACGAAAAGGGTCAGGCATATTGGAGTTTCGGCAGAGGAGGCTGGGACTTCACAAATAGGATTTACTTTTGAGCTGCCTGTCAGTAGCAGAAGCACCTTTGTAATTTTTGAGGCCCGAAAAAATGGAAGGGTGTAATAGTAAGGAAAGTGGCCAGAGACTGGGGAATATAACTCCCCATATTCCCCTAGGTGAACTGTTAGAGAGATGGGACTCTATAGAGGCCACAGAGGGCTTAGATAAATTTAAGATGATTCACTACTGTTCAGAAGCGTGGCCAGAATTGGATGTGCAAGGTGGATGGCTCTGGTGTGGGACAAAAGACAAGTGGATGTGTCAACAGCTGAGTCAGTGTGTGACAGCTCGAGAGGATACTGATCCCCAGCAATTATTATATGTAGCTTGTTGGTTAAAGAGTGCTTTCGAGGATGAAGGAGTGCGAATTTGTAAGGTGCAGAGGACAAAAGAGGGGAATGAAGGAGGGGATGCTGGAATTAAAGAGATTAGTAAAAGGTGGCACCCCCTGGACTACTTGCCTCCTGATGCCCCTCCACCTTAGAACCCTCTCCTTCGGGCACCTCAAATAGCAGATCCGTCTCTCCCCCCGGCGGCCATGGGGGCCATTCCCTCACCACCCCCTTCGACTCCTTTAGCTGCTTCTGCACCCCCACTAGTGCCTACTTCAGCTGCTGCACCCTCCACCCCTTCTCCAGCTCCACTTAACATGCACTCAAGCTCTTCTCCCCCTCCTACTGCTGTCCCTCCACCTCCTCCTAACTGGGAGACAAATGCCTCCTTACCTGGTAACCTCTTATCACCAGATACAGCTGTTGGCCTACAGCAGGTCCAGGTTAATGCTAATAGCCCTCAAATGAGTAATTTTGTGTCTGAAGATGGGCCACACTGCGGTACCCGATCCATGACCTCCAAGGTAGAGAGACTTTTTCCCCTTAGAGAAGTTCCTATGGGAGGAGTAGCAGGAGGTGTTGGTTTTGTGAATGCTCCTCTAACTGCTTCTGAGGTGAGAGGATTCAAGAGGGAGTTAGGGAATTTAGTTGAAGACCCTGTGGGTATTGCAAACCAAGCGGATCAATTCTTAGGTCTAAATATCTGCACTTGGGGGAAATGAATTCCATTCTAAATATATTATTTTCCCCAGAAGAGTTCCGAATTATTAGAGGTGCTAGCATAAGAATTTGGGACAAAGATAATCATCCAGGGCCCCAAGTGCCATCAGGTGCAGAAAAATTGCCACTAGTGGATCCCAATTGGAACCCTAATCAGGAGGAAGGAAGCAAGGAAGGCCATGATAGAGTACAGGTCTTTGATAATCAGGGGGAATCAGAGAATCAGTTCCCAATGCAACTAATACAAAATTAGCATTCAAGAGTGCACAAGAGAAGGATGAAACTCCTGCTACTTGGCTTAATTGCCTAAAGCAGAACTTCCAGTTGTACTCCAGAACAGACCCGGACACCAAGGAGGGTCAGGTGCTACTAAAGGTCCAATTTCTTACTACATCTTGGCCTGATAAACAGAGAAAACTGGAAAAGATTGAAGATTGGCCAGAGAAGGACATTAATGAGTTATTGAAAGAAGCATTGAAGGTATATTTAAGGAGGCAAGAAGAAAAAGCAAAGGCCAAGGCTAGTATCATGGTCGCTATAGCTAGAGGAAATGTGGGGGGCAAGCGACTCTATCCTACAATCCAAGGTAACAAAAGAGTGGGAGAGTCCACCACCAGGAGCAGGCAAGGAAACGCCAGTACCGTCAGGGACAGGAGGAATGGAGAGGCCTCAAGCCCCTTTGAGCGAAAGGCGCTGCTGGTACTGTGGAGCAACTGGACCCCCAAAACTGTTCAGCCTAAAGTTGTGAAACCGTGGCTAGCTGATCAGGAGAGCAAAGGAAGCAGCTTTAGAACCAGGGGATCCGGTAGAAGTTTTTAAAGCAGAAACCATGCCTGAGGAGGGAGGAAGATAAGAACCTATATTTAGTAAAAAAAAAAGTAAAGGCTATAAAAGATTTAAAGTTGCACCAAGGGCAGCGAGGGGAGTGGTTAAGATCAGATGGACGGGTGTTCCTAAACAAAGCACTTGCTGGGACAGTGCTAACAGGACCACATAATTTAAGTCACTGAGGAGTCCAAGGACTATGTGATCATTTCCTAAGAAATAACTTGTGCATAAGTGTATATGACCTAGCAGAAGCAATTAGAAAAGGCTGTTTAATTTGCCAAAAAGTGAACCAGAAGGTTATGAAAAAGGTAGCAGCTGGAGGGAGGGAATTGACTCTCAGGCCTTTCCAGAGCATAGAGATGGATTTCACTAAGATGCCCCCAGAGTAAGGATAGAAGCATCTACTGGTTATAGTAGATCATCTCACCCATTGGGTAGAAGCCTTCCCGACAAAAAAGGAAACAGCCCAGGTTGTGGCAAGGGTAATCTTGGAGAACATCATCCCCAGATATGGAATGGTGAATACCATAGACTCAGACCGAGGTCCGCATTTTGTGGCCCAAACATTGCAAAATATAATTGAAGTTTTAGGAATAAAATGGAGATTACATACTCCGTGGCACCCCCAGAGTTCTGGGAGGATGGAACGGATGAACAAAACTCTCAAAAATTAGTATTAACTAAACTGATCGAAGAAACAAAAATGAATTGGCTAAAGTGTTTGCCCCTAATGCTTTTGCGCATCAGAACAAGACCCCGGTCTGATATAGGGATTTCACCCTATGAAATGATGCTTGGACTGCCATTCTTGTTAACACCCTGGAGCACAGGAGACTATTTGGAAGAAGAAGCAGCTACCAGAAAATATTTAGAAGTCATTGGAAGAACCCTGGAAGGACTTAGAAAAAGAGGATACCTCCCCCAAACCTCCCCTCTTGACAGAAAAGCACGTAACATTAACCCAGGAGATTGGGTTTTGAAATAATCCTGCAATAGTAGACCATTAATGCCTAAATTTGAAGGCCCCTTTCAGGTACTCCTCATCGCTAATTCAGCTGTGCGGACCAGAGAAAAGGCTTGGACCCACATCACGAGAATTAAAGGACCAGTCCCACCCGCCAGCATTGGACAAGATTGGTCAGTGTTTCCCTCTGGTATTGGATCAGATTCCACACCACCCTCACCCCCTAACTCAGGACAGGATTCAGCCACATCAGGAGTTAATTCAGCTGAGTATACCATTGGAAAAGGACCAAAAGACTTAAAGTTGACACTCAAAAGGAAGAGCCAAAAAGACTGATGAACTGCATAAGAAAAGAGTTTAGAATCATAACATATCCTAAAGTGTTTTAAGAGATTTGTAAAAGTTAAAAATTGTTAATAGGTAATTCTGGTGAAGTCCTCCCAACTTAGTACCAAAGACTGAGGGTTAATCTTCTGCAGAGTACTCCCCTAAGAGAGACCAAATCAGTAAGGACAGATCAAGAGAGGTTTAACCAGGGAAGCAAATAGAAGAGACTCTAAAGAGCTTGGGAACTTCTCCTTAGTAAAATCCCCAAGAAGCAAGGCCGGGTGGGCAGGCTGTGCAAGATGACCCATACCGGACTCTTGGGAAGGGTAGTAATAATGGCTTTCATTGCTAGTGGTGCTCTGGGGAGCCCAAGAGAGCCGTGCAGTGAGTACTACCAACCCCTCTGTGAGGAAGAAGAAGTAAGTTCTTTGTTGAGAGTCCACACCAATTTAAGCCGTAATTGTGTTAACCTCTCCCAGTTGATCTTTTATCAAGAGAATGAGAAAATCTATTGGATGGCCCGGAACACCGCCACCTCTAGGCAGCAACTCCTGGCAGAGCACCCTGTAGAAGAGGCCTGGTGGTACTTTGAACATGATGCTACTGAAGCAAGCCTGGTAAATCTGGTCAGAGGAAAAGAAATAGTAAAAGCAAGAAGAGAACAAGACCATTTAGCAACACCCCCAAGTAAAAATCTAATAAGAGAAGAATGTATGTTGAGGAAAGGAAGGGGTACAGTACGCCAGTAGGAAGAATGGCTTGTAAAAGGTATTTAGCAGTAAAAGACTCTGCTACGCGGTGGATCCCAAGAGATCCAAATAGAATTTGGCCTGTTAAGAAAAAAGAGAACAAGTGCATTTACAATAAAACATATAGACTTTATGAGTATGATAAAAAAGAGATAAACCTCTTTTGGAGAATGAAAGAAATTTCTAAATATTGGGAGGGCCCAACAGAAACTAATCATACATTTCGGGAGACCCCTAAACACCTGTTTTGGATCTATGCTACTACAGCATCCACTAAATTGCCAAGAGACTGGTCTGGCAGTTGCATCATTAGGATTATAAAACAAGCTTTCTTTATATTACCCAAAGAATCTGGATCAAGTTGAACAGTTCCTATATACAGCGATTTAAGAAAAAACAAATGGAAGAAGCAATATATAGTAAACAAAATTATGAAGCTACAAGCAGTATTAGAGATAATATCTAATCAGACCGCATTAGCTCTTAATCATATTAATGACCAACTCACCTAAACCAAAACAGTAATTTATCAAATCAAATTAGTTGTAGCAGTCGTTTGAAGCATCTTAAACGAAATAAGAAAACTAGCATATGTAAGAAATCAAGAAAGGACTCCTGCACTGGATTCCACTTGTGGGATAACCCATGGACTTTCAAAAGAGGTTGGAAAACTAAAGCCTTCTTCACAGTGTGTACACATGTTAGTTTGCTCTTCTTATTTCCCTGCTTATTTAAAATAGTGACATCTGCCGTACAGAATAACCTACGGATCTCTAAAGAAATTAACCTGAAAAAAACCAAAAAAAGGAATGAAATTGAGTAACTATGATCACCAAAGTGCTCAGGAATTTTATAATCAATATAAAAATTATAAGAAATTCTATGCTAATGAGCCAAAAATTGCAAGTTGATGCAAGCTTAAGCTTCAGCCTGATCAAAGAAAAAAAGGGGGGACTGTTATGTGTAAAAAAGTTGTCCTTTTTTTTTAAGGCTGCAAAGTTAAACAGGTAGGGCCAGTTGTTGTGAGTTGAAGTTTTGACTGTTTCTTGTTGGTAGCTTCACATTGCAATCACCTCTTGTTAATAGTTTTTCTTCAATTACCTGTTAATGGTTAGAAATCAAGCGCAATTGTCCCCCTGCTGATTCACCTGAGCCTGCAGGTAGCAGGGTGGGGGGGATGACACCAGAGCTAGTATGCAGATGAGAATGCATTTCACCAAATTTTGCAATTTTCCAGGAAAAAAACCCTAAAAACAATGAGCCAACATGGAACTAAGAAACCTAAGTAATGTCCAAAGGTGAGGAACTTAATCCAGTATCTGCTAAGATCCTTTTTACTTTTCACCCTAACCTGAAAGGATGTCAGCTAGGAAGAGGACCTGGAATGTTAGACCAAAAAAGTGGAATTCCCACTACTCCCTCGAGGACGGAAGCCCCAGCTCTGCCTGCATACCAGCGGGCACAGCTGCATCATCCTCCTCCTCCGTGCCACTCCTGGGAGCAGTGGGGTGCGGGTGACCTGTCCTTTCTCCCCAACCTGAGCTGAATTTTTTAAATAAAGGCATTAAAAAGGAGAAAGATCTCCTACCCTATTTATTACGCTGGTATTGTCCTTCATAGCAAGAAGCTTCAGAAATTTGCATTTTCCTATGCCCTTTGTACCATGGCAGAGGTTTCTTAAGTAAAAGGTTAAAATTCAACACATAATTCTACAATTTAAAATTTAAATGCTTAGTCCATATTGCTAACTTAATTGAACCCCCCAAAACCTCCATTTCAACAGCAGCCCCTGCCTGGCTTCTGCCTGCCCACACCGTGGGCATCCACGGCTCTTGCTGGGCATGGAGCTCAGTCAGTGCTGGTGCTGGGTGGGCTTTGCTGCTGCTGCCATCTGGACACTGGGGTGACCGCTTGTCCTGGGTTGCAGTGTAAAGATGTATTCTAATGCCATCCTGAAGAGCTGCTGAAACCAGGAGGGGCATTGTTTCTTCCTTATCTCCTGTTAATGGGCCCATCAATGTCTTGCCACATGACTCAGAGATAACTCCCTCCCAGAGCCATTTCTGTTTCATGGCTAATCAAGGACCCACAGCATGAGGCAGAATGATATCAGCCCACTGTGAGATGCTCTGCCCATGGGGGAGGAGCTAAGCATCCCCAGCTGGATATAATCTGGGTTTTGGGACACAACAAGCAGTCTCTCCACTGGATTCCCAGAGGAACCGCCGCCCTTACCCACTGCTTTTCCAGAGGATGAGAGCTACCAGATTGTTTCGACAGGATCACCACTTCCACAAGTCCATTTCATCTGGACTGCTACCACCACCCTAACTAGCAGGGTGTCAGGCTGTATTCTGACCCTGTCAGTGGTTTTTCTTTTGTATTATTGCATGTATTTTAGTTTTTTTTCCCGTTTCCTAATAAATTGTATTTCTGACTTGGAGCCTCTCACTGGTTTTGCTTTCAAACTAGGACACAAATCCATCTCTTTATTTCAACACAGGAATGGGCCATTGCCTACCCTGCAAGCGGGAGTTGGAGGGGGGGGGAGGGTGGGGTGGGGTGGGGTGGGGTGGGGTGTCACCTTCAGTATTGCCTAGAGGGCAAGGCCAGGGGGCTCAGGGGCAGGGGAAGGGATGTGTTGGTCTGAGGAGGTGCTGGAAGGTGCTGGGCTGGTCCTGGGGTCCCTAGCGGAACTCGGGTTGGCTGGGATGGGACAGACTGAGATAAAAAAAGGAATGAAGGCAGCTTGGGGAGGCCAATGGGGAGAGCAGGTGGCAGTGGGATCTACGGGGCAATAAGAGGCTTCCTTGTCGACGGTTGTTCTGGGGTCCTCTTCACAGAACACTTGAGAGGGCTGTCCAGGCCGTTACTGCTGCTGGAGAAGCTGCTCACGCTGTCGGTGTGAGGTGCAGCCACTGTCTTCCAACTCCTGTCCCGAGGCGCTCCTGTGCAGAGAGGAGGTGGCTGAGGCCCCAGCTGCCAGTGGCACACAGGGACCCTCGTGCACAGCAGGGCCCAGAGCTGGCAAGGCTCCCCAGCACGGCTGGAGCTGCTGGCACAGCTGGGCCCCACTGGACAGCTGCCCCTCAAGGCCCCGGCCAGCAGGGCACGGCTCTGGGCAGGGTCCCTGGCCAGGAGCGGGCCCCAGAGCGCCTCTGCCTTTCAAGGGCAATCTCGGCCCTGCTCTTTCTCCTCCCCACCTCCCTCTGCCTCTGCCCCGTGCCCCTGGGGCTGCTCTTGGCCAGGCAGACTCAGTGGGAGCCAGCTCTGGCTGCAGCCCCAGCGGGCCCCCCAGGACAAGGCCCAGCAATTGAGAGGCCAATGGAAGCACTGGGCAGCAGCAGAACCCTCAGCAGAGTTATTTGGACAATCATGGACTGGCCACAACCCCACTGCAGTCTCAATGGGAATGTTCCCTGACCACGTTAGACTTTCAAAAGAAGCTGTTTGAGGGGGAGAGCAACAAAACACTCACTGTTTTCTCTTCCAGGAATACCCGGTTCCAAAGCAGCCCAACATGAAGACAAGCTCCAAAGAAAGCACGCCTCCCAGTAACCCTAGCCAGCAGACTGTTCCCTGACAGAAACCCCTTCCGAGGCCATCCTGGGCATCGGTAACAGGTCTTGTGGTGCCGGCTGCATCTGTGGGAGCGATGGGGAGCGTGAGCCCGTGCTGTGCTGCACTGCTGAGCTGGCAGCACGGTGGATACGGGCAGGACGTTCTCTGTTTCCCCCAGAGCTGGGGCCTGCAGGCACCTTGCCGGCCCTTGGCACAGGCTGTGCCAGCCAACAAAGCCCAGCAGGCCGGGAGGAGAGCCCGGGGGCAGTGCAGCTGCTTGGGCAGTGGCTGCTGCCAGGGACACAGGCCAAAGCCATCCCTGAGCAGCCAACGCCAGCCCTGGCCCTCCCTGCCCCGTGACAGCACCCCCAGCCCCAGGGGACAGGCTCAGGCCCTGTCAGGACCCAGCGCAGCCCCTGCCCAGTCGGGAGCCAGGGCTGGCTCTGGCCCTGGGCTGGCGGCAGGGCTCCCGCTCGGGGCTGCTCCTGTGCCTTGGGCCTCTGGGCGCTCAGGGCCAGCTCCGCAGCAGCTGCAGCGCCAGGGACGTTGCTGCACCAGTCCCGTTTCCCCGGGGCTCTGAACCAGCTCCAGAGGCCTGGAAGCCCAGGCGCCTCCAGCTTTGGCTGCTGCCGGGCCGGGCAAGGGCAGGCCCTGGGGGAAGAGCTGCTGCCACACAGCCCCGGCCAGGGCTGAGCCTGGCACAGCAATTACCTGCTGTGCCTGTGCCCGTGTCTGGCATCGCCTTCCTTCCCGCAGCAGGGGCTGCCAATGAGCCACTGCTTCTCCCTGAGTGTTCCTCCTCCTGAACAGCCTTTTGGTCCATCACTTGAAAAAGGAAAAAAGGGACAACTGGATCAAATGGAAATATTCCCCACTGGGGAGGTGGCACCTTCAGGAGGCAATGCTTGTCTAAGTCACAGGTAAAGATCAGGAAAAAGCCCAGGTAATTGGGGCTGGGCCAGTGCACTCCCTTGTGCAAACAGCTGCACCGCCTGATCTTCTCAGAGACTGGGAAATGGCAGGGGATCTCAGGCCCACAGTACAGTTGGGGCACCCTATCAGCTACTGCCAAATTCCATCCTGCAGAGGCTGGGGAGGAATTGCAGCCAGGCCAGGCTGGGAAACAGCCCTGCACGATGTGAAAGCAGCAGCGGGGCAGCGAGGCTGCCATGGATCCCTTCCCGCTGTGCCGGGCACGGCGTGTCCAGATGTGCAGCCAAAGCCCCCGGCTGCTGAGTCCCAGGGGCAGCATGAGGGAAATGCACCCACCTTGTCTTCTCTGCAGACATTCCTTCAGCATTTGCCACATGATTTCTAATGGGTCCTGGAATTTCTTGCCGGCCATGTCTTTGGTTTCTCCTGTCGTAGGACCTTAAGAGAAAGTAGTTCCATTTCCCAGGAATGGACCCCACAAAAGCAGGGCTCAGCCTGAGGGTTCAGCAGGGACACACTACTCACCCCTGCCATAGGAGCTGGGCTTTTGTGCAGCATCCAGGGTAGGAGTTGGTGAAGTCGTCCCTGCAGACACATCTGTAACACAACAGCCACAGAAGCTTCTGTCACCTGGTCCTGACCAGTCAGTCAAACATTACGCCTTGGTGGGACAGTGAGAACATACCTGCAGAATGCTCGGAGGGCTTCACAACTTCAGAGCGCCAGGCTAATGCAGAATCATTCCCAGCATCCCAGTCTGGAAGCAAACCAAGATGAGAACTGTTTCCATTGTGTGCTAGGGCTGGCTCTGGCCCTGGGCTGGCGGCAGGGCTCCCGCTCGGGGCTGCTCCTGTGCCTTGGGCCTCTGGGCACTCAGGGCCAGCTCCGCAGCAGCTGCAGCGCCAGGGACGTTGCTGCACCAGTCCCATTTCCCCGGGGCTCTGAACCAGCTCCAGAGGCCTGGAAGCCGAGGCACCTCCAGCTTTGGCTGCTGCAGGGCCGGGCAAGGGCAGGCCCTGGGGGAAGAGCTGCTGCCACACAGCCCCGGCCAGGGCTGAGCCCGGCACAGCAATTACCTGCTGTGCCTGTGCCCGTGTCTGGCATTGCCTTCCGTCCTGCAGCTGGGGCTCGCACCGAAGATGGAGTGCTTCCTTCAAGAAATGCCAACTTCCACTGAAGCATTATGTCCATCTCTTGACAAAGGAAGGGAGACAGCTGCATCAGATGGAGCTGTTCCCCACTTGGGCGGTGGCATCAGAGGTAATATTTGTGAAATTTATGGAGCAGGAAAATGGCCAGATTCCAGTGGCATGATGTGAGCACTTCCACCTCCAAACAGCCACCCTTTTCCTAATCTGCAGGGCTGGATATAGTGGGGGATCTCAGGGTGTGTTACAGTTTGGGCTGCCTGTCAGCTGATGCCAAATGCCTTCCGGCAGAGGCTGGGCAGAAGCTGCAGCCAGGCCAGGCTGGGAAACAGCCCTGCAGGATGTGAAAGCAGCAGCGGGGCAGCGAGGCTGCCATGGATCCCTTCCCGCTGTGCCAGGCATGGCGTGTCCAGATGTGCAGCCAAAGCCCCCGGCTGCTGAGTCCCAGGGGAAGCATGAGAGAAATGCACCCACCTTCTCTTGTCTGCAGGGGTTCCTTCAGCTCTTGCCGCATCTGTTTGGAAGGTTGCAGGGACATCTTATCTGTTGTATCTTGGACTTTCCCTGTTGGAGTACCTTAGAGAAAAATATTTCCAATTCCCAGGAATGGATCCTACAAAAGCAAGGCTCAGCCTCTGAGGTCAGCAGGGACACACTACTCACCACTGTGATGGGAGCTGGGCTTGCGTATAGCATCCAAGGTAGGAGCTGGAGAAGCTGGAGAAGTCCTCCCTGTAGATACATCTGTAACACAACAGCCACAGAAGCTTCTGTCACGTGGTTCCTGCCCGCTTGTCTACAATTCTTCCTTGGTGGCACACTGAGAACATACCTGCAGGAGGCTCCAAGGGCTTCAAAACTTTATTCATCCAAGCTGATGGAGAAGCCTTCCCAGCAACTTCATCTAGAATGGAGCACAGATGAGAACACTTTCCAGGGTGTGCTGGGATCCCGTTTTGCCACAGGAAACTGGGCACTGCAAGGGGGTCGGCTAAGGCCGTGGGAGCCAGATGTGAATAGACATGGCCAAAGGTGCACAGGGGCCTGGGGAGCTCTGGGCTGGCTCCTGGTCACTCTCCACACCCTTTCCCTGCCCTCAGCAACATCCCAGGGAGGAGTGGCTGGAGCAGCACAGGGCCCTGGGGCTCTCTCCCTCAGACACAGAGGAAATCCTCCCTAAAGCCCTGGGGCAAACTGCAGCAGGCAGTGCCACAGCTATGCCTCCCTACCTCCCTCTGTCCCTCCTGCCCTCCTTCTGTGGGGACACCCCCCAGATCCCAAGGGCAACAAGCCAGGCCCTCTCAGGACACACTGGAGCCTTGCTCTCCCCCTCTGTCCTTTCCCCACCGTGGGCACCCCGTGCAGTCGCTGCCAGGTTTCAGGACATGTCTCCCAAGGAGGGACCCCAGCAGGACTGCTCAGGACCCGAGTGCCCTGAGCCTGCTCGGGATAATTCCCCTGGGCTGTGCCGCTCTAGTCCAGGCTGTGCCCGCACTGCCAAGCAGCAGAGAGGGCAGCTCAAGCCTCAGCAGGGCTCAGGCCCAGAGGCACAGCAATTACCTCCTGTGTCTGTGCCTGGCATGGCCTCCCTTCCTGCAGCAGAGGCTGGCACAGAACCACTGCTTCCTCTGGGAAATGCTTCCTTCTGCACAGGCTCTCCTTTCATTTCTGGAGAATGGAAAAGAGACAGCTGGATCAGATGGAAACATTCCTCACTGGGAATGGGGAAGGGGACAATTTCAGGAGGCATCACTTGTGAAAGGAATGGATAAGGATCAGAAAACACCCAGGATTTTGGGACAACCCAAGGCTGCTTCCTTCCCCAAAGAGCCCCAACATCTGATCTGCCTGGACACCAGGAAGTGCAGGGGATCTGAGGGTGGGCATGTCCGGTGGTCCAGTTTGGGCTGTCTGTCAGCTGATGCCAAATGCCTTCCTGCAGAGGCTGGGCAGAAGCTGCAGCCAGGCCAGGCTGGGAAACAGCCCTGCAGGGCGTGAAAGCAGCAGCGGGGCAGTGAGGCTGCCATGGATCCCTTCCAGCTGTGCCAGGCACGGCGTGTCTAGATGTGCAGCCAAAGTCTTCCCCAGCTGCTGAGACCCAGGGGAAGAATGAGGGAAATGCACCCACCTTGTCTTCTCTGCAGACGTTGCTTCAGCATTTGCCACATGATTTCTAATGGGTCCTGGAATTTCTTGCCTGCCATGTCTTTGGTTTCTCCTGTCGGAGGACCTTAAGAGAAAGTAGTTCCATTTCCCAGGAATGGATCCCACAAAAGCAGGGCTCAGCCTGTGGGGTCAGCAGGGACACACTACTCACCCCTGCCATGGGAGCTGGGTTGGGGCCAAGCATCCAGCCCTGGAGCTTGAGAAGTTTTCCCTGCAGACACACCTGTAACTCAACAGCCACAGAAGCTTCTGCCATCTCTGCTGATCTGCACGGGCACCACTGAGCCGCAGCAGCCGTGAGGGGATCGTGCAGGGCGCGGGCACTCACATGCATGGTTCTGTGCTGGCACCTGCAGCGCTGCCTCCCTGGCCCAGCTTTGGGCTCTGAGCTGGCAGCTCTCTCAGGGGAAAGGCCTTGACCTACCCTCAGCATCTCCCAGAGCCTCAGTCCTGGATGTGGGACCTTCACCGGCAGGTTCAGCTGCAAAGAAAGGCAGGACAGAAGAGCTCCTGTGGCACTGCAGGAGATCCTCAGGCTGCCCACAAGGCTCAGCCCCGGGGCACAGCCCTGGGCCCGGCCCCTTCCCTCTCTGCTCTTCTCTGTGACTGCACAGAGCACACGGAAGGACACACTGGCACAGCACACGGGAGGAAGATTGAAAGCTAAATGCTCCTTCCTCCCACTGACAGTGATCCTGTGGGATCCCTCAGGGATCCAGAAGGGAGCAGGGCAAGGTTTCCAGATTCTTTTAATCTTAAGATTTTGTTAAGGGAAATGGTTTATAAGTGAGTTTCTGTTGCACTGACCCTTATTATTCACTAAGGAAAGGCAGAATGAAAACTTGCCTCCAGCATCCTCCAGGAACTTCAAACCATCATTCATCAGGACTTCGTGAAAACCCATGTCACGATTCCAGGCTAGAAGGGAGCAGAGACCAGAACCATTTCCATGGTGTGCTGGGATCCCCTTCTGCCACAGGGAACTGGGCAATGCAGGGGTGTTGGGTAAGGCTGTGGGAGCCAGATGTGAATGGACATGGCCAAAGGTGCACAGGGGCCTGGGGAGCTCTGGGCTGGCTCCTGGTCACTCTCCAACTTCTTTGCAGGCCCTTTGCAACATCTCTGGAGGGGTGGCTGGAGTAGCCGAGGGCCCGTGGGGTCTCTCTCCCTCCCACAGAGGAAACCCTCCCAAAAGCCCTGGGCAAAACCATCCCCAGCGCTTCCCAGGGAGCCGGGAGCGCTGTCCCGGGAAAGGGCAGCCAGGCTGCCGGCTCACCTGCTCGCCGCGCTTGCAGCGGAGCAGCCTGGGCAGCCCTGGCAGGCAGGGCCACGGCCAGGAGCAGCAGGAGTAGGAGGCGCAGAGCAAGGGCCATGGTGCCTTGTCCTCCGCCAGTCCCGCAGCTCTTGCTGCCACCGCTGTCCCGACACCGCTGTCCCAACGTCAGCACCGCTGCTGCCACCGCCGCTGCTACCGCCGCTGCTGCCGCAACAGTTGTGCTCAGGGACTGAGTGCTGGCTCCTTGGGCTGCTCTGCAACCACGGGGCTCTGGCACCTCTGGCACCTCTGTGACCTCAGGGCCTGCTGAGAGCTCAGCCTGCTGTGACCCCAGAGCCCTGCTGTGACCTCATGGCCTCAGCTCTACCCCCAGAGTGTGCGCCCGTCCGCATGAATGGACTGCCCTGATTGTAAATGTTTTGCTTCATCAAAGGGCCATTGCTTAGCAAAACCTTTCTTTTGCCTGCTGACATTGCTGGTCAGGCTGCGTCCCTCAAGATGCTCTTATTGTTGCAGTTCAAATTTATTTTATTGATTTCATTTTAAGTGTTGTTTAAGGGCTCTGTTATCCCCCATTTTTTTTCCTGACTTGGTTCACCTGTGGGTTTTACCCTCCCTCCAAACTGTCCCTCGTGCCCTTCCCCACCCCTTGTTCCAGCTCTTTCCCTGCCTGTCAAGGCAACCCAGCCCCTTGGTTCCCAAACCTTTGGGCCAATCCCTGACTGCAACTCCCCTTTGGAATTCCCCTACTCCTGGGAGCCCCATTGGCCCTTGTGACCCATCCTCTCCACCCTCCTACCCCAACTGGCCCCAGACACTTGATGTAATCCCCTCACTCCTCTCCTGAGCATTCCCTATTGGTTCATTGTTTGCATCCACCCCATGACTTGTATGTGTACAAAACCCCTTGGGCAGTACAGCTAGGGGCTTTTCATCCTGTTCTCTTCGCCTGGACTAAGGTGTTCCTTGCGGAACCTGAAGACGGGACGCCTCCTCCTTTCTCCTGTGCCTCGTCCCTGTCGTGGCTTGTGTCTGGCACTGGAGAGCAAGTGGCACTACAGGTTCTGCCTCTGGTAAATCCCCATAGCGAGGCAGTTCCCGACTCCTGCCGTAGTGCCGGAGTTCTAAGAGCTAGCCCAGGTTCCAGCACTCACTTCACTAATGTACCGAATGCCCCTTCTTCAGAGCCTGCTCTGGTGCTCTGCCAGCTCACACAGCAGAGTGTGATTCACATACTGCATCCCAGAGTTAGGTTGTTGCAACATTGAAATGGGTGTGGTTGGCAGGATGGCTGGGCATAAATCACTACAGAACTAAAGCAAAGGCGTGCACGGTCCCAGGCTGGACTTGAATAGACACAGGACTTGTGGAAAGATGAGGACAAGATAGCAGAGAAAAATGGAAAAACCAGCTGAAAAGGAGGATATGCGAAAAGAGCTATTTGTGCACATTTGGGGGTATATTTTTCTTGGGTGCAAAGCAAAATGAAAAGCTCCTAAATGCCCAAAAGATGAGAACTGTGTGTGGTAAATAGATATGATTCATGCTGACAAATTTGAAAGAGTAATCAATATTAATAAAGTAATTAATATTTGGAAATAATAAAACAGTTAAAGGTGTAATGCCAAGCAAGAAAGGGAGAGGAGGGTTTATCCCTCTCCCTACAGGTCTCCTGCAGATGTTCAGAAGAGGAGGAAGCAAGAGATAACTATGATTAAATTTAGTGGAAGAGAGGAGAATTTGGTTGGACACCAGGAAAATGTTGATTATATGAGATCCACTGCTTTAATGTTAGAACACAGTATTGGCTTATACTGTAGCAGCTTGGTGCGCATGTGTAATCCAAAAGGTGAACTACAGGACATGGAGGAAGAGGAGAGGCCTTCCTCAAAGAATATCCCCAAACAGTGGTACAACTTACTTAAAGAAGTGTGGAGCATGCGTGGTAAAGGTGATGATGAGGGCAGTGATACAAGTGTGATGAATTGAAAATGGGAGGAGATGGTAATGACATACAGCATAAAAAGGGGAATTTTGGCTTGACACGCTAGTACGTGAGGTGACGGGGGTCCAAAAGCCCTGCACTCCGTACCCCACGCATACCCCGCATGGTTATTTTTGCTTATACGCTATTATCAGGACCAAATTATTCGTTACTTCCAGCAAATGATACTGTCAATATTTTGAATGTATTCAATTGTATATATATTAAGCTACATAATTCAAATTGCTGTTTCGTTTCATTTTGTTTGGTTGTTTTTGTGGCTTCTTTTAAAATTGGATAATTGGGCAAATATAACATGTGGAATGTCCTCCACAGCAGAGTGTCAGACCTCTGGATCTTTTTAAACAGTTTTATCAAGGTGGAGCTGTGGCAGCTTCAGCTGGTGCCTCTGGAGGACCTTGAACAAAGAACCCCTGAGCTTTTCTACCCTCCCAGGTGAAGTGTGATAGTCTGGGGTCTTGCTGCTGTGTCCAAGTGCCGGGCCACTGGCTGGCACCACAGGTCCCCAGACCCGCTGCTGAGGCATCCCTCTCCTAGAGTCACGTTTACTCTGTCACATTTGGCTTTTCTCTCTGATCCACCGCCAGGACCAAAGATCACACGGTCGTGAGGATGTAAAAATGCCTGTTCCTTCTGTAACATTGCTGTTGTGTGACAGCCGTGCAGGCAGAGCAGGCAGCTGTAGGGACACTGACTCATTTCCCTGGTGCCAGCCGCGCTGCATCCATCGAGCTGCTGGGTCTTGGTGCTCGCTGGGACGCGGCCCGGCCCGGCACCACGGGAATTAGGAAGGGTCTTGAAGGAATCCCCACGCGTTAAAGCAGACGATTTAGCCTGGGATTTTAAGTTGTTTCTCAGTTAACCTTGTAAAAGGCCAGAACAAGTCTCCTATGAATTCTGTCCCTGTCAAGTTCAGTTCCGCCGCGAAAGCCCCTCAGCATTCTCAGGGCAGTGGCAGGAGCCGGGTGCTGGCCCGGAGCCCCGCTGGCCGGGGAGAGCACAGCCCAGAGCGAGCCCCTGCTGCCCGGGATGGCCACAGGCCCGGGGGAGCCGGGCGGGCAACGCAAGGGCCCTGTACAGGGTTCCTGGGGCTCCTCTGGCATCTGTTCCGTCCCCTCAGGCACTGAGCGGTGCCCGTCCCACGGGGCTGTCTGTGCCTGGCCCCAAAAGAGGCAGGGCCGGGGCTGTGGCCCCTGGGCTGGTGGTGCCGACTGCCCGGCGCTCACCACCGCCCGTGCCGTGCCGGTGCAGCGTGACCCGGCGGGGCAGCTCCGCCTCGGCGCCTCGCCACCGCCATCCCGGCACGGCGGCTGGCCCTGGGCCGCGGCAGCCCCGAGCCGCACGGGCCCGGGAGGGACTGCCGGAGGTCCCCATCCCCTGCGTGCCTCAGCAGACACTCCGGCCCCACTGTGTACAGCAGGAGGGACACAAAGCACCTGCACGCTTACGAGAGTCCACAGCCCTTTCTACATGTGAAATGAGACCCCAGGACCCCGACATGTGCCTCAGGAGAGATCCCAGCACCCTGCACACCTTGGGAGAGATCCCAAACCCTCTACATGCCTCACACAGGATTCCAAATCCCTTGCATGACTTGAAGTGGACCCCATTGCCCTCCCTGCCTCAGAGGAAACCTAAAATATCCCTGGGTGTGTCACAAGGGGCCCCACCCCGTCGTGCACCTTACGGGGGACTCCAAAGCCCCCACGTGCCTTACAGGGAAGTCCAGGCCAGCTATGCCGAGTGTTTCGACCTGGAAATCAAGTCTGGTTGCACCTGGGTTGTTGTGTCTCTGGGGCTGCTCACCAGCCCTGTCGGACCCTGAGGCTACACAGCCCTTCCCTTCCCTTCCCTTCCCTTCCCTTCCCTTCCCTTCCCTTCCCTTCCCTTCCCTTCCCTTCCCTTCCCTTCCCTTCCCTTCCCTTCCCTTCCCTTCCCTTCCCTTCCCTTCCCTTCCCTTCCCTTCCCTTCCCTTCCCTTCCCTTCCCTTCCCTTCCCTTCCCTTCCCTTCCCTTCCCTTCCCTTCCCTTCCCTTCCCTTCCCTTCCCTTCCCTTCCCTTCCCTTCCCTTCCCTTCCCTTCCCTTCCCTTCCCTTCCCTTCCCTTCCCTTCCCTTCCCACCGCTGGTCACAGTGAAGCCATATGCAGAATAAATAGACTCCACTGTCGCCCTGGTTTTTAATGTTCTGTCCTGGATTAGGGTCACTCTGGGAGAAAACCTCCAAAGGGGCCCCCCAGAAAGCAACCCCACATGGCCCCTTCCCCCCAGCAGTTCGGGTAGGATTCCTTGCAGAGAAGTGGAAAGAACCTGTTTATTTGACAGGCAAAACACCCCCAGCACACAAAATGAACAATACCAGATGACAATGCTTTCACCCATCTGAAAAGGATGACAAATTCAGAAAGTCTTTCCTGGCAGTGGTGGCTCTGCTGTCGCTCCCTCCGGCGCTGGGGATAGCTGCTGCAGGCCACAGGATGCAAACTCTCGGTGTTTCCCAGGTCCCAGTCTGGAGCAGGTGTGAGTGGTTTCAAAAAGGGAAAGGAAAAACAGTCCAGGGAAAAATCTGTACTGCTTAGCTAAACTGACTAACAAGCAGAAGCCAAAAAGCAAAAGCAAAGCAGGAGCACAGCAGAAGCAAGAGCAAATCAAGCAACAGCAAGCAAAGCAAAAAGCAAAAGCTGCATTATGAACTGAGCTGTCTGTCTGTCCTGCCAGCCGTGGGGGAGCAGGCTGATAACAAACCAAAACAAACCTTGCTCTTCAGGGCCAGTCGTGAAGGCACAGTACGTAATATCCAGCATTAACAGAACACACGATTGGGGATGCAAGCATCATAACCTCACCCTAGGACAAGTTTTTCTAAACCTTCTGATGTTTACATTCTTGTAACAAACTTTCTCACACACGTTATGCAAATAACGTATTGTTATGCATTCTTTTCTGCAGGAGGAGAACTTTGATGGACTGTTGGTTTGTCCAGTGTCATTGGAGAAGTGGCACTTTCACCCTCCAATCCACTGTCACTTTTGGAAATCTGTAAGTGTTGGAGTCAGAAATTCAACTGCCCCCTTTTCTACCTTGGAGAGATGCGTGTCTGCGTTGTTACATTTCATGTCCTGTAGCGCCACTCCACAAACTGATGTAGTTATGAAGTGGGGATGCGTGTCAGGGCCTGGCACAAGTGAGATGGCTCTCGTGAAAACTTGTGCCCCGAGCCCTGGTCCGAGCCACATCTTTGTTCACAAACCTGTTCCATATGCAATGCATTACACAATCTCTTCATGCACATTCAACCCCTGGCCCCGCCTGTCCTCCCCTCCCATGGCGATGAGATCCACGCCCTTCTGGGCACGCGTTGTTTCCTGTGGTGGTCACACTGGGGTCTTTGGTGGTCTCTGAGGCCGAAGGCTGTGGTCTTGGTCATGACTGAACTTTTGAACTTTTCTCCTTTGTGCGTGCACTGTGGTCCCCTGGTGCTTATCTGAGTACGTCTGTTGGTTTGGATCAGCTTGGAGACAGAGGAGCTCCTTAGTCTAGCCTTCCTGCATTCCCTGGTCTTCTCCTGGTGTTATGAGTAAAAAAGTTATCTGTAGCTATGATATTTTATTAAAAATCCTTTCCTAGGATTTTTCCCCTCCTGAGGAGCTGAGGGCCTCAGGAAAGAAATGTAAACAATAACTATCTGCTGCTGTGGAATGCAACAGGTGCATCTTCCATTGGTCCATGTGGATTGGTTTCACTTGATGACCAATCACAGCCAACTGTGTTGAGCCTGTGAGCAGTCACAAGATTTTTGTTATGCATTCCATTCTATTCTTCTTCTTTGTAGCCTTCTGGTCATTTTTTCCTCTCTGTTCTTTTAGTATAGTTTTAATGTAGTATTTTAATAGAATATATAATAAATCAGCCTTCTGAAATGGAGTCAAGCCTCGTGTCTCCACACCTGGGGTGTTCGCCCCAACAAATTATCCATTTTTTTTAAGGCTGCAAAGTTAAACTGGTTGGGCCAGTTGTTGAGAGTTGAAGGGTTGACTATTTGTTGTTGATAGCTTCATGTTGCAATCACCTCTTGTTAATAGTTTTTCTTCAATTACCTGTTAATGGTTAGAAATCAAGCGCAGTTGTCCCCCTGCTGCTTCCCAGGAGCCTGCAGGTAGCAGGAGGAGGTGACATCAGAGCTAGTATGCAGATGAGAATGCATTTCACCAAATTTTGCAATTTTCCAGGAAAAAAACCCCTAAAACCAAGAAGCCAACATGGAATTATGAAACCTAAGGAAGGTCTAAAGGTGAGGAACTTAATCCAGTACCTGCTAAGATCCTTTTTACTCCTCACCCTAACCTGAAAGGATGTCAGCTAGGAAGAGGACCTGGAATGTTAGACCAAAAAAGCGGAATTCCCACTACTCCCTCGAGGACGGAAGCCCCAGCTCTGCCTGCATACCAGCGGGCACAGCTGCATCATCCTCCTCCTCCGTGCCACTCCTGGGAGCAGCGGGAGTGCGGGCGACCTGTCGTTTCTCCCCAACCTGAGCTGAATTTTTTAAATAAAGGCATTAAAAAGGAGAAAGATCTCCTGCCCTATTTATTATGCTAGGGTCTCGTCCAGGAGATCCACACCTGAAGAGGACACCAGGACTGGGACGGCCGCCCGCCCTGGACCTGCAGGACAGCTGGCTCTCAGGATCAGAGAAGATCGGCTTGGGACAGTGACAGGGAGCAGCGCCGGACTGGTGAGAGTATCCGGCGGCAGGAGAGGGAGGCGAGCGAGTGTGTGTGAGTGAGACAAGAGCCGGCAGCTCGGCCCCTCGAAGCGAGTGAGGACCCCTCAGTACCGCGGTTCCGCACCCCCGCCAGGGGGCCGGCCGGGAACAGGGGGAAGCGAGTGGAATTGGTGATTGAGGCGCCTCCAAAGGGGTAAAGAGGACCCCCCTCGGGGCATGGGGAGGAAATAGTAGGTGAGTGGCACGCATCCCAAAAGCCCTGATACAGGTCCTAATGAAAGAAGTTACGCAATTTAGAAAATCAGGCAGTTTTGTTATTAAGTCCTGACGACGGAAGTCAAAGCACAAGGTCTGGCAGAGGAAGCCTATCCCGAGTTTTTTAAAGCTCTGGTAATGTAAGTCCTGACAGGGGGAAGTCAGGCAAACTAAAAATCAGGCCATACTTTTGTTTTAAGTCCTGACAAGGGACATCAGGCAAATTCAGAAGTCCTGAGTAGGATTTGGGCAAGTCCAAAAGTCCTGTAGGCAAACGAAGTCCTGACGAAAGGAGGTCAGGCAAACTCAGCCTCAGAGGCCAGGGTCTTGAGGTTTTTTTTGTTGAGTCTTGGCAAAGGAGGCCGAGGTCTCAACAAAGTCCTGACGAAAAGGGTCAGGCATATTGGAGTTTCGGCAGAGGAGGCTGGGACTTCACAAATAGGATTTACTTTTGAGCTGCCTGTCAGTAGCAGAAGCACCTTTGTAATTTTTGAGGCCCGAAAAAATGGAAGGGTGTAATAGTAAGGAAAGTGGCCAGAGACTGGGGAATATAACTCCCCATATTCCCCTAGGTGAACTGTTAGAGAGATGGGACTCTATAGAGGCCACAGAGGGCTTAGATAAATTTAAGATGATTCACTACTGTTCAGAAGCGTGGCCAGAATTGGATGTGCAAGGTGGATGGCTCTGGTGTGGGACAAAAGACAAGTGGATGTGTCAACAGCTGAGTCAGTGTGTGACAGCTCGAGAGGATACTGATCCCCAGCAATTATTATATGTAGCTTGTTGGTTAAAGAGTGCTTTCGAGGATGAAGGAGTGGGAATTTGTAAGGTGCAGAGGAAAAAGAGGGGAATGAAGGAGGGGATGCTGGAATTAAAGAGATTAGTAAAAGGTGGCACCCCCTGGACTACTTGCCTCCTGATGCCCCTCCACCTTAGAACCCTCTCCTTCGGGCACCTCAAATAGCAGATCCGTCTCTCCCCCCGGCGGCCATGGGGGCCATTCCCTCACCACCCCCTTCGACTCCTTTAGCTGCTTCTGCACCCCCACTAGTGCCTACTTCAGCTGCTGCACCCTCCACCCCTTCTCCAGCTCCACTTAACATGCACTCAAGCTCTTCTCCCCCTCCTACTGCTGTCCCTCCACCTCCTCCTAACTGGGAGACAAATGCCTCCTTACCTGGTAACCTCTTATCACCAGATACAGCTGTTGGCCTACAGCAGGTCCAGGTTAATGCTAATAGCCCTCAAATGAGTAATTTTGTGTCTGAAGATGGGCCACACTGCGGTACCCGATCCATGACCTCCAAGGTAGAGAGACTTTTTCCCCTTAGAGAAGTTCCTATGGGAGGAGTAGCAGGAGGTGTTGGTTTTGTGAATGCTCCTCTAACTGCTTCTGAGGTGAGAGGATTCAAGAGGGAGTTAGGGAATTTAGTTGAAGACCCTGTGGGTATTGCAAACCAAGCGGATCAATTCTTAGGTCTAAATATCTGCACTTGGGGGAAATGAATTCCATTCTAAATATATTATTTTCCCCAGAAGAGTTCCGAATTATTAGAGGTGCTAGCATAAGAATTTGGGACAAAGATAATCATCCAGGGCCCCAAGTGCCATCAGGTGCAGAAAAATTGCCACTAGTGGATCCCAATTGGAACCCTAATCAGGAGGAAGGAAGCAAGGAAGGCCATGATAGAGTACAGGTCTTTGATAATCAGGGGGAATCAGAGAATCAGTTCCCAATGCAACTAATACAAAATTAGCATTCAAGAGTGCACAAGAGAAGGATGAAACTCCTGCTACTTGGCTTAATTGCCTAAAGCAGAACTTCCAGTTGTACTCCAGAACAGACCCGGACACCAAGGAGGGTCAGGTGCTACTAAAGGTCCAATTTCTTACTACATCTTGGCCTGATAAACAGAGAAAACTGGAAAAGATTGAAGATTGGCCAGAGAAGGACATTAATGAGTTATTGAAAGAAGCATTGAAGGTATATTTAAGGAGGCAAGAAGAAAAAGCAAAGGCCAAGGCTAGTATCATGGTCGCTATAGCTAGAGGAAATGTGGGGGGCAAGCGACTCTATCCTACAATCCAAGGTAACAAAAGAGTGGGAGAGTCCACCACCAGGAGCAGGCAAGGAAACGCCAGTACCGTCAGGGACAGGAGGAATGGAGAGGCCTCAAGCCCCTTTGAGCGAAAGGCGCTGCTGGTACTGTGGAGCAACTGGACCCCCAAAACTGTTCAGCCTAAAGTTGTGAAACCGTGGCTAGCTGATCAGGAGAGCAAAGGAAGCAGCTTTAGAACCAGGGGATCCGGTAGAAGTTTTTAAAGCAGAAACCATGCCTGAGGAGGGAGGAAGATAAGAACCTATATTTAGTAAAAAAAAAAGTAAAGGCTATAAAAGATTTAAAGTTGCACCAAGGGCAGCGAGGGGAGTGGTTAAGATCAGATGGACGGGTGTTCCTAAACAAAGCACTTGCTGGGACAGTGCTAACAGGACCACATAATTTAAGTCACTGAGGAGTCCAAGGACTATGTGATCATTTCCTAAGAAATAACTTGTGCATAAGTGTATATGACCTAGCAGAAGCAATTAGAAAAGGCTGTTTAATTTGCCAAAAAGTGAACCAGAAGGTTATGAAAAAGGTAGCAGCTGGAGGGAGGGAATTGACTCTCAGGCCTTTCCAGAGCATAGAGATGGATTTCACTAAGATGCCCCCAGAGTAAGGATAGAAGCATCTACTGGTTATAGTAGATCATCTCACCCATTGGGTAGAAGCCTTCCCGACAAAAAAGGAAACAGCCCAGGTTGTGGCAAGGGTAATCTTGGAGAACATCATCCCCAGATATGGAATGGTGAATACCATAGACTCAGACCGAGGTCCGCATTTTGTGGCCCAAACATTGCAAAATATAATTGAAGTTTTAGGAATAAAATGGAGATTACATACTCCGTGGCACCCCCAGAGTTCTGGGAGGATGGAACGGATGAACAAAACTCTCAAAAATTAGTATTAACTAAACTGATTGAAGAAACAAAAATGAATTGGCTAAAGTGTTTGCCCCTAATGCTTTTGCGCATCAGAACAAGACCCCGGTCTGATATAGGGATTTCACCCTATGAAATGATGCTTGGACTGCCATTCTTGTTAACACCCTGGAGCACAGGAGACTATTTGGAAGAAGAAGCAGCTACCAGAAAATATTTAGAAGTCATTGGAAGAACCCTGGAAGGACTTAGAAAAAGAGGATACCTCCCCCAAACCTCCCCTCTTGACAGAAAAGCACGTAACATTAACCCAGGAGATTGGGTTTTGAAATAATCCTGCAATAGTAGACCATTAATGCCTAAATTTGAAGGCCCCTTTCAGGTACTCCTCATCGCTAATTCAGCTGTGCGGACCAGAGAAAAGGCTTGGACCCACATCACGAGAATTAAAGGACCAGTCCCACCCGCCAGCATTGGACAAGATTGGTCAGTGTTTCCCTCTGGTATTGGATCAGATTCCACACCACCCTCACCCCCTAACTCAGGACAGGATTCAGCCACATCAGGAGTTAATTCAGCTGAGTATACCATTGGAAAAGAACCAAAAGACTTAAAGTTGACACTCAAAAGGAAGAGCCAAAAAGACTGATGAACTGCATAAGAAAAGAGTTTAGAATCATAACATATCCTAAAGTGTTTTAAGAGATTTGTAAAAGTTAAAAATTGTTAATAGGTAATTCTGGTGAAGTCCTCCCAACTTAGTACCAAAGACTGAGGGTTAATCTTCTGCAGAGTACTCCCCTAAGAGAGACCAAATCAGTAAGGACAGATCAAGAGAGGTTTAACCAGGGAAGCAAATAGAAGAGACTCTAAAGAGCTTGGGAACTTCTCCTTAGTAAAATCCCCAAGAAGCAAGGCCGGGTGGGCAGGCTGTGCAAGATGACCCATACCGGACTCTTGGGAAGGGTAGTAATAATGGCTTTCATTGCTAGTGGTGCTCTGGGGAGCCCAAGAGAGCCGTGCAGTGAGTACTACCAACCCCTCTGTGAGGAAGAAGAAGTAAGTTCTTTGTTGAGAGTCCACACCAATTTAAGCCGTAATTGTGTTAACCTCTCCCAGTTGATCTTTTATCAAGAGAATGAGAAAATCTATTGGATGGCCCGGAACACCGCCACCTCTAGGCAGCAACTCCTGGCAGAGCACCCTGTAGAAGAGGCCTGGTGGTACTTTGAACATGATGCTACTGAAGCAAGCCTGGTAAATCTGGTCAGAGGAAAAGAAATAGTAAAAGCAAGAAGAGAACAAGACCATTTAGCAACACCCCCAAGTAAAAATCTAATAAGAGAAGAATGTATGTTGAGGAAAGGAAGGGGTACAGTACGCCAGTAGGAAGAATGGCTTGTAAAAGGTATTTAGCAGTAAAAGACTCTGCTACGCGGTGGATCCCAAGAGATCCAAATAGAATTTGGCCTGTTAAGAAAAAAGAGAACAAGTGCATTTACAATAAAACATATAGACTTTATGAGTATGATAAAAAAGAGATAAACCTCTTTTGGAGAATGAAAGAAATTTCTAAATATTGGGAGGGCCCAACAGAAACTAATCATACATTTCGGGAGACCCCTAAACACCTGTTTTGGATCTATGCTACTACAGCATCCACTAAATTGCCAAGAGACTGGTCTGGCAGTTGCATCATTAGGATTATAAAACAAGCTTTCTTTATATTACCCAAAGAATCTGGATCAAGTTGAACAGTTCCTATATACAGCGATTTAAGAAAAAACAAATGGAAGAAGCAATATATAGTAAACAAAATTATGAAGCTACAAGCAGTATTAGAGATAATATCTAATCAGACCGCATTAGCTCTTAATCATATTAATGACCAACTCACCTAAACCAAAACAGTAATTTATCAAATCAAATTAGTTGTAGCAGTCGTTTGAAGCATCTTAAACGAAATAAGAAAACTAGCATATGTAAGAAATCAAGAAAGGACTCCTGCACTGGATTCCACTTGTGGGATAACCCATGGACTTTCAAAAGAGGTTGGAAAACTAAAGCCTTCTTCACAGTGTGTACACATGTTAGTTTGCTCTTCTTATTTCCCTGCTTATTTAAAATAGTGACATCTGCCGTACAGAATAACCTACGGATCTCTAAAGAAATTAACCTGAAAAAAACCAAAAAAAGGAATGAAATTGAGTAACTATGATCACCAAAGTGCTCAGGAATTTTATAATCAATATAAAAATTATAAGAAATTCTATGCTAATGAGCCAAAAATTGCAAGTTGATGCAAGCTTAAGCTTCAGCCTGATCAAAGAAAAAAAGGGGGGACTGTTATGTGTAAAAAAGTTGTCCTTTTTTTTTAAGGCTGCAAAGTTAAACAGGTAGGGCCAGTTGTTGTGAGTTGAAGTTTTGACTGTTTCTTGTTGGTAGCTTCACATTGCAATCACCTCTTGTTAATAGTTTTTCTTCAATTACCTGTTAATGGTTAGAAATCAAGCGCAATTGTCCCCCTGCTGATTCACCTGAGCCTGCAGGTAGCAGGGTGGGGGGGATGACACCAGAGCTAGTATGCAGATGAGAATGCATTTCACCAAATTTTGCAATTTTCCAGGAAAAAAACCCTAAAAACAATGAGCCAACATGGAACTAAGAAACCTAAGTAATGTCCAAAGGTGAGGAACTTAATCCAGTATCTGCTAAGATCCTTTTTACTTTTCACCCTAACCTGAAAGGATGTCAGCTAGGAAGAGGACCTGGAATGTTAGACCAAAAAAGTGGAATTCCCACTACTCCCTCGAGGACGGAAGCCCCAGCTCTGCCTGCATACCAGCGGGCACAGCTGCATCATCCTCCTCCTCCGTGCCACTCCTGGGAGCAGTGGGGTGCGGGTGACCTGTCCTTTCTCCCCAACCTGAGCTGAATTTTTTAAATAAAGGCATTAAAAAGGAGAAAGATCTCCTACCCTATTTATTACGCTGGTATTGTCCTTCATAGCAAGAAGCTTCAGAAATTTGCATTTTCCTATGCCCTTTGTACCATGGCAGAGGTTTCTTAAGTAAAAGGTTAAAATTCAACACATAATTCTACAATTTAAAATTTAAATGCTTAGTCCATATTGCTAACTTAATTGAACCCCCCAAAACCTCCATTTCAACAGCAGCCCCTGCCTGGCTTCTGCCTGCCCACACCGTGGGCATCCACGGCTCTTGCTGGGCATGGAGCTCAGTCAGTGCTGGTGCTGGGTGGGCTTTGCTGCTGCTGCCATCTGGACACTGGGGTGACCGCTTGTCCTGGGTTGCAGTGTAAAGATGTATTCTAATGCCATCCTGAAGAGCTGCTGAAACCAGGAGGGGCATTGTTTCTTCCTTATCTCCTGTTAATGGGCCCATCAATGTCTTGCCACATGACTCAGAGATAACTCCCTCCCAGAGCCATTTCTGTTTCATGGCTAATCAAGGACCCACAGCATGAGGCAGAATGATATCAGCCCACTGTGAGATGCTCTGCCCATGGGGGAGGAGCTAAGCATCCCCAGCTGGATATAATCTGGGTTTTGGGACACAACAAGCAGTCTCTCCACTGGATTCCCAGAGGAACCGCCGCCCTTACCCACTGCTTTTCCAGAGGATGAGAGCTACCAGATTGTTTCGACAGGATCACCACTTCCACAAGTCCATTTCATCTGGACTGCTACCACCACCCTAACTAGCAGGGTGTCAGGCTGTATTCTGACCCTGTCAGTGGTTTTTCTTTTGTATTATTGCATGTATTTTAGTTTTTTTTCCCGTTTCCTAATAAATTGTATTTCTGACTTGGAGCCTCTCACTGGTTTTGCTTTCAAACTAGGACACAAATCCATCTCTTTATTTCAACACAGGAATGGGCCATTGCCTACCCTGCAAGCGGGAGTTGGAGGGGGGGGGAGGGTGGGGTGGGGTGGGGTGGGGTGGGGTGTCACCTTCAGTATTGCCTAGAGGGCAAGGCCAGGGGGCTCAGGGGCAGGGGAAGGGATGTGTTGGTCTGAGGAGGTGCTGGAAGGTGCTGGGCTGGTCCTGGGGTCCCTAGCGGAACTCGGGTTGGCTGGGATGGGACAGACTGAGATAAAAAAAGGAATGAAGGCAGCTTGGGGAGGCCAATGGGGAGAGCAGGTGGCAGTGGGATCTACGGGGCAATAAGAGGCTTCCTTGTCGACGGTTGTTCTGGGGTCCTCTTCACAGAACACTTGAGAGGGCTGTCCAGGCCGTTACTGCTGCTGGAGAAGCTGCTCACGCTGTCGGTGTGAGGTGCAGCCACCGTCTTCCAACTCCTGTCCCGAGGCGCTCCTGTGCAGAGAGGAGGTGGCTGAGGCCCCAGCTGCCAGTGGCACACAGGGACCCTCGTGCACAGCAGGGCCCAGAGCTGGCAAGGCTCACCAGCACGGCTGGAGCTGCTGGCACAGCTGGGCCCCACTGGACAGCTGCCCCTCAAGGCCCCGGCCAGCAGGGCACGGCTCTGGGCAGGGTCCCTGGCCAGGAGCGGGCCCCAGAGCGCCTCTGCCTTTCAAGGGCAATCTCGGCCCTGCTCTTTCTCCTCCCCACCTCCCTCTGCCTCTGCCCCGTGCCCCTGGGGCTGCTCTTGGCCAGGCAGACTCAGTGGGAGCCAGCTCTGGCTGCAGCCCCAGCGGGGCCCCCAGGACAAGGCCCAGCAATTGAGAGGCCAATGGAAGCACTGGGCAGCAGCAGAACCCTCAGCAGAGTTATTTGGACAATCATGGACTGGCCACAACCCCACTGCAGTCTCAATGGGAATGTTCCCTGACCACGTTAGACTTTCAAAAGAAGCTGTTTGAGGGGGAGAGCAACAAAACACTCACTGTTTTCTCTTCCAGGAATACCCGGTTCCAAAGCAGCCCAACATGAAGACAAGCTCCAAAGAAAGCACGCCTCCCAGTAACCCTAGCCAGCAGACTGTTCCCTGACAGAAACCCCTTCCGAGGCCATCCTGGGCATCGGTAACAGGTCTTGTGGTGCCGGCTGCATCTGTGGGAGCGATGGGGAGCGTGAGCCCGTGCTGTGCTGCACTGCTGAGCTGGCAGCACGGTGGATACGGGCAGGACGTTCTCTGTTTCCCCCAGAGCTGGGGCCTGCAGGCACCTTGCCGGCCCTTGGCACAGGCTGTGCCAGCCAACAAAGCCCAGCAGGCCGGGAGGAGAGCCCGGGGGCAGCGCAGCTGCTTGGGCAGTGGCTGCTGCCAGGGACACAGGCCAAAGCCATCCCTGAGCAGCCAACGCCAGCCCTGGCCCTCCCTGCCCCGTGACAGCACCCCCAGCCCCAGGGGACAGGCTCAGGCCCTGTCAGGACCCAGCGCAGCCCCTGCCCAGTCGGGAGCCAGGGCTGGCTCTGGCCCTGGGCTGGCGGCAGGGCTCCCGCTCGGGGCTGCTCCTGTGCCTTGGGCCTCTGGGCGCTCAGGGCCAGCTCCGCAGCAGCTGCAGCGCCAGGGACGTTGCTGCACCAGTCCCGTTTCCCCGGGGCTCTGAACCAGCTCCAGAGGCCTGGAAGCCCAGGCGCCTCCAGCTTTGGCTGCTGCCGGGCCGGGCAAGGGCAGGCCCTGGGGGAAGAGCTGCTGCCACACAGCCCCGGCCAGGGCTGAGCCTGGCACAGCAATTACCTGCTGTGCCTGTGCCTGTGTCTGGCATCGCCTTCCTTCCCGCAGCAGGGGCTGCCAATGAGCCACTGCTTCTCCCTGAGTGTTCCTCCTCCTGAACAGCCTTTTGGTCCATCACTTGAAAAAGGAAAAAAGGGACAACTGGATCAAATGGAAATATTCCCCACTGGGGAGGTGGCACCTTCAGGAGGCAATGCTTGTCTAAGTCACAGGTAAAGATCAGGAAAAAGCCCAGGTAATTGGGGCTGGGCCAGTGCACTCCCTTGTGCAAACAGCTGCACCGCCTGATCTTCTCAGAGACTGGGAAATGGCAGGGGATCTCAGGCCCACAGTACAGTTGGGGCACCCTATCAGCTACTGCCAAATTCCATCCTGCAGAGGCTGGGGAGGAATTGCAGCCAGGCCAGGCTGGGAAACAGCCCTGCACGATGTGAAAGCAGCAGCGGGGCAGCGAGGCTGCCATGGATCCCTTCCCGCTGTGCCGGGCACGGCGTGTCCAGATGTGCAGCCAAAGCCCCCGGCTGCTGAGTCCCAGGGGCAGCATGAGGGAAATGCACCCACCTTGTCTTCTCTGCAGACATTCCTTCAGCATTTGCCACATGATTTCTAATGGGTCCTGGAATTTCTTGCCGGCCATGTCTTTGGTTTCTCCTGTCGTAGGACCTTAAGAGAAAGTAGTTCCATTTCCCAGGAATGGACCCCACAAAAGCAGGGCTCAGCCTGAGGGTTCAGCAGGGACACACTACTCACCCCTGCCATAGGAGCTGGGCTTTTGTGCAGCATCCAGGGTAGGAGTTGGTGAAGTCGTCCCTGCAGACACATCTGTAACACAACAGCCACAGAAGCTTCTGTCACCTGGTCCTGACCAGTCAGTCAAACATTACGCCTTGGTGGGACAGTGAGAACATACCTGCAGAATGCTCGGAGGGCTTCACAACTTCAGAGCGCCAGGCTAATGCAGAATCATTCCCAGCATCCCAGTCTGGAAGCAAACCAAGATGAGAACTGTTTCCATTGTGTGCTAGGGCTGGCTCTGGCCCTGGGCTGGCGGCAGGGCTCCCGCTCGGGGCTGCTCCTGTGCCTTGGGCCTCTGGGCACTCAGGGCCAGCTCCGCAGCAGCTGCAGCGCCAGGGACGTTGCTGCACCAGTCCCATTTCCCCGGGGCTCTGAACCAGCTCCAGAGGCCTGGAAGCCGAGGCACCTCCAGCTTTGGCTGCTGCAGGGCCGGGCAAGGGCAGGCCCTGGGGGAAGAGCTGCTGCCACACAGCCCCGGCCAGGGCTGAGCCCGGCACAGCAATTACCTGCTGTGCCTGTGCCCATGTCTGGCATTGCCTTCCGTCCTGCAGCTGGGGCTCGCACCGAAGATGGAGTGCTTCCTTCAAGAAATGCCAACTTCCACTGAAGCATTATGTCCATCTCTTGACAAAGGAAGGGAGACAGCTGCATCAGATGGAGCTGTTCCCCACTTGGGCGGTGGCATCAGAGGTAATATTTGTGAAATTTATGGAGCAGGAAAATGGCCAGATTCCAGTGGCATGATGTGAGCACTTCCACCTCCAAACAGCCACCCTTTTCCTAATCTGCAGGGCTGGATATAGTGGGGGATCTCAGGGTGTGTTACAGTTTGGGCTGCCTGTCAGCTGATGCCAAATGCCTTCCGGCAGAGGCTGGGCAGAAGCTGCAGCCAGGCCAGGCTGGGAAACAGCCCTGCAGGATGTGAAAGCAGCAGCGGGGCAGCGAGGCTGCCATGGATCCCTTCCCGCTGTGCCAGGCATGGCGTGTCCAGATGTGCAGCCAAAGCCCCCGGCTGCTGAGTCCCAGGGGAAGCATGAGAGAAATGCACCCACCTTCTCTTGTCTGCAGGGGTTCCTTCAGCTCTTGCCGCATCTGTTTGGAAGGTTGCAGGGACATCTTATCTGTTGTATCTTGGACTTTCCCTGTTGGAGTACCTTAGAGAAAAATATTTCCAATTCCCAGGAATGGATCCTACAAAAGCAAGGCTCAGCCTCTGAGGTCAGCAGGGACACACTACTCACCACTGTGATGGGAGCTGGGCTTGCGTATAGCATCCAAGGTAGGAGCTGGAGAAGCTGGAGAAGTCCTCCCTGTAGATACATCTGTAACACAACAGCCACAGAAGCTTCTGTCACCTGGTTCCTGCCCGCTTGTCTACAATTCTTCCTTGGTGGCACACTGAGAACATACCTGCAGGAGGCTCCAAGGGCTTCAAAACTTTATTCATCCAAGCTGATGGAGAAGCCTTCCCAGCAACTTCATCTAGAATGGAGCACAGATGAGAACACTTTCCAGGGTGTGCTGGGATCCCGTTTTGCCACAGGAAACTGGGCACTGCAAGGGGGTCGGCTAAGGCCGTGGGAGCCAGATGTGAATAGACATGGCCAAAGGTGCACAGGGGCCTGGGGAGCTCTGGGCTGGCTCCTGGTCACTCTCCACACCCTTTCCCTGCCCTCAGCAACATCCCAGGGAGGAGTGGCTGGAGCAGCACAGGGCCCTGGGGCTCTCTCCCTCAGACACAGAGGAAATCCTCCCTAAAGCCCTGGGGCAAACTGCAGCAGGCAGTGCCACAGCTATGCCTCCCTACCTCCCTCTGTCCCTCCTGCCCTCCTTCTGTGGGGACACCCCCCAGATCCCAAGGGCAACAAGCCAGGCCCTCTCAGGACACACTGGAGCCTTGCTCTCCCCCTCTGTCCTTTCCCCACCGTGGGCACCCCGTGCAGTCGCTGCCAGGTTTCAGGACATGTCTCCCAAGGAGGGACCCCAGCAGGACTGCTCAGGACCCGAGTGCCCTGAGCCTGCTCGGGATAATTCCCCTGGGCTGTGCCGCTCTAGTCCAGGCTGTGCCCGCACTGCCAAGCAGCAGAGAGGGCAGCTCAAGCCTCAGCAGGGCTCAGGCCCAGAGGCACAGCAATTACCTCCTGTGTCTGTGCCTGGCATGGCCTCCCTTCCTGCAGCAGAGGCTGGCACAGAACCACTGCTTCCTCTGGGAAATGCTTCCTTCTGCACAGGCTCTCCTTTCATTTCTGGAGAATGGAAAAGAGACAGCTGGATCAGATGGAAACATTCCTCACTGGGAATGGGGAAGGGGACAATTTCAGGAGGCATCACTTGTGAAAGGAATGGATAAGGATCAGAAAACACCCAGGATTTTGGGACAACCCAAGGCTGCTTCCTTCCCCAAAGAGCCCCAACATCTGATCTGCCTGGACACCAGGAAGTGCAGGGGATCTGAGGGTGGGCATGTCCGGTGGTCCAGTTTGGGCTGTCTGTCAGCTGATGCCAAATGCCTTCCTGCAGAGGCTGGGCAGAAGCTGCAGCCAGGCCAGGCTGGGAAACAGCCCTGCAGGGCGTGAAAGCAGCAGCGGGGCAGTGAGGCTGCCATGGATCCCTTCCAGCTGTGCCAGGCACGGCGTGTCTAGATGTGCAGCCAAAGTCTTCCCCAGCTGCTGAGACCCAGGGGAAGAATGAGGGAAATGCACCCACCTTGTCTTCTCTGCAGACGTTGCTTCAGCATTTGCCACATGATTTCTAATGGGTCCTGGAATTTCTTGCCTGCCATGTCTTTGGTTTCTCCTGTCGGAGGACCTTAAGAGAAAGTAGTTCCATTTCCCAGGAATGGATCCCACAAAAGCAGGGCTCAGCCTGTGGGGTCAGCAGGGACACACTACTCACCCCTGCCATGGGAGCTGGGTTGGGGCCAAGCATCCAGCCCTGGAGCTTGAGAAGTTTTCCCTGCAGACACACCTGTAACTCAACAGCCACAGAAGCTTCTGCCATCTCTGCTGATCTGCACGGGCACCACTGAGCCGCAGCAGCCGTGAGGGGATCGTGCAGGGCGCGGGCACACACATGCATGGTTCTGTGCTGGCACCTGCAGCGCTGCCTCCCTGGCCCAGCTTTGGGCTCTGAGCTGGCAGCTCTCTCAGGGGAAAGGCCTTGACCTACCCTCAGCATCTCCCAGAGCCTCAGTCCTGGATGTGGGACCTTCACCGGCAGGTTCAGCTGCAAAGAAAGGCAGGACAGAAGAGCTCCTGTGGCACTGCAGGAGATCCTCAGGCTGCCCACAAGGCTCAGCCCCGGGGCACAGCCCTGGGCCCGGCCCCTTCCCTCTCTGCTCTTCTCTGTGACTGCACAGAGCACACGGAAGGACACACTGGCACAGCACACGGGAGGAAGATTGAAAGCTAAATGCTCCTTCCTCCCACTGACAGTGATCCTGTGGGATCCCTCAGGGATCCAGAAGGGAGCAGGGCAAGGTTTCCAGATTCTTTTAATCTTAAGATTTTGTTAAGGGAAATGGTTTATAAGTGAGTTTCTGTTGCACTGACCCTTATTATTCACTAAGGAAAGGCAGAATGAAAACTTGCCTCCAGCATCCTCCAGGAACTTCAAACCATCATTCATCAGGACTTCCTGAAAACCCATGTCACGATTCCAGGCTAGAAGGGAGCAGAGACCAGAACCATTTCCATGGTGTGCTGGGATCCCCTTCTGCCACAGGGAACTGGGCAATGCAGGGGTGTTGGGTAAGGCTGTGGGAGCCAGATGTGAATGGACATGGCCAAAGGTGCACAGGGGCCTGGGGAGCTCTGGGCTGGCTCCTGGTCACTCTCCAACTTCTTTGCAGGCCCTTTGCAACATCTCTGGAGGGGTGGCTGGAGTAGCCCAGGGCCCGTGGGGTCTCTCTCCCTCCCACAGAGGAAACCCTCCCAAAAGCCCTGGGCAAAACCATCCCCAGCGCTTCCCAGGGAGCCGGGAGCGCTGTCCCGGGAAAGGGCAGCCAGGCTGCCGGCTCACCTGCTCGCCGCGCTTGCAGCGGAGCAGCCTGGGCAGCCCTGGCAGGCAGGGCCACGGCCAGGAGCAGCAGGAGTAGGAGGCGCAGAGCAAGGGCCATGGTGCCTTGTCCTCCGCCAGTCCCGCAGCTCTTGCTGCCACCGCTGTCCCGACACCGCTGTCCCAACGTCAGCACCGCTGCTGCCACCGCCGCTGCTGCCGCAACAGTTGTGCTCAGGGACTGAGTGCTGGCTCCTTGGGCTGCTCTGCAACCACGGGGCTCTGGCACCTCTGGCACCTCTGTGACCTCAGGGCCTGCTGAGAGCTCAGCCTGCTGTGACCCCAGAGCCCTGCTGTGACCTCATGGCCTCAGCTCTACCCCCAGAGTGTGCGCCCGTCCGCATGAATGGACTGCCCTGATTGTAAATGTTTTGCTTCATCAAAGGGCCATTGCTCAGCAAAACCTTTCTTTTGCCTGCTGACATTGCTGGTCAGGCTGCGTCCCTCAAGATGCTCTTATTGTTGCAGTTCAAATTTATTTTATTGATTTCATTTTAAGTGTTGTTTAAGGGCTCTGTTATCCCCCATTTTTTTTCCTGACTTGGTTCACCTGTGGGTTTTACCCTCCCTCCAAACTGTCCCTCGTGCCCTTCCCCACCCCTTGTTCCAGCTCTTTCCCTGCCTGTCAAGGCAACCCAGCCCCTTGGTTCCCAAACCTTTGGGCCAATCCCTGACTGCAACTCCCCTTTGGAATTCCCCTACTCCTGGGAGCCCCATTGGCCCTTGTGACCCATCCTCTCCACCCTCCTACCCCAACTGGCCCCAGACACTTGATGTAATCCCCTCACTCCTCTCCTGAGCATTCCCTATTGGTTCATTGTTTGCATCCACCCCATGACTTGTATGTGTACAAAACCCCTTGGGCAGTACAGCTAGGGGCTTTTCATCCTGTTCTCTTCGCCTGGACTAAGGTGTTCCTTGCGGAACCTGAAGACGGGACGCCTCCTCCTTTCTCCTGTGCCTCGTCCCTGTCGTGGCTTGTGTCTGGCACTGGAGAGCAAGTGGCACTACAGGTTCTGCCTCTGGTAAATCCCCATAGCGAGGCAGTTCCCGACTCCTGCCGTAGTGCCGGAGTTCTAAGAGCTAGCCCAGGTTCCAGCACTCACTTCACTAATGTACCGAATGCCCCTTCTTCAGAGCCTGCTCTGGTGCTCTGCCAGCTCACACAGCAGAGTGTGATTCACATACTGCATCCCAGAGTTAGGTTGTTGCAACATTGAAATGGGTGTGGTTGGCAGGATGGCTGGGCATAAATCACTACAGAACTAAAGCAAAGGCGTGCACGGTCCCAGGCTGGACTTGAATAGACACAGGACTTGTGGAAAGATGAGGACAAGATAGCAGAGAAAAATGGAAAAACCAGCTGAAAAGGAGGATATGCGAAAAGAGCTATTTGTGCACATTTGGGGGTATATTTTTCTTGGGTGCAAAGCAAAATGAAAAGCTCCTAAATGCCCAAAAGATGAGAACTGTGTGTGGTAAATAGATATGATTCATGCTGACAAATTTGAAAGAGTAATCAATATTAATAAAGTAATTAATATTTGGAAATAATAAAACAGTTAAAGGTGTAATGCCAAGCAAGAAAGGGAGAGGAGGGTTTATCCCTCTCCCTACAGGTCTCCTGCAGATGTTCAGAAGAGGAGGAAGCAAGAGATAACTATGATTAAATTTAGTGGAAGAGAGGAGAATTTGGTTGGACACCAGGAAAATGTTGATTATATGAGATCCACTGCTTTAATGTTAGAACACAGTATTGGCTTATACTGTAGCAGCTTGGTGCGCATGTGTAATCCAAAAGGTGAACTACAGGACATGGAGGAAGAGGAGAGGCCTTCCTCAAAGAATATCCCCAAACAGTGGTACAACTTACTTAAAGAAGTGTGGAGCATGCGTGGTAAAGGTGATGATGAGGGCAGTGATACAAGTGTGATGAATTGAAAATGGGAGGAGATGGTAATGACATACAGCATAAAAAGGGGAATTTTGGCTTGACACGCTAGTACGTGAGGTGACGGGGGTCCAAAAGCCCTGCACTCCGTACCCCACGCATACCCCGCATGGTTATTTTTGCTTATACGCTATTATCAGGACCAAATTATTCGTTACTTCCAGCAAATGATACTGTCAATATTTTGAATGTATTCAATTGTATATATATTAAGCTACATAATTCAAATTGCTGTTTCGTTTCATTTTGTTTGGTTGTTTTTGTGGCTTCTTTTAAAATTGGATAATTGGGCAAATATAACATGTGGAATGTCCTCCACAGCAGAGTGTCAGACCTCTGGATCTTTTTAAACAGTTTTATCAAGGTGGAGCTGTGGCAGCTTCAGCTGGTGCCTCTGGAGGACCTTGAACAAAGAACCCCTGAGCTTTTCTACCCTCCCAGGTGAAGTGTGATAGTCTGGGGTCTTGCTGCTGTGTCCAAGTGCCGGGCCACTGGCTGGCACCACAGGTCCCCAGACCCGCTGCTGAGGCATCCCTCTCCTAGAGTCACGTTTACTCTGTCACATTTGGCTTTTCTCTCTGATCCACCGCCAGGACCAAAGATCACACGGTCGTGAGGATGTAAAAATGCCTGTTCCTTCTGTAACATTGCTGTTGTGTGACAGCCGTGCAGGCAGAGCAGGCAGCTGTAGGGACACTGACTCATTTCCCTGGTGCCAGCCGTGCTGCATCCATCGAGCTGCTGGGTCTTGGTGCTCGCTGGGACGCGGCCCGGCCCGGCACCACGGGAATTAGGAAGGGTCTTGAAGGAATCCCCACGCGTTAAAGCAGACGATTTAGCCTGGGATTTTAAGTTGTTTCTCAGTTAACCTTGTAAAAGGCCAGAACAAGTCTCCTATGAATTCTGTCCCTGTCAAGTTCAGTTCCGCCGCGAAAGCCCCTCAGCATTCTCAGGGCAGTGGCAGGAGCCGGGTGCTGGCCCGGAGCCCCGCTGGCCGGGGAGAGCACAGCCCAGAGCGAGCCCCTGCTGCCCGGGATGGCCACAGGCCCGGGGGAGCCGGGCGGGCAACGCAAGGGCCCTGTACAGGGTTCCTGGGGCTCCTCTGGCATCTGTTCCGTCCCCTCAGGCACTGAGCGGTGCCCGTCCCACGGGGCTGTCTGTGCCTGGCCCCAAAAGAGGCAGGGCCGGGGCTGTGGCCCCTGGGCTGGTGGTGCCGACTGCCCGGCGCTCACCACCGCCCGTGCCGTGCCGGTGCAGCGTGACCCGGCGGGGCAGCTCCGCCTCGGCGCCTCGCCACCGCCATCCCGGCACGGCGGCTGGCCCTGGGCCGCGGCAGCCCCGAGCCGCACGGGCCCGGGAGGGACTGCCGGAGGTCCCCATCCCCTGCGTGCCTCAGCAGACACTCCGGCCCCACTGTGTACAGCAGGAGGGACACAAAGCACCTGCACGCTTACGAGAGTCCACAGCCCTTTCTACATGTGAAATGAGACCCCAGGACCCCGACATGTGCCTCAGGAGAGATCCCAGCACCCTGCACACCTTGGGAGAGATCCCAAACCCTCTACATGCCTCACACAGGATTCCAAATCCCTTGCATGACTTGAAGTGGACCCCATTGCCCTCCCTGCCTCAGAGGAAACCTAAAATATCCCTGGGTGTGTCACAAGGGGCCCCACCCCGTCGTGCACCTTACGGGGGACTCCAAAGCCCCCACGTGCCTTACAGGGAAGTCCAGGCCAGCTATGCCGAGTGTTTCGACCTGGAAATCAAGTCTGGTTGCACCTGGGTTGTTGTGTCTCTGGGGCTGCTCACCAGCCCTGTCGGACCCTGAGGCTACACAGCCCTTCCCTTCCCTTCCCTTCCCTTCCCTTCCCTTCCCTTCCCTTCCCTTCCCTTCCCTTCCCTTCCCTTCCCTTCCCTTCCCTTCCCTTCCCTTCCCTTCCCTTCCCTTCCCTTCCCTTCCCTTCCCTTCCCTTCCCTTCCCTTCCCTTCCCTTCCCTTCCCTTCCCTTCCCTTCCCTTCCCTTCCCTTCCCTTCCCTTCCCTTCCCTTCCCACCGCTGGTCACAGTGAAGCCATATGCAGAATAAATAGACTCCACTGTCGCCCTGGTTTTTAATGTTCTGTCCTGGATTAGGGTCACTCTGGGAGAAAACCTCCAAAGGGGCCCCCCAGAAAGCAACCCCACATGGCCCCTTCCCCCCAGCAGTTCGGGTAGGATTCCTTGCAGAGAAGTGGAAAGAACCTGTTTATTTGACAGGCAAAACACCCCCAGCACACAAAATGAACAATACCAGATGACAATGCTTTCACCCATCTGAAAAGGATGACAAATTCAGAAAGTCTTTCCTGGCAGTGGTGGCTCTGCTGTCGCTCCCTCCGGCGCTGGGGATAGCTGCTGCAGGCCACAGGATGCAAACTCTCGGTGTTTCCCAGGTCCCAGTCTGGAGCAGGTGTGAGTGGTTTCAAAAAGGGAAAGGAAAAACAGTCCAGGGAAAAATCTGTACTGCTTAGCTAAACTGACTAACAAGCAGAAGCCAAAAAGCAAAAGCAAAGCAGGAGCACAGCAGAAGCAAGAGCAAATCAAGCAACAGCAAGCAAAGCAAAAAGCAAAAGCTGCATTATGAACTGAGCTGTCTGTCTGTCCTGCCAGCCGTGGGGGAGCAGGCTGATAACAAACCAAAACAAACCTTGCTCTTCAGGGCCAGTCGTGAAGGCACAGTACGTAATATCCAGCATTAACAGAACACACGATTGGGGATGCAAGCATCATAACCTCACCCTAGGACAAGTTTTTCTAAACCTTCTGATGTTTACATTCTTGTAACAAACTTTCTCACACACGTTATGCAAATAACGTATTGTTATGCATTCTTTTCTGCAGGAGGAGAACTTTGATGGACTGTTGGTTTGTCCAGTGTCATTGGAGAAGTGGCACTTTCACCCTCCAATCCACTGTCACTTTTGGAAATCTGTAAGTGTTGGAGTCAGAAATTCAACTGCCCCCTTTTCTACCTTGGAGAGATGCGTGTCTGCGTTGTTACATTTCATGTCCTGTAGCGCCACTCCACAAACTGATGTAGTTATGAAGTGGGGATGCGTGTCAGGGCCTGGCACAAGTGAGATGGCTCTCGTGAAAACTTGTGCCCCGAGCCCTGGTCCGAGCCACATCTTTGTTCACAAACCTGTTCCATATGCAATGCATTACACAATCTCTTCATGCACATTCAACCCCTGGCCCCGCCTGTCCTCCCCTCCCATGGCGATGAGATCCACGCCCTTCTGGGCACGCGTTGTTTCCTGTGGTGGTCACACTGGGGTCTTTGGTGGTCTCTGAGGCCGAAGGCTGTGGTCTTGGTCATGACTGAACTTTTGAACTTTTCTCCTTTGTGCGTGCACTGTGGTCCCCTGGTGCTTATCTGAGTACGTCTGTTGGTTTGGATCAGCTTGGAGACAGAGGAGCTCCTTAGTCTAGCCTTCCTGCATTCCCTGGTCTTCTCCTGGTGTTATGAGTAAAAAAGTTATCTGTAGCTATGATATTTTATTAAAAATCCTTTCCTAGGATTTTTCCCCTCCTGAGGAGCTGAGGGCCTCAGGAAAGAAATGTAAACAATAACTATCTGCTGCTGTGGAATGCAACAGGTGCATCTTCCATTGGTCCATGTGGATTGGTTTCACTTGATGACCAATCACAGCCAACTGTGTTGAGCCTGTGAGCAGTCACAAGATTTTTGTTATGCATTCCATTCTATTCTTCTTCTTTGTAGCCTTCTGGTCATTTTTTCCTCTCTGTTCTTTTAGTATAGTTTTAATGTAGTATTTTAATAGAATATATAATAAATCAGCCTTCTGAAATGGAGTCAAGCCTCGTGTCTCCACACCTGGGGTGTTCGCCCCAACAAATTATCCATTTTTTTTAAGGCTGCAAAGTTAAACTGGTTGGGCCAGTTGTTGAGAGTTGAAGGGTTGACTATTTGTTGTTGATAGCTTCATGTTGCAATCACCTCTTGTTAATAGTTTTTCTTCAATTACCTGTTAATGGTTAGAAATCAAGCGCAATTGTCCCCCTGCTGCTTCCCAGGAGCCTGCAGGTAGCAGGAGGAGGTGACATCAGAGCTAGTATGCAGATGAGAATGCATTTCACCAAATTTTGCAATTTTCCAGGAAAAAAACCCCTAAAACCAAGAAGCCAACATGGAATTATGAAACCTAAGGAAGGTCTAAAGGTGAGGAACTTAATCCAGTACCTGCTAAGATCCTTTTTACTCCTCACCCTAACCTGAAAGGATGTCAGCTAGGAAGAGGACCTGGAATGTTAGACCAAAAAAGCGGAATTCCCACTACTCCCTCGAGGACGGAAGCCCCAGCTCTGCCTGCATACCAGCGGGCACAGCTGCATCATCCTCCTCCTCCGTGCCACTCCTGGGAGCAGCGGGAGTGCGGGCGACCTGTCGTTTCTCCCCAACCTGAGCTGAATTTTTTAAATAAAGGCATTAAAAAGGAGAAAGATCTCCTGCCCTATTTATTATGCTAGGGTCTCGTCCAGGAGATCCACACCTGAAGAGGACACCAGGACTGGGACGGCCGCCCGCCCTGGACCTGCAGGACAGCTGGCTCTCAGGATCAGAGAAGATCGGCTTGGGACAGTGACAGGGAGCAGCGCCGGACTGGTGAGAGTATCCGGCGGCAGGAGAGGGAGGCGAGCGAGTGTGTGTGAGTGAGACAAGAGCCGGCAGCTCGGCCCCTCGAAGCGAGTGAGGACCCCTCAGTACCGCGGTTCCGCACCCCCGCCAGGGGGCCGGCCGGGAACAGGGGGAAGCGAGTGGAATTGGTGATTGAGGCGCCTCCAAAGGGGTAAAGAGGACCCCCCTCGGGGCATGGGGAGGAAATAGTAGGTGAGTGGCACGCATCCCAAAAGCCCTGATACAGGTCCTAATGAAAGAAGTTACGCAATTTAGAAAATCAGGCAGTTTTGTTATTAAGTCCTGACGACGGAAGTCAAAGCACAAGGTCTGGCAGAGGAAGCCTATCCCGAGTTTTTTAAAGCTCTGGTAATGTAAGTCCTGACAGGGGGAAGTCAGGCAAACTAAAAATCAGGCCATACTTTTGTTTTAAGTCCTGACAAGGGACGTCAGGCAAATTCAGAAGTCCTGAGTAGGATTTGGGCAAGTCCAAAAGTCCTGTAGGCAAACGAAGTCCTGACGAAAGGAGGTCAGGCAAACTCAGCCTCAGAGGCCAGGGTCTTGAGGTTTTTTTTGTTGAGTCTTGGCAAAGGAGGCCGAGGTCTCAACAAAGTCCTGACGAAAAGGGTCAGGCATATTGGAGTTTCGGCAGAGGAGGCTGGGACTTCACAAATAGGATTTACTTTTGAGCTGCCTGTCAGTAGCAGAAGCACCTTTGTAATTTTTGAGGCCCGAAAAAATGGAAGGGTGTAATAGTAAGGAAAGTGGCCAGAGACTGGGGAATATAACTCCCCATATTCCCCTAGGTGAACTGTTAGAGAGATGGGACTCTATAGAGGCCACAGAGGGCTTAGATAAATTTAAGATGATTCACTACTGTTCAGAAGCGTGGCCAGAATTGGATGTGCAAGGTGGATGGCTCTGGTGTGGGACAAAAGACAAGTGGATGTGTCAACAGCTGAGTCAGTGTGTGACAGCTCGAGAGGATACTGATCCCCAGCAATTATTATATGTAGCTTGTTGGTTAAAGAGTGCTTTCGAGGATGAAGGAGTGCGAATTTGTAAGGTGCAGAGGACAAAAGAGGGGAATGAAGGAGGGGATGCTGGAATTAAAGAGATTAGTAAAAGGTGGCACCCCCTGGACTACTTGCCTCCTGATGCCCCTCCACCTTAGAACCCTCTCCTTCGGGCACCTCAAATAGCAGATCCGTCTCTCCCCCCGGCGGCCATGGGGGCCATTCCCTCACCACCCCCTTCGACTCCTTTAGCTGCTTCTGCACCCCCACTAGTGCCTACTTCAGCTGCTGCACCCTCCACCCCTTCTCCAGCTCCACTTAACATGCACTCAAGCTCTTCTCCCCCTCCTACTGCTGTCCCTCCACCTCCTCCTAACTGGGAGACAAATGCCTCCTTACCTGGTAACCTCTTATCACCAGATACAGCTGTTGGCCTACAGCAGGTCCAGGTTAATGCTAATAGCCCTCAAATGAGTAATTTTGTGTCTGAAGATGGGCCACACTGCGGTACCCGATCCATGACCTCCAAGGTAGAGAGACTTTTTCCCCTTAGAGAAGTTCCTATGGGAGGAGTAGCAGGAGGTGTTGGTTTTGTGAATGCTCCTCTAACTGCTTCTGAGGTGAGAGGATTCAAGAGGGAGTTAGGGAATTTAGTTGAAGACCCTGTGGGTATTGCAAACCAAGCGGATCAATTCTTAGGTCTAAATATCTGCACTTGGGGGAAATGAATTCCATTCTAAATATATTATTTTCCCCAGAAGAGTTCCGAATTATTAGAGGTGCTAGCATAAGAATTTGGGACAAAGATAATCATCCAGGGCCCCAAGTGCCATCAGGTGCAGAAAAATTGCCACTAGTGGATCCCAATTGGAACCCTAATCAGGAGGAAGGAAGCAAGGAAGGCCATGATAGAGTACAGGTATTTGATAATCAGGGGGAATCAGAGAATCAGTTCCCAATGCAACTAATACAAAATTAGCATTCAAGAGTGCACAAGAGAAGGATGAAACTCCTGCTACTTGGCTTAATTGCCTAAAGCAGAACTTCCAGTTGTACTCCAGAACAGACCCGGACACCAAGGAGGGTCAGGTGCTACTAAAGGTCCAATTTCTTACTACATCTTGGCCTGATAAACAGAGAAAACTGGAAAAGATTGAAGATTGGCCAGAGAAGGACATTAATGAGTTATTGAAAGAAGCATTGAAGGTATATTTAAGGAGGCAAGAAGAAAAAGCAAAGGCCAAGGCTAGTATCATGGTCGCTATAGCTAGAGGAAATGTGGGGGGCAAGCAACTCTATCCTACAATCCAAGGTAACAAAAGAGTGGGAGAGTCCACCACCAGGAGCAGGCAAGGAAACGCCAGTACCGTCAGGGACAGGAGGAATGGAGAGGCCTCAAGCCCCTTTGAGCGAAAGGCGCTGCTGGTACTGTGGAGCAACTGGACCCCCAAAACTGTTCAGCCTAAAGTTGTGAAACCGTGGCTAGCTGATCAGGAGAGCAAAGGAAGCAGCTTTAGAACCAGGGGATCCGGTAGAAGTTTTAAAGCAGAAACCATGCCTGAGGAGGGAGGAAGATAAGAACCTATATTTAGTAAAAAAAAAAGTAAAGGCTATAAAAGATTTAAAGTTGCACCAAGGGCAGCGAGGGGAGTGGTTAAGATCAGATGGACGGGTGTTCCTAAACAAAGCACTTGCTGGGACAGTGCTAACAGGACCACATAATTTAAGTCACTGAGGAGTCCAAGGACTATGTGATCATTTCCTAAGAAATAACTTGTGCATAAGTGTATATGACCTAGCAGAAGCAATTAGAAAAGGCTGTTTAATTTGCCAAAAAGTGAACCAGAAGGTTATGAAAAAGGTAGCAGCTGGAGGGAGGGAATTGACTCTCAGGCCTTTCCAGAGCATAGAGATGGATTTCACTAAGATGCCCCCAGAGTAAGGATAGAAGCATCTACTGGTTATAGTAGATCATCTCACCCATTGGGTAGAAGCCTTCCCGACAAAAAAGGAAACAGCCCAGGTTGTGGCAAGGGTAATCTTGGAGAACATCATCCCCAGATATGGAATGGTGAATACCATAGACTCAGACCGAGGTCCGCATTTTGTGGCCCAAACATTGCAAAATATAATTGAAGTTTTAGGAATAAAATGGAGATTACATACTCCGTGGCACCCCCAGAGTTCTGGGAGGATGGAACGGATGAACAAAACTCTCAAAAATTAGTATTAACTAAACTGATCGAAGAAACAAAAATGAATTGGCTAAAGTGTTTGCCCCTAATGCTTTTGCGCATCAGAACAAGACCCCGGTCTGATATAGGGATTTCACCCTATGAAATGATGCTTGGACTGCCATTCTTGTTAACACCCTGGAGCACAGGAGACTATTTGGAAGAAGAAGCAGCTACCAGAAAATATTTAGAAGTCATTGGAAGAACCCTGGAAGGACTTAGAAAAAGAGGATACCTCCCCCAAACCTCCCCTCTTGACAGAAAAGCACGTAACATTAACCCAGGAGATTGGGTTTTGAAATAATCCTGCAATAGTAGACCATTAATGCCTAAATTTGAAGGCCCCTTTCAGGTACTCCTCATCGCTAATTCAGCTGTGCGGACCAGAGAAAAGGCTTGGACCCACATCACGAGAATTAAAGGACCAGTCCCACCCGCCAGCATTGGACAAGATTGGTCAGTGTTTCCCTCTGGTATTGGATCAGATTCCACACCACCCTCACCCCCTAACTCAGGACAGGATTCAGCCACATCAGGAGTTAATTCAGCTGAGTATACCATTGGAAAAGGACCAAAAGACTTAAAGTTGACACTCAAAAGGAAGAGCCAAAAAGACTGATGAACTGCATAAGAAAAGAGTTTAGAATCATAACATATCCTAAAGTGTTTTAAGAGATTTGTAAAAGTTAAAAATTGTTAATAGGTAATTCTGGTGAAGTCCTCCCAACTTAGTACCAAAGACTGAGGGTTAATCTTCTGCAGAGTACTCCCCTAAGAGAGACCAAATCAGTAAGGACAGATCAAGAGAGGTTTAACCAGGGAAGCAAATAGAAGAGACTCTAAAGAGCTTGGGAACTTCTCCTTAGTAAAATCCCCAAGAAGCAAGGCCGGGTGGGCAGGCTGTGCAAGATGACCCATACCGGACTCTTGGGAAGGGTAGTAATAATGGCTTTCATTGCTAGTGGTGCTCTGGGGAGCCCAAGAGAGCCGTGCAGTGAGTACTACCAACCCCTCTGTGAGGAAGAAGAAGTAAGTTCTTTGTTGAGAGTCCACACCAATTTAAGCCGTAATTGTGTTAACCTCTCCCAGTTGATCTTTTATCAAGAGAATGAGAAAATCTATTGGATGGCCCGGAACACCGCCACCTCTAGGCAGCAACTCCTGGCAGAGCACCCTGTAGAAGAGGCCTGGTGGTACTTTGAACATGATGCTACTGAAGCAAGCCTGGTAAATCTGGTCAGAGGAAAAGAAATAGTAAAAGCAAGAAGAGAACAAGACCATTTAGCAACACCCCCAAGTAAAAATCTAATAAGAGAAGAATGTATGTTGAGGAAAGGAAGGGGTACAGTACGCCAGTAGGAAGAATGGCTTGTAAAAGGTATTTAGCAGTAAAAGACTCTGCTACGCGGTGGATCCCAAGAGATCCAAATAGAATTTGGCCTGTTAAGAAAAAAGAGAACAAGTGCATTTACAATAAAACATATAGACTTTATGAGTATGATAAAAAAGAGATAAACCTCTTTTGGAGAATGAAAGAAATTTCTAAATATTGGGAGGGCCCAACAGAAACTAATCATACATTTCGGGAGACCCCTAAACACCTGTTTTGGATCTATGCTACTACAGCATCCACTAAATTGCCAAGAGACTGGTCTGGCAGTTGCATCATTAGGATTATAAAACAAGCTTTCTTTATATTACCCAAAGAATCTGGATCAAGTTGAACAGTTCCTATATACAGCGATTTAAGAAAAAACAAATGGAAGAAGCAATATATAGTAAACAAAATTATGAAGCTACAAGCAGTATTAGAGATAATATCTAATCAGACCGCATTAGCTCTTAATCATATTAATGACCAACTCACCTAAACCAAAACAGTAATTTATCAAATCAAATTAGTTGTAGCAGTCGTTTGAAGCATCTTAAACGAAATAAGAAAACTAGCATATGTAAGAAATCAAGAAAGGACTCCTGCACTGGATTCCACTTGTGGGATAACCCATGGACTTTCAAAAGAGGTTGGAAAACTAAAGCCTTCTTCACAGTGTGTACACATGTTAGTTTGCTCTTCTTATTTCCCTGCTTATTTAAAATAGTGACATCTGCCGTACAGAATAACCTACGGATCTCTAAAGAAATTAACCTGAAAAAAACCAAAAAAAGGAATGAAATTGAGTAACTATGATCACCAAAGTGCTCAGGAATTTTATAATCAATATAAAAATTATAAGAAATTCTATGCTAATGAGCCAAAAATTGCAAGTTGATGCAAGCTTAAGCTTCAGCCTGATCAAAGAAAAAAAGGGGGGACTGTTATGTGTAAAAAAGTTGTCCTTTTTTTTTAAGGCTGCAAAGTTAAACAGGTAGGGCCAGTTGTTGTGAGTTGAAGTTTTGACTGTTTCTTGTTGGTAGCTTCACATTGCAATCACCTCTTGTTAATAGTTTTTCTTCAATTACCTGTTAATGGTTAGAAATCAAGCGCAATTGTCCCCCTGCTGATTCACCTGAGCCTGCAGGTAGCAGGGTGGGGGGGATGACACCAGAGCTAGTATGCAGATGAGAATGCATTTCACCAAATTTTGCAATTTTCCAGGAAAAAAACCCTAAAAACAATGAGCCAACATGGAACTAAGAAACCTAAGTAATGTCCAAAGGTGAGGAACTTAATCCAGTATCTGCTAAGATCCTTTTTACTCCTCACCCTAACCTGAAAGGATGTCAGCTAGGAAGAGGACCTGGAATGTTAGACCAAAAAAGTGGAATTCCCACTACTCCCTCGAGGACGGAAGCCCCAGCTCTGCCTGCATACCAGCGGTCACAGCTGCATCATCCTCCTCCTCCGTGCCACTCCTGGGAGCAGTGGGGTGCGGGTGACCTGTCCTTTCTCCCCAACCTGAGCTGAATGTTTTTAATAAAGGCATTAAAAAGGAGAAAGATCTCCTGCCCTATTTATTACGCTGGTATTGTCCTTCATAGCAAGAAGCTTCAGAAATTTGCATTTTCCTATGCCCTTTGTACCATGGCAGAGGTTTCTTAAGTAAAAGGTTAAAATTCAACACATAATTCTACAATTTAAAATTTAAATGCTTAGTCCATATTGCTAACTTAATTGAACCCCCCAAAACCTCCATTTCAACAGCAGCCCCTGCCTGGCTTCTGCCTGCCCACACCGTGGGCATCCACGGCTCTTGCTGGGCATGGAGCTCAGTCAGTGCTGGTGCTGGGTGGGCTTTGCTGCTGCTGCCATCTGGACACTGGGGTGACCGCTTGTCCTGGGTTGCAGTGTAAAGATGTATTCTAATGCCATCCTGAAGAGCTGCTGAAACCAGGAGGGGCATTGTTTCTTCCTTATCTCCTGTTAATGGGCCCATCAATGTCTTGCCACATGACTCAGAGATAACTCCCTCCCAGAGCCATTTCTGTTTCATGGCTAATCAAGGACCCACAGCATGAGGCAGAATGATATCAGCCCACTGTGAGATGCTCTGCCCATGGGGGAGGAGCTAAGCATCCCCAGCTGGATATAATCTGGGTTTTGGGACACAACAAGCAGTCTCTCCACTGGATTCCCAGAGGAACCGCCGCCCTTACCCACTGCTTTTCCAGAGGATGAGAGCTACCAGATTGTTTCGACAGGATCACCACTTCCACAAGTCCATTTCATCTGGACTGCTACCACCACCCTAACTAGCAGGGTGTCAGGCTGTATTCTGACCCTGTCAGTGGTTTTTCTTTTGTATTATTGCATGTATTTTAGTTTTTTTTCCCGTTTCCTAATAAATTGTATTTCTGACTTGGAGCCTCTCACTGGTTTTGCTTTCAAACTAGGACACAAATCCATCTCTTTATTTCAACACAGGAATGGGCCATTGCCTACCCTGCAAGCGGGAGTTGGAGGGGGGGGGAGGGTGGGGTGGGGTGGGGTGGGGTGTCACCTTCAGTATTGCCTAGAGGGCAAGGCCAGGGGGCTCAGGGGCAGGGGAAGGGATGTGTTGGTCTGAGGAGGTGCTGGAAGGTGCTGGGCTGGTCCTGGGGTCCCTAGCGGAACTCGGGTTGGCTGGGATGGGACAGACTGAGATAAAAAAAGGAATGAAGGCAGCTTGGGGAGGCCAATGGGGAGAGCAGGTGGCAGTGGGATCTACGGGGCAATAAGAGGCTTCCTTGTCGACGGTTGTTCTGGGGTCCTCTTCACAGAACACTTGAGAGGGCTGTCCAGGCCGTTACTGCTGCTGGAGAAGCTGCTCACGCTGTCGGTGTGAGGTGCAGCCACCGTCTTCCAACTCCTGTCCCGAGGCGCTCCTGTGCAGAGAGGAGGTGGCTGAGGCCCCAGCTGCCAGTGGCACACAGGGACCCTCGTGCACAGCAGGGCCCAGAGCTGGCAAGGCTCACCAGCACGGCTGGAGCTGCTGGCACAGCTGGGCCCCACTGGACAGCTGCCCCTCAAGGCCCCGGCCAGCAGGGCACGGCTCTGGGCAGGGTCCCTGGCCAGGAGCGGGCCCCAGAGCGCCTCTGCCTTTCAAGGGCAATCTCGGCCCTGCTCTTTCTCCTCCCCACCTCCCTCTGCCTCTGCCCCGTGCCCCTGGGGCTGCTCTTGGCCAGGCAGACTCAGTGGGAGCCAGCTCTGGCTGCAGCCCCAGCGGGCCCCCCAGGACAAGGCCCAGCAATTGAGAGGCCAATGGAAGCACTGGGCAGCAGCAGAACCCTCAGCAGAGTTATTTGGACAATCATGGACTGGCCACAACCCCACTGCAGTCTCAATGGGAATGTTCCCTGACCACGTTAGACTTTCAAAAGAAGCTGTTTGAGGGGGAGAGCAACAAAACACTCACTGTTTTCTCTTCCAGGAATACCCGGTTCCAAAGCAGCCCAACATGAAGACAAGCTCCAAAGAAAGCACGCCTCCCAGTAACCCTAGCCAGCAGCCTGTTCCCTGACAGAAACCCCTTCCGAGGCCATCCTGGGCATCGGTAACAGGTCTTGTGGTGCCGGCTGCATCTGTGGGAGCGATGGGGAGCGTGAGCCCGTGCTGTGCTGCACTGCTGAGCTGGCAGCACGGTGGATACGGGCAGGACATTCTCTGTTTCCCCCAGAGCTGGGGCCTGCAGGCACCTTGCCGGCCCTTGGCACAGGCTGTGCCAGCCAACAAAGCCCAGCAGGCCGGGAGGAGAGCCCGGGGGCAGCGCAGCTGCTTGGGCAGTGGCTGCTGCCAGGGACACAGGCCAAAGCCATCCCTGAGCAGCCAACGCCAGCCCTGGCCCTCCCTGCCCCGTGACAGCACCCCCAGCCCCAGGGGACAGGCTCAGGCCCTGTCAGGACCCAGCGCAGCCCCTGCCCAGTCGGGAGCCAGGGCTGGCTCTGGCCCTGGGCTGGCGGCAGGGCTCCCGCTCGGGGCTGCTCCTGTGCCTTGGGCCTCTGGGCGCTCAGGGCCAGCTCCGCAGCAGCTGCAGCGCCAGGGACGTTGCTGCACCAGTCCCGTTTCCCCGGGGCTCTGAACCAGCTCCAGAGGCCTGGAAGCCCAGGCGCCTCCAGCTTTGGCTGCTGCCGGGCCGGGCAAGGGCAGGCCCTGGGGGAAGAGCTGCTGCCACACAGCCCCGGCCAGGGCTGAGCCTGGCACAGCAATTACCTGCTGTGCCTGTGCCCGTGTCTGGCATCGCCTTCCTTCCCGCAGCAGGGGCTGCCAATGAGCCACTGCTTCTCCCTGAGTGTTCCTCCTCCTGAACAGCCTTTTGGTCCATCACTTGAAAAAGGAAAAAAGGGACAACTGGATCAAATGGAAATATTCCCCACTGGGGAGGTGGCACCTTCAGGAGGCAATGCTTGTCTAAGTCACAGGTAAAGATCAGGAAAAAGCCCAGGTAATTGGGGCTGGGCCAGTGCACTCCCTTGTGCAAACAGCTGCACCGCCTGATCTTCTCAGAGACTGGGAAATGGCAGGGGATCTCAGGCCCACAGTACAGTTGGGGCACCCTATCAGCTACTGCCAAATTCCATCCTGCAGAGGCTGGGGAGGAATTGCAGCCAGGCCAGGCTGGGAAACAGCCCTGCACGATGTGAAAGCAGCAGCGGGGCAGCGAGGCTGCCATGGATCCCTTCCCGCTGTGCCGGGCACGGCGTGTCCAGATGTGCAGCCAAAGCCCCCGGCTGCTGAGTCCCAGGGGCAGCATGAGGGAAATGCACCCACCTTGTCTTCTCTGCAGACATTCCTTCAGCATTTGCCACATGATTTCTAATGGGTCCTGGAATTTCTTGCCGGCCATGTCTTTGGTTTCTCCTGTCGTAGGACCTTAAGAGAAAGTAGTTCCATTTCCCAGGAATGGACCCCACAAAAGCAGGGCTCAGCCTGAGGGTTCAGCAGGGACACACTACTCACCCCTGCCATAGGAGCTGGGCTTTTGTGCAGCATCCAGGGTAGGAGTTGGTGAAGTCGTCCCTGCAGACACATCTGTAACACAACAGCCACAGAAGCTTCTGTCACCTGGTCCTGACCAGTCAGTCAAACATTACGCCTTGGTGGGACAGTGAGAACATACCTGCAGAATGCTCGGAGGGCTTCACAACTTCAGAGCGCCAGGCTAATGCAGAATCATTCCCAGCATCCCAGTCTGGAAGCAAACCAAGATGAGAACTGTTTCCATTGTGTGCTAGGGCTGGCTCTGGCCCTGGGCTGGCGGCAGGGCTCCCGCTCGGGGCTGCTCCTGTGCCTTGGGCCTCTGGGCACTCAGGGCCAGCTCCGCAGCAGCTGCAGCGCCAGGGACGTTGCTGCACCAGTCCCATTTCCCCGGGGCTCTGAACCAGCTCCAGAGGCCTGGAAGCCGAGGCACCTCCAGCTTTGGCTGCTGCAGGGCCGGGCAAGGGCAGGCCCTGGGGGAAGAGCTGCTGCCACACAGCCCCGGCCAGGGCTGAGCCCGGCACAGCAATTACCTGCTGTGCCTGTGCCCGTGTCTGGCATTGCCTTCCGTCCTGCAGCTGGGGCTCGCACCGAAGATGGAGTGCTTCCTTCAAGAAATGCCAACTTCCACTGAAGCATTATGTCCATCTCTTGACAAAGGAAGGGAGACAGCTGCATCAGATGGAGCTGTTCCCCACTTGGGCGGTGGCATCAGAGGTAATATTTGTGAAATTTATGGAGCAGGAAAATGGCCAGATTCCAGTGGCATGATGTGAGCACTTCCACCTCCAAACAGCCACCCTTTTCCTAATCTGCAGGGCTGGATATAGTGGGGGATCTCAGGGTGTGTTACAGTTTGGGCTGCCTGTCAGCTGATGCCAAATGCCTTCCGGCAGAGGCTGGGCAGAAGCTGCAGCCAGGCCAGGCTGGGAAACAGCCCTGCAGGATGTGAAAGCAGCAGCGGGGCAGCGAGGCTGCCATGGATCCCTTCCCGCTGTGCCAGGCATGGCGTGTCCAGATGTGCAGCCAAAGCCCCCGGCTGCTGAGTCCCAGGGGAAGCATGAGAGAAATGCACCCACCTTCTCTTGTCTGCAGGGGTTCCTTCAGCTCTTGCCGCATCTGTTTGGAAGGTTGCAGGGACATCTTATCTGTTGTATCTTGGACTTTCCCTGTTGGAGTACCTTAGAGAAAAATATTTCCAATTCCCAGGAATGGATCCTACAAAAGCAAGGCTCAGCCTCTGAGGTCAGCAGGGACACACTACTCACCACTGTGATGGGAGCTGGGCTTGCGTATAGCATCCAAGGTAGGAGCTGGAGAAGCTGGAGAAGTCCTCCCTGTAGATACATCTGTAACACAACAGCCACAGAAGCTTCTGTCACCTGGTTCCTGCCCGCTTGTCTACAATTCTTCCTTGGTGGCACACTGAGAACATACCTGCAGGAGGCTCCAAGGGCTTCAAAACTTTATTCATCCAAGCTGATGGAGAAGCCTTCCCAGCAACTTCATCTAGAATGGAGCACAGATGAGAACACTTTCCAGGGTGTGCTGGGATCCCGTTTTGCCACAGGAAACTGGGCACTGCAAGGGGGTCGGCTAAGGCCGTGGGAGCCAGATGTGAATAGACATGGCCAAAGGTGCACAGGGGCCTGGGGAGCTCTGGGCTGGCTCCTGGTCACTCTCCACACCCTTTCCCTGCCCTCAGCAACATCCCAGGGAGGAGTGGCTGGAGCAGCACAGGGCCCTGGGGCTCTCTCCCTCAGACACAGAGGAAATCCTCCCTAAAGCCCTGGGGCAAACTGCAGCAGGCAGTGCCACAGCTATGCCTCCCTACCTCCCTCTGTCCCTCCTGCCCTCCTTCTGTGGGGACACCCCCCAGATCCCAAGGGCAACAAGCCAGGCCCTCTCAGGACACACTGGAGCCTTGCTCTCCCCCTCTGTCCTTTCCCCACCGTGGGCACCCCGTGCAGTCGCTGCCAGGTTTCAGGACATGTCTCCCAAGGAGGGACCCCAGCAGGACTGCTCAGGACCCGAGTGCCCTGAGCCTGCTCGGGATAATTCCCCTGGGCTGTGCCGCTCTAGTCCAGGCTGTGCCCGCACTGCCAAGCAGCAGAGAGGGCAGCTCAAGCCTCAGCAGGGCTCAGGCCCAGAGGCACAGCAATTACCTCCTGTGTCTGTGCCTGGCATGGCCTCCCTTCCTGCAGCAGAGGCTGGCACAGAACCACTGCTTCCTCTGGGAAATGCTTCCTTCTGCACAGGCTCTCCTTTCATTTCTGGAAAATGGAAAAGAGACAGCTGGATCAGATGGAAACATTCCTCACTGGGAATGGGGAAGGGGACAATTTCAGGAGGCATCACTTGTGAAAGGAATGGATAAGGATCAGAAAACACCCAGGATTTTGGGACAACCCAAGGCTGCTTCCTTCCCCAAAGAGCCCCAACATCTGATCTGCCTGGACACCAGGAAGTGCAGGGGATCTGAGGGTGGGCATGTCCGGTGGTCCAGTTTGGGCTGTCTGTCAGCTGATGCCAAATGCCTTCCTGCAGAGGCTGGGCAGAAGCTGCAGCCAGGCCAGGCTGGGAAACAGCCCTGCAGGGCGTGAAAGCAGCAGCGGGGCAGTGAGGCTGCCATGGATCCCTTCCAGCTGTGCCAGGCACGGCGTGTCTAGATGTGCAGCCAAAGTCTTCCCCAGCTGCTGAGACCCAGGGGAAGAATGAGGGAAATGCACCCACCTTGTCTTCTCTGCAGACGTTCCTTCAGCATTTGCCACATGATTTCTAATGGGTCCTGGAATTTCTTGCCTGCCATGTCTTTGGTTTCTCCTGTCGGAGGACCTTAAGAGAAAGTAGTTCCATTTCCCAGGAATGGATCCCACAAAAGCAGGGCTCAGCCTGTGGGGTCAGCAGGGACACACTACTCACCCCTGCCATGGGAGCTGGGTTGGGGCCAAGCATCCAGCCCTGGAGCTTGAGAAGTTTTCCCTGCAGACACACCTGTAACTCAACAGCCACAGAAGCTTCTGCCATCTCTGCTGATCTGCACGGGCACCACTGAGCCGCAGCAGCCGTGAGGGGATCGTGCAGGGCGCGGGCACACACATGCATGGTTCTGTGCTGGCACCTGCAGCGCTGCCTCCCTGGCCCAGCTTTGGGCTCTGAGCTGGCAGCTCTCTCAGGGGAAAGGCCTTGACCTACCCTCAGCATCTCCCAGAGCCTCAGTCCTGGATGTGGGACCTTCACCGGCAGGTTCAGCTGCAAAGAAAGGCAGGACAGAAGAGCTCCTGTGGCACTGCAGGAGATCCTCAGGCTGCCCACAAGGCTCAGCCCCGGGGCACAGCCCTGGGCCCGGCCCCTTCCCTCTCTGCTCTTCTCTGTGACTGCACAGAGCACACGGAAGGACACACTGGCACAGCACACGGGAGGAAGATTGAAAGCTAAATGCTCCTTCCTCCCACTGACAGTGATCCTGTGGGATCCCTCAGGGATCCAGAAGGGAGCAGGGCAAGGTTTCCAGATTCTTTTAATCTTAAGATTTTGTTAAGGGAAATGGTTTATAAGTGAGTTTCTGTTGCACTGACCCTTATTATTCACTAAGGAAAGGCAGAATGAAAACTTGCCTCCAGCATCCTCCAGGAACTTCAAACCATCATTCATCAGGACTTCCTGAAAACCCATGTCACGATTCCAGGCTAGAAGGGAGCAGAGACCAGAACCATTTCCATGGTGTGCTGGGATCCCCTTCTGCCACAGGGAACTGGGCAATGCAGGGGTGTTGGGTAAGGCTGTGGGAGCCAGATGTGAATGGACATGGCCAAAGGTGCACAGGGGCCTGGGGAGCTCTGGGCTGGCTCCTGGTCACTCTCCAACTTCTTTGCAGGCCCTTTGCAACATCTCTGGAGGGGTGGCTGGAGTAGCCCAGGGCCCGTGGGGTCTCTCTCCCTCCCACAGAGGAAACCCTCCCAAAAGCCCTGGGCAAAACCATCCCCAGCGCTTCCCAGGGAGCCGGGAGCGCTGTCCCGGGAAAGGGCAGCCAGGCTGCCGGCTCACCTGCTCGCCGCGCTTGCAGCGGAGCAGCCTGGGCAGCCCTGGCAGGCAGGGCCACGGCCAGGAGCAGCAGGAGTAGGAGGCGCAGAGCAAGGGCCATGGTGCCTTGTCCTCCGCCAGTCCCGCAGCTCTTGCTGCCACCGCTGTCCCGACACCGCTGTCCCAACGTCAGCACCGCTGCTGCCACCGCCGCTGCTGCCGCAACAGTTGTGCTCAGGGACTGAGTGCTGGCTCCTTGGGCTGCTCTGCAACCACGGGGCTCTGGCACCTCTGGCACCTCTGTGACCTCAGGGCCTGCTGAGAGCTCAGCCTGCTGTGACCCCAGAGCCCTGCTGTGACCTCATGGCCTCAGCTCTACCCCCAGAGTGTGCGCCCGTCCGCATGAATGGACTGCCCTGATTGTAAATGTTTTGCTTCATCAAAGGGCCATTGCTCAGCAAAACCTTTCTTTTGCCTGCTGACATTGCTGGTCAGGCTGCGTCCCTCAAGATGCTCTTATTGTTGCAGTTCAAATTTATTTTATTGATTTCATTTTAAGTGTTGTTTAAGGGCTCTGTTATCCCCCATTTTTTTTCCTGACTTGGTTCACCTGTGGGTTTTACCCTCCCTCCAAACTGTCCCTCGTGCCCTTCCCCACCCCTTGTTCCAGCTCTTTCCCTGCCTGTCAAGGCAACCCAGCCCCTTGGTTCCCAAACCTTTGGGCCAATCCCTGACTGCAACTCCCCTTTGGAATTCCCCTACTCCTGGGAGCCCCATTGGCCCTTGTGACCCATCCTCTCCACCCTCCTACCCCAACTGGCCCCAGACACTTGATGTAATCCCCTCACTCCTCTCCTGAGCATTCCCTATTGGTTCATTGTTTGCATCCACCCCATGACTTGTATGTGTACAAAACCCCTTGGGCAGTACAGCTAGGGGCTTTTCATCCTGTTCTCTTCGCCTGGACTAAGGTGTTCCTTGCGGAACCTGAAGACGGGACGCCTCCTCCTTTCTCCTGTGCCTCGTCCCTGTCGTGGCTTGTGTCTGGCACTGGAGAGCAAGTGGCACTACAGGTTCTGCCTCTGGTAAATCCCCATAGCGAGGCAGTTCCCGACTCCTGCCGTAGTGCCGGAGTTCTAAGAGCTAGCCCAGGTTCCAGCACTCACTTCACTAATGTACCGAATGCCCCTTCTTCAGAGCCTGCTCTGGTGCTCTGCCAGCTCACACAGCAGAGTGTGATTCACATACTGCATCCCAGAGTTAGGTTGTTGCAACATTGAAATGGGTGTGGTTGGCAGGATGGCTGGGCATAAATCACTACAGAACTAAAGCAAAGGCGTGCACGGTCCCAGGCTGGACTTGAATAGACACAGGACTTGTGGAAAGATGAGGACAAGATAGCAGAGAAAAATGGAAAAACCAGCTGAAAAGGAGGATATGCGAAAAGAGCTATTTGTGCACATTTGGGGGTATATTTTTCTTGGGTGCAAAGCAAAATGAAAAGCTCCTAAATGCCCAAAAGATGAGAACTGTGTGTGGTAAATAGATATGATTCATGCTGACAAATTTGAAAGAGTAATCAATATTAATAAAGTAATTAATATTTGGAAATAATAAAACAGTTAAAGGTGTAATGCCAAGCAAGAAAGGGAGAGGAGGGTTTATCCCTCTCCCTACAGGTCTCCTGCAGATGTTCAGAAGAGGAGGAAGCAAGAGATAACTATGATTAAATTTAGTGGAAGAGAGGAGAATTTGGTTGGACACCAGGAAAATGTTGATTATATGAGATCCACTGCTTTAATGTTAGAACACAGTATTGGCTTATACTGTAGCAGCTTGGTGCGCATGTGTAATCCAAAAGGTGAACTACAGGACATGGAGGAAGAGGAGAGGCCTTCCTCAAAGAATATCCCCAAACAGTGGTACAACTTACTTAAAGAAGTGTGGAGCATGCGTGGTAAAGGTGATGATGAGGGCAGTGATACAAGTGTGATGAATTGAAAATGGGAGGAGATGGTAATGACATACAGCATAAAAAGGGGAATTTTGGCTTGACACGCTAGTACGTGAGGTGACGGGGGTCCAAAAGCCCTGCACTCCGTACCCCACGCATACCCCGCATGGTTATTTTTGCTTATACGCTATTATCAGGACCAAATTATTCGTTACTTCCAGCAAATGATACTGTCAATATTTTGAATGTATTCAATTGTATATATATTAAGCTACATAATTCAAATTGCTGTTTCGTTTCATTTTGTTTGGTTGTTTTTGTGGCTTCTTTTAAAATTGGATAATTGGGCAAATATAACATGTGGAATGTCCTCCACAGCAGAGTGTCAGACCTCTGGATCTTTTTAAACAGTTTTATCAAGGTGGAGCTGTGGCAGCTTCAGCTGGTGCCTCTGGAGGACCTTGAACAAAGAACCCCTGAGCTTTTCTACCCTCCCAGGTGAAGTGTGATAGTCTGGGGTCTTGCTGCTGTGTCCAAGTGCCGGGCCACTGGCTGGCACCACAGGTCCCCAGACCCGCTGCTGAGGCATCCCTCTCCTAGAGTCACGTTTACTCTGTCACATTTGGCTTTTCTCTCTGATCCACCGCCAGGACCAAAGATCACACGGTCGTGAGGATGTAAAAATGCCTGTTCCTTCTGTAACATTGCTGTTGTGTGACAGCCGTGCAGGCAGAGCAGGCAGCTGTAGGGACACTGACTCATTTCCCTGGTGCCAGCCGTGCTGCATCCATCGAGCTGCTGGGTCTTGGTGCTCGCTGGGACGCGGCCCGGCCCGGCACCACGGGAATTAGGAAGGGTCTTGAAGGAATCCCCACGCGTTAAAGCAGACGATTTAGCCTGGGATTTTAAGTTGTTTCTCAGTTAACCTTGTAAAAGGCCAGAACAAGTCTCCTATGAATTCTGTCCCTGTCAAGTTCAGTTCCGCCGCGAAAGCCCCTCAGCATTCTCAGGGCAGTGGCAGGAGCCGGGTGCTGGCCCGGAGCCCCGCTGGCCGGGGAGAGCACAGCCCAGAGCGAGCCCCTGCTGCCCGGGATGGCCACAGGCCCGGGGGAGCCGGGCGGGCAACGCAAGGGCCCTGTACAGGGTTCCTGGGGCTCCTCTGGCATCTGTTCCGTCCCCTCAGGCACTGAGCGGTGCCCGTCCCACGGGGCTGTCTGTGCCTGGCCCCAAAAGAGGCAGGGCCGGGGCTGTGGCCCCTGGGCTGGTGGTGCCGACTGCCCGGCGCTCAGCACCGCCCGTGCCGTGCCGGTGCAGCGTGACCCGGCGGGGCAGCTCCGCCTCGGCGCCTCGCCACCGCCATCCCGGCACGGCGGCTGGCCCTGGGCCGCGGCAGCCCCGAGCCGCACGGGCCCGGGAGGGACTGCCGGAGGTCCCCATCCCCTGCGTGCCTCAGCAGACACTCCGGCCCCACTGTGTACAGCAGGAGGGACACAAAGCACCTGCACGCTTACGAGAGTCCACAGCCCTTTCTACATGTGAAATGAGACCCCAGGACCCCGACATGTGCCTCAGGAGAGATCCCAGCACCCTGCACACCTTGGGAGAGATCCCAAACCCTCTACATGCCTCACACAGGATTCCAAATCCCTTGCATGACTTGAAGTGGACCCCATTGCCCTCCCTGCCTCAGAGGAAACCTAAAATATCCCTGGGTGTGTCACAAGGGGCCCCACCCCGTCGTGCACCTTACGGGGGACTCCAAATCCCCCACGTGCCTTACAGGGAAGTCCAGGCCAGCTATGCCGAGTGTTTCGACCTGGAAATCAAGTCTGGTTGCACCTGGGTTGTTGTGTCTCTGGGGCTGCTCACCAGCCCTGTCGGACCCTGAGGCTACACAGCCCTTCCCTTCCCTTCCCTTCCCTTCCCTTCCCTTCCCTTCCCTTCCCTTCCCTTCCCTTCCCTTCCCTTCCCTTCCCTTCCCTTCCCTTCCCTTCCCTTCCCTTCCCTTCCCTTCCCTTCCCTTCCCTTCCCTTCCCTTCCCTTCCCTTCCCTTCCCTTCCCTTCCCTTCCCTTCCCTTCCCTTCCCTTCCCTTCCCTTCCCTTCCCTTCCCTTCCCTTCCCTTCCCTTCCCTTCCCTTCCCTTCCCTTCCCTTCCCTTCCCTTCCCACCGCTGGTCACAGTGAAGCCATATGCAGAATAAATGGACTCCACTGTCGCCCTGGTTTTTAATGTTCTGTCCTGGATTAGGGTCACTCTGGGAGAAAACCTCCAAAGGGGCCCCCCAGAAAGCAACCCCACATGGCCCCTTCCCCCCAGCAGTTCGGGTAGGATTCCTTGCAGAGAAGTGGAAAGAACCTGTTTATTTGACAGGCAAAACACCCCCAGCACACAAAATGAACAATACCAGATGACAATGCTTTCACCCATCTGAAAAGGATGACAAATTCAGAAAGTCTTTCCTGGCAGTGGTGGCTCTGCTGTCGCTCCCTCTGGCGCTGGGGATAGCTGCTGCAGGCCACAGGATGCAAACTCTCGGTGTTTCCCAGGTCCCAGTCTGGAGCAGGTGTGAGTGGTTTCAAAAAGGGAAAGGAAAAACAGTCCAGGGAAAAATCTGTACTGCTTAGCTAAACTGACTAACAAGCAGAAGCCAAAAAGCAAAAGCAAAGCAGGAGCACAGCAGAAGCAAGAGCAAATCAAGCAACAGCAAGCAAAGCAAAAAGCAAAAGCTGCATTATGAACTGAGCTGTCTGTCTGTCCTGCCAGCCGTGGGGGAGCAGGCTGATAACAAACCAAAACAAACCTTGCTCTTCAGGGCCAGTCGTGAAGGCACAGTACGTAATATCCAGCATTAACAGAACACACGATTGGGGATGCAAGCATCATAACCTCACCCTAGGACAAGTTTTTCTAAACCTTCTGATGTTTACATTCTTGTAACAAACTTTCTCACACACGTTATGCAAATAACGTATTGTTATGCATTCTTTTCTGCAGGAGGAGAACTTTGATGGACTGTTGGTTTGTCCAGTGTCATTGGAGAAGTGGCACTTTCACCCTCCAATCCACTGTCACTTTTGGAAATCTGTAAGTGTTGGAGTCAGAAATTCAACTGCCCCCTTTTCTACCTTGGAGAGATGCGTGTCTGCGTTGTTACATTTCATGTCCTGTAGCGCCACTCCACAAACTGATGTAGTTATGAAGTGGGGATGCGTGTCAGGGCCTGGCACAAGTGAGATGGCTCTCGTGAAAACTTGTGCCCCGAGCCCTGGTCCGAGCCACATCTTTGTTCACAAACCTGTTCCATATGCAATGCATTACACAATCTCTTCATGCACATTCAACCCCTGGCCCCGCCTGTCCTCCCCTCCCATGGCGATGAGATCCACGCCCTTCTGGGCACGCGTTGTTTCCTGTGGTGGTCACACTGGGGTCTTTGGTGGTCTCTGAGGCCGAAGGCTGTGGTCTTGGTCATGACTGAACTTTTGAACTTTTCTCCTTTGTGCGTGCACTGTGGTCCCCTGGTGCTTATCTGAGTACGTCTGTTGGTTTGGATCAGCTTGGAGACAGAGGAGCTCCTTAGTCTAGCCTTCCTGCATTCCCTGGTCTTCTCCTGGTGTTATGAGTAAAAAAGTTATCTGTAGCTATGATATTTTATTAAAAATCCTTTCCTAGGATTTTTCCCCTCCTGAGGAGCTGAGGGCCTCAGGAAAGAAATGTAAACAATAACTATCTGCTGCTGTGGAATGCAACAGGTGCATCTTCCATTGGTCCATGTGGATTGGTTTCACTTGATGACCAATCACAGCCAACTGTGTTGAGCCTGTGAGCAGTCGCAAGATTTTTGTTATGCATTCTATTCTATTCTATTCTATTCTATTCTATTCTATTCTATTCTATTCTATTCTATTCTATTCTATTCTATTCTTCTTCTTTGTAGCCTTCTGGTCATTTTTTCCTCTCTGTTCTTTTAGTATAATTTTAATGTACTATTTTAATAGAATATATAATAAATCAGGCTTCTGAAATGGAGTCAAGCCTCGTGTCTCCACACCTGGGGTGTTCGCCCCAACAAATTATCCATTTTTTTTTAAGGCTGCAAAGTTAAACCGGTTGGGCCAGTTGTTGTGAGTTGAAATGTTGACTATTTGTTGTTGATAGCTTCATGTTGCAATCACCTCTTGTTAATAGTTTTTCTTCAATTACCTGTTAATGGTTAGAAATCAAGCGCAATTGTCCCCCTGCTGCTTCCCAGGAGCCTGCAGGTAGCAGGGTGGGGGGGGTGACATCAGAGCTAGTATGCAGATGAGAATGCATTTCACCAAATTTTGCAATTTTCCGGGAAAAAACCCCTAAAAACAATGAGTCGACGTGGAATTAAGAAACCTAAGTAATGTCTAAAGATGAGGAAGTTAATCCAGTATCTGCTAAGATCCTTTTTACTCCTCACCCTAACCTGAAAGGATGTCAGCTAGAAAGAGGACCTGGAATGTTAGACCAAAGAAGCGGAATTCCCACTACTCCCTCGAGGACGGAAGCCCCAGCTCTGCCTGCATACCAGCGGGCACAGCTGCATCATCCTCCTCCTCCGTGCCACTCCTGGGAGCAGCGGGGGTGCGGGTGACCTGTCATTTCTCCCCAACGTGAGCTGAATTTTTTAAATAAAGACATTAAAAAGGAGAAAGATCTCCTGCCCTATTTATTACACTGGTATTGTCCTTCATAGGTGACACGATCTGTCCTAAGGACGTGATTCGTGTAGGTTCTTTTTCACTGATCTCAGGGTGCAAAAACTGACACAACAAGGGGATTTGCAGTAAAATCAAAATACATGTACTTTTATTAAATAGTCATAGAAAAGATGGGTTAGAGAGAAGGGGAATTAAGAAAGGGAAAAGAATAAGGAAAAGAAAAAGAAGAGAGGGAGGGCAAGGAGGTATATAGCTACCAGAGGTGCGGATGACAACGTCCCTCGAAGTCCGGTCGACAAAGAGGCCTGTCGTCTTCACGTCAGGGGAGATCTCCAGGGTATCAGTCAGCTCTAAACCTTTTTATAGTCCTTTTGAAATGGGGGAAGGGGACACATTTCAAAATAGTCTATTGATAAAGGGTACAAGGAGTCCATCAGTAGTCCATCAGGAGCAGGCGTCGTCAGCAGCAGATGTTGTAGGCAGGAACCACTGTGTTCTCGGTCCAGTGGTCGCTTGCAAAACTTGCTTTGGTCCCCACGCACGCCTTCCCTCACCCTACGGTAGGGATTTCAGTCTCAGTCCTTTTGGGAAGAAGAGGGGAGCTTTTCCATGTAGGAGTCGCATGTCCCAGTCCTTGAGGGGAGAGCCCTCTCCCATCTCAGTCCATCTGTCATGGTGGTTGATGTGCGGTGAATGGAGGGTCCTTTTGTGGCGACCTCCGGGAAGGTCATTCCAGAGAGAAAGTCCAGCCAAGTCAGAAGGGTGGAGAAATTCCAGCACTAGCGTTGCTAGGTGATGCAGGCGAAGGAGAGCACACTGCCCCTTCTTGGGTGCAGTGTTCCATGAGTTGAGCAAACACACCCATAGGCAATAATCTGGCTTGGTGGACCAGACAGACCTGGATTTTCAGAACAGGATCTTTCCCTTTCCCCGGTGGTCTTGGCTTTCATGACGATCGAGAGGCAAAAAATGAGGGAAGTTTTGGACAGACTCTCACAATAGCAAGAAGCTTCAGAAATTTGCATTTTCCTATGCCCTTTGTACCTTGGCAGAGGTTTCCTAAGTAAAAGGTTAAAATTCAACACATAATTCTACAATTTAAAATTTAAATGCTTAGTCCATATTAGTCCACAAGGACATGCAAGTGCAGCTCTGTCCCCAAGAATCCCACCAGGTGCCTGTGGACCTTGTCCAAATGCTTCATGAGCTCTGCTGGACTTGGTGCCATGAGCCCACTAAGGGAGCCTGTCCCAGTGCTTGACCACCCTGTGGTGAAGAACTCTTACCTAATTTTAATCTTGATGCTTGGTTATGGTTTCAGGTAATTTTCATTAGAAGTCATTCAGGGGTATCATTTTGGGAGGTCTTTTGCTTGAATGCTGTGGGAAGTTTCTGTACATACATCAGATTGAACTTCTGAAAACACTAGCAGTGCCCCCACTCAATAACTGGCATGTTTACCTTGTTCTAAGTAATTGAAGTGTGTGATGTCTGTGTAATTAGGTTTGCAGGCAAATACCAAAGAGGCATGGTCCAAGGACCAGGAAGTGGAGAAAGGCATTAAAAGTTTGACCTACATTTAAAGATTGAAGGAGCGTGTAAAGAAAGGTCAGTCTCTGTGTGTGTGATGGAAGAGACAAAGCTCCCGGATGTCTCACCGGACTCGGAGAGTCTCCATCGGACACCAAGCACGAGTTCCTGGTTTCAAAGCAGTGCCTGGTGTGTCATATCCCCTCCCTCGACCTGCTGGCTATGCTTCCCCTGGTGCAGCCCAGCACACAGTTGCCTTTCTGGGCTGCCGGCACACGGTGTCAGCTCATACCTGGCCTCTCATCCACCAGCACCTCCAAGTCCTCCCCACCTTCATCCCCAAGTGTGCCTCGGTGCCAGGGCATGTCCCAACCCCAAAGATGCAGCACTTTGCACTTGGCCTTGTTGAAACCAATGAGGTTCCCAGGGCCCTACTTGCCAAGGCTCTCCATGTCCCTCTGGATGTCATTCCATGCCTCTGGTGCTGGCAAACTTGCCGAGGGTGCATTTAATCCCACTGTCCATGTCATTCTTGACATAGATCACTGCTTGAGCTTACAAATTGGGGAAATCATATAAAAGCACCATGCATAAAAGTAATTTTTCATAAATACCACCCCTCCAATAGCATTCCTTTACCCGGTATTTTTAAGGACTGTTTCTTCCTAATGCTTTACTGCTTGGATTCTTAAAACTGATCTATCAATGCTGAACAAACAGAGTTTCAGCAGTCTCGGTACATCCTTTTGAATCAACTTCCTTGCCTTCTCCCAACCCCCCATTTGACAACTCTTTTTCTGTTTTTCCTTTACTGAAGTGAAAATACCAGAGCTCAGGAGAGCCCCATGCAGCTCTCCAGATCTTGTGCCTGAGAGGAAGAGAACGATGCCCACGAACCCTGCCAAATTCTTCCGGAGAAATTTCAGGACTGTTTCGCAACGATCCATCAGAGACAGGGTGATTCATCTACTGGCTCTGAAGAATTACAAGAAGCCAGAGCTGCTTTCCCACTTAGAGAGAGAGGGAGTTGTGCAAAAGGACAAGGAATCTCTTGGAAAGATCCTTCAGGAGGTGAGATCCTGGAGTCGCTGCCAGCAATGCTAACTCTCAGCTGTCTTACTTCAGGGTTTCAATTAGAAACTAATGAGAGGCTTAGCAAATACTCCTGGTTTAGATTTTTCCATCAGCTTTACCCAGTTTCTCCCCAACAGCAAGTCCATCTGAAGAAAGAAAGAAACCTTCCAAACTTGGGAGGCATTGTTGTTGTTTTTCTAGAATGGCTGGCAATGATAAATTCTTTGTAATGTTCTTGCTTCTCGTGCCTTTTTGTAATCCTCTCTCTTTTCCTTCCACTCTTTAACTGCTTCATGGACTAACTCTACAGGGTGAAACTCTCAAGAGGATGAAAAACTTAGTTGAGGTCCTTAAAATATTCTGAGACAAGTTTCAGAGGAGAGAATTTTGGTAGTTGCCTAGGGCAGTATTTCACTTGAAGGATTTGGTGGCCACTCAATGGTACTTGGCTGCTGCTGGGATCTGTGGGGATTGCTTTCCAGGGGAGGGTGTTTCAGGCAAATACTCCATGATAGAGGTGGTAGCCCAACTTTGAGCACAGGGGTTCTTTGTTGTCATGTGTATCAAGTCTTCAAATTCCTTGGCACCTATTATTTTTCAGTAACTTTTCCAGGTGTTTGTTTAGTTCCACTGGTATTTCTTTATCACTTTATTTCTTGATCATTCCTACAATTCACATTGAGGGAAGGATTCAGTGGCTGTTTCCTTCCTTTTTCAATATTCCCTATCCATGTAGGCTGTTGCTGAATTATGCAAGAATTAGGTAGCATATCATGTAGCAATATTTCCTTTTTAGCTATGAAAGAAGGGATTATAGGATTTCAAAGCTCAGCTCCTTAGAGGGTAAGAGGTGAAAAAATTTTCTCCTTTCCCTTTTCTTCTTGTCAATGTTTAAGGAGATTTTGAAAGAGTATTTTCTTGTTTGCAGTGTGAACTGCCTCAAGGTACTGGTTTGCATTCTGAAAGGGCTGTGTGAACTTCAGCACTTCATCCTGAAAACGATTATTCACATTATTCTTAGCTTCACAGGGAGGTGACATTTTTTTTGGGTATAGATGAAAAACCAGTAGGGTGAACTTGCTGAACTCTTACACTCACAGCCTTCCTTTTCTTCCAACACAGCCTTAGTTGCGCTTTTAATAAGTGAATTCCTGATTCTGGGTATCTTGGTTACTTTTTAGCTGTTGAAGTGTAGCTCTAGGTAGGTTATCTCCCACAAGTGTTCCATAGGAAGCTGTAGTTTCCTCTGAGCAAGCACTTGAGAAAGAAAAGCAGTTCTGTTTGCAGAGACAAATGCCAGCATCCTGTGGAGCTTCACGGGATGGTGAAAGCATGCCCCATTAGAGCCCCAGGCTGTGCTCTGCCATGGCAATGCAGCTGGGTGAAACAAGAGGGTAGCCAGTGTCCTCCTGAGGGTGGAAAAATATGGATTTGCCCATGGAGATGATGTTCTTCAGGTCTTACTCAAAAGAAAAGGAAACAGAAAGGAAAAGCCTGGCCTCTCCTTGTATTTCAAATGGTGAAGGTTGAGAGTTCTGGCATAGGGGACTTTGACTCTCAAAGCTGTGTTAAAGACTAAAAAACCTGGATCCTTGGTGCAGGGAGAGGTTTTCATAGCATCCATTTCCTCCATGCTTGCAGCACTTTGGCATTTATTTATCTCCAAATTTCTAGAGCCCAAATGGACCACACCTCTTTAATATTGTTACCTCTTACATGTCAGCTCCTTTGTTCTTCACATTGAACAAAAGTCCAGGAAAACTGGTGCATGATTTCTTTTCAGCTTTGCTTTAGCTTTGCAGGACCAGTTTTACATCTGTAGTCTGCCTTTAGCTGAAATCAACATTTATGTTTTAAATGTCTGTCCTTAGGTAGCCAACCTGGATGCAAATGAGAATTCTTTCAGCCTGAAGGAACATTTCTTTAAAGACATCCAGGAAGATTGGCCTGGCTACACTGAAAGAGATAGACAGACATTGGAGGTGACCCTTTCTCAGTAAGTTCAGTCAGGACAACAATCATTTCAAAAAACCCTCTGGGAAATGAAGGTCTCTTTTCCCTGTGAGAAAAGAATGATGACTGTTGATAGTTTTGCTTTGTAACCTGAAATGTTGGGCCATCCTTACAGAAAACCAACTCCATCTCAAAATGCCACCAGCACCAGCCAGTCACCATCTCTGGGACCTTCTGAAGGAGATACTCTACCCAGAACTGCTCAGGTATTTTGTGAATTTTTTAAACATTCTCTACCATGAATGATGTTTTATCCCACTTGCTCCTGGTGCCCAAGCTGTGATATGAAGCAGTAGTGCTCTCTTTATATTGTATGAACCTGAGGCATGTACTTCCAATGGGATTCCTGTATACTTTTCCAGATGGTTGCAATGTCAAAGCCTGCAACAAGCTTGCACACATGACTTGTTTCTCATGGTGCATAGGAAACTCTGCTAAGGACAAGATGTGGACATGTTTCTGGTACCTGGCTGTGTCTGTGCAGGGTTCTTGATGTTATGGCACCTCTAGTCCTTAAAACATGCACGGTCATGCCAGTGCTACTGTTTGAAGAGAAATCTTAGGGAAGTCTAGAATAAGGACAAATTCCCGTAGTGAGGCATTTGTAGGAAACTTGTTTTTCTGTCCTAAGCAGTATTTAGGCTCCCATTTTGATTCAGACTATCCCATGTGAGAGGAGGGGACTCTGAATCATCATGGAATACCTCAGACTTGTCAGGCTTAAAATCAGAACATGGTCTGTTTTCTTACCAATACAAGAGGGCAAGGCAAACCTTTTGAAAGAATCTTGGAAAACACTGCATGAAAAGTTAGTTTCCTAAAGATTAAAAATACTCTTTAAATAGAGGAGGGAGGACACAGCTCTGTTTTTCCCTACTCTTTTCCCAGCCAGAGCAGGAAATGTTGCAGGGCCCAGCATCCTCTTATGTCCTGGCTCCTTGCCCACAGGATTTCTGTCAGCAGGCAGGCACGGAGCCGTGTCTGGCACTCCTGCTCTGAGCTGCTGATGTACACGGATAGGAGCAGTGTTTGCTCGGTAGGGAATAGGCTGTGATCCAGGGTTTCCTCTGGAGAACACCAGGAATGAGACCTGCAGCCAGACTGGGGCTTCTCTCTGTTGTTATCATCTCTGCTCTGGACACGCTGCGATCGGCACCGCACCGGCGGCTCCTTGGGGCTGCTTTGGGGAATCGTGTGGGTGTGTGACAGCAAGAGCTGAGTGTTTTCCTGGTGTGTCTAAGGTGAAACAGGGAGAAAGATAAAACCAGCCTGAGCTCCCCATTTTGGGGAAGCCTTTGATAGAGGTGCTGAAGGGAGTGTCTTTGTCCCAAAGCCTTTGAGCTATAGACTAGGAGAAAGACTTGCTGAATACTGGGGTGAGACAGTAGGGATGAAATAGAGAACATATTTAGCTGCAGCACTCCTTGTTTGAAAGGCTGTTTTAGGTAAGAAAGGTGTGTTTTCAACCATTGCCAGTTCAGAAATGCTGTTTGTTCAGAATGGAAGCAAAACTAATCGGGATCATCTTTGCAGAAACGGCCTCTGGCTTCTGACTTTCTCAGTTCTGTGATGGGCAAGAAGCAGAGGATTGACCAAGAGCCCAGTGATGTCCAGCCAGCAGCTGGTGGCCACTCGCCTTTCTTGGACCTGCCTTCCACATCCTGTTCAATTTTGAAGCTGTCTCCAAGTGTCAGATCCATTTCCGCCTCCACCCCTGAAGTACAACTGAAAAATAAGGTTCTGACACATTCTGGATTCCCAGTGTCTGCCAGGGTGCAGGGGAAGACTCCTAAGTCCAAAGGTGAGTAAACAGAATGAGAGAGGGTAAAAAAATCCCATCCTTTGGATTTTTATGAAATGTTTGCCATGATCAAAGCCAAAGAGAAGAGCAGAGAGCTCAGGACCCAGGCAGAAAAGGAGTCACACAATCCAAGTGCCAAGGGTATTAAACTGATGGACCCCTTTTAGATATGCTTCCATTTCATTTTTTTACTGGATATCTATAGGTTTTTATGCTCATATCCAGCCTCTCATCCACCAGCACCTCCAAGTCCTCCCCACCTTCATCCCCAGGCGTGCCTCAGTGCCAGGGCATGTCCCAACCCCAGAGATGCAGCACTTTGCACTTGGCCTAGTTGAAACCAATGAGGTTCCCAGGGCCCTACTTGCCAAGCTTGTCCTGGTCCCTCTGGATGGCATCCCATGCCTCTGGTGCTGGCAAACTTGCTGAGAGTGCACATATTCCCACTGTCCATGCCATTCTTGACATAGCCAATGCTTGAGCTTACAAATTGGGGAAATCATATAAAAGCACCATGCCTAAAAAGAAGTTTTCATGAAAACCTCCCATTCAGTATCAGTCCTTTACAAGGCATTTTGCTAACTGTTTCTTTTTAATGCTTTACTATTTGGATTCTTTTAGATTTGCAAATGCCCCACCAATAGAGGTTCAACATTCTTGGTGCATCCTTTGGAATCAACTACCTTGCCTTCTGCAAACCTGCAATTTGAACTCTTTGTTTCTGGTTTTCCCTCACTTCAGGAGAAGAAGCAGAGGTCAGAGGAGCCCAACAGAACAATCCAGGTCCTGTGCCTGAGAAGAAGAGGATGGTGCCTGTGAGACTTGCAGACATCGACTGGAGCGGCTGCACTGCTGTTTACGGCCGACCCTACAGGGACAGGGTGATTCATTTGCTTGCTCTGAGGGATTACAAGGAGCCAGAGTTACTTGCTCGGCTGCAGAGAGATGGAGTCAGGCCAAAGGACAAGAATTCCCTTGGAAACATCCTTCAGCAGGTGAGATCGTGGAGCTTGTGCCAGCAATTCTTCCATCATGCTGTTCTGCTGTTCATAATTTTACTACTTCCTCACTGTTCAAATTAGAGACTTTTCCAATACTCCTTCAAGATAAGTTCAATTGGTATTTCTTTCTGATAGGCTTTCATCAGAGGCACACCCATGGAAAGATGCCGTAGCTCCTTCTTTCCTTTTTAAATATTCCCCATGCACCTGAATGGTGCTGTTGCTGAATTATGCAAGCATTATTATATTAAATAGGATTATTTCCTCTTTAGCTAAGAAAAGAGTTTTGGAGCCTAGGCAAAGGACTCAAATTCAACATGGATACAGTTTTAGTTGATCGCAGGGTGACTTTTAAGAACTCATTCCCTGAACCTGCAAAGTTTGTTGCTGTGTTTGCCCAGGGCAGTGGCAGGGCTTTTTCACCCTGCAGACATTCACAACATAAGGAGAGCCATGTTCTGCCATCCCAGCTGAAGTAGCTCCTTTAGATTTCTGTAGTTTGCATATAGGTGTAATGAAGATTTGTTTTCCTGAACATCTGCCTGTAGGTAGCCAACCTGAATGCAAAGGAGAATTCCTTCAGTCTGAAGGAACATCTATTTCAAACCCTTCAGACTGATTGGCCTGGCTACAGTAAAATCGAAAGAAAGAGTTTGAAGTTAATACTTTCTAGGTAAGTTCAGTCACTTGGGGAAGGAAAAGAGCCTTTTCAGAAAAAAAGCCCTGGGAAATGAAGCCTAGATTCTTAGAATATGCTGCACCAGCAGAGGCCCATCAGGGTCATGGAATCCAACTCCTGGCCCTGCACAGACACCACGAGAATCACACCCTGTGCCCTAAAGAGTTGTCCAAACTGTTCTTGAGCCCTTGCTGCAGTGACCACTGGCCTGGGGAGCCTGTTGCAGTGCTCAAACACCCTCTGGGCCATGAATGTTTTCCTGATGTCCTGCCTAAAGCTCCCTCAACTCTACTTCATGTTTTTCCCTTGAGTCCTGACACTGAAGGTCTGTTTTCCCTGCAAGGAAAGAACTATGACAGTTGATATTTAGGCTTTGTAACATGAACTCTTGGACCATCCATACAGAAAATCAGCTCCATCTCAGAACCCCACCAGCAGCAGCCAAGCAACATCTCCAAGGCCTTCTGAGACAGATGCTCCAGCAAGACCTGCTCAGGTATTTTGTGCATTTTTAACATTCTGCATTGTATAGTAAATTTTAGCAGACTTGCTGGTGATGTAGAAGCTGTGATGGGAATGTGCAGGACCAGGCCTGGGCATGTTTTGCCTCAGCCTGGTGTGACTCCAAGGTTGTGATAAGAAGAGAGGATCCAGCAGGGGTGGAGCAGCATTGTCCTGATCCAACTTTCTGCTCTGCCTGGAGACTTGAGCTCAGTCCCCACCCTCAACTCAATCCTTGGAGAAGGGCTCAAAGGGCTGGCTCTGCTTGTGTGACAGAACTGCATGAAAAATCTCCTGTGCATAAGAGGCTGCACCAGGCTGGGGCAGATGGGGCCCTCTTGCTCTCTTCTCCCTCTGTCTCTCTGTCACTCTCATTGTTGACCCCAGCTCTGCACTATCCACATGGCTGGACAACACAGCACCTACGGAATGGTGCTATTCCCTCACTCCCTCCTCTACCTTAATTTCTCTCCTCCCTCCCTCTGCCTGGGCACAGCACGGCTGTCCTGTTCTACTCCATCCCTGGCCCTGAGGTTTGCTGTGCCTGTGGGGAGCTTGTGGCCGTGTGTTGTGGCTCGTGAGGCAGCACCTTTGAGAAGCTCCTTGGGAGGAGCTGAGAGATGACTGAAGGGCCCTGAGCAACATCAAGGGCTCCTTGGTAACCACTTGTGAAACTCTCTTGTACAAGTTTAAAGACTTGTTAGCCAACAGCTTTTGAGTCTGCAGAGTGGGTAAGCCTGCTGGATTTAAGACAGCTGTAGCTAAATGCACAAGAGTTTCTGGACATGTGACTGGTGTCTGTGTTCATCCTGATGAGAATTCACAACCAACCATAATATCCTGTACTCAGGGGTTGTAATAGTGAAGCATTAATCTTGTTTTTAATGCATAAAACTCTAAAACAGCCAGGTTCCTCTGTAATAAATTATGTGGGTGTTTGATAGCAAAAGCTGAGTCTTTTCCTGGTGTGTGCAAGCAGTAATTGGGACCTAGACAAAACTTACCTGGCATCCCCATTTTGGGGAGGCTTTGCTGGAGCTGCTGAAGGGAGCATCTACTTCCCAAAGCCCTTTAGCAGTAGACTTGGAGAAGGACTTGCTAAGTGCTAAGATGAGAAAGTAGGAATGCAGCAGAGCAGATATTTACCTGCAGGTCTTCCAGGTCTGACAGTTATTTTTAATTTCAAATGCTGCATTTTAAAACTTTGCCAATTCACAGATGCTGCTTTTTTAGAATGGAGAGCAAAACCTGATTGTGATCATAGAAGAATGAATTATTTTGTTTTTGTTGCAGAAACGGCCTCGGGCTTCTGGCTTTATCAGTCCTGTGAGGAGCAAGAAGCAGAGAACTGAGCAGTAGCCCTGTTACCTCCAGGCAGCAGCTGGTGGCCGCTCTTCTTCCTGGGTGCTGGCTTTAACATCCCATTCTATGGGGATGTCAGAGCCATCCCCGTAGAATGGGATGTCAAAGCCAGCACCCTGCCTCCAAGTCTGGGCTCCATTCCCCTGCACCTTTTAGGTTAAAAAAAAGACAAATGTTGGAGTTCTAGAATGCCAACACTTGTGTAGAGGACTACCATGTCCAAAAAGATGTGAAGAGAGCTGGGGAGGCTGAAGCAGTAGTGTCCCTTGGATTTCAATGAAGGTATTAATGTGCTGCTTTTCCTAACTTCAGTGTGGACAATGATGGAGTAAAATTTGATTATTAAGAGAAGCCTCTGTTCGAATTTTGGTGCAAGGAAGACCATATTTCAGAATTAATACTACAGATATTATTTAAAAGTAACTGTGAACTAGGGAGATAGAAAGGTAAAGGAGGAGATGGGCCAGGTGGGGGGAAGTGCTGAGATGAACACCAAGGTGGGTGAGGCCCGGACGGGCCCTTCCTTCCTGCAGTGCAGCTGCACAGGCTCAGCTGCAGCAGTGCTGCTGCATCCCCTCATGGCATTTCCAGGAGAGGAGGGAGAAGTGTGTGTGTGGTCTAAAGCCCTGGAAATTGCTGGCAGCTTGTGTCAGGGCAGTGATGTTGGCAGGGGCAGCCAGGCCTCCTGCAGCTCTGGGGCTCTGGGGCAGCTGCGGCCTTTGGAGCAGGCGCGGCAGGGCCCCGGCTCACACTGGATACAGCCAGGGATGCTCCGTGCCAGGCTGAGGGCAGGTCTGGCCCTGCAGGGCAGCAGTGCAGTGAGGCCTGTGCCAGGGCTCTTGCCAGCAAATGTCACTGGGCAGAAGCCAGTAGTGCAGGCTACTGCTTCTCTGGTGCCTCTCAAAATGTTGAAAGGCATCTGTAGTTTTCTTTTCAAACCTGTCCAACACACCAGTCAGGTGTAGCTGGCCTGGGATGCATCTCTAGCACAAGTTGTTGTCTGTCCTGCTACTGAATTTCTACTTGTTAAAGATGTGTGGCTTGTAAATATTAATCTCAGGATGCTTGGAAATGTTCATTTCCTGTGGAGGGAGACTTTGTCATCCAATAAGAACCAGACCTTAAGGCCCAGAGGAGCAGAAGCATTGGTGTGAGAGTTCTGGGAAGTGGCATCTATTATTCTCATTGCCACTTCATCTTGGATTTGATCATGAGCTTGATAAACCTCATACCTGTCGATTTGAGGGAGAAGGGAATCAAGAAGGTTTGACTCCCATCGGTGGCTTTGAGCATTAATGAGTTTTGCCCTCCTTAGGAGCTGATGTGCTTTGGGTTTTTGTTGTTGTCGTTTCTGACTTGTCTAGAGTTTGTTTTTTGGTCTGCATTATAACAGCCTCAGTTTGCCAAGTTCCCTCAAGGGTGGTGGCTCACAGAGAAAAATAGCTCAAAAGATAAACTGAGTGTATTTTTACTGTTCTACATGAATAAAGCCAGACTGGACTAGCTGAGTGTACCTCAAGGCTATTTTGTAGGAAAGGTCATGAAATTCTAAACTCTGCAGAAATGTTGGCACACACTAATTTTCTTTTGATTTCTCCTTCATAGGATAGCCCCAGCTACTCCGAGATGAAGAGCAGGTGCCAGTAGCTCCACAAAAAGCTGTCCCACATTCAGCAATGAATATCTGAATTTGGCAAGCAGCAAGTCCTGGAGTCCTGGCACCAGTCTTCTGCTTCAGCAAAGGAACATCTATGAGCTCCAGCTGTTTTATTTTGAAAGAAAATTATGTTTTTAGGTTTCCTCAAGTTAGTAATAAGGAGATGATTATTTGTTAAAAATGTAGGATTAATTAGTCTAAGATTAGAGAATTTAGTCTTGAACTTTAGCAGTAAAGAAGTTGCATTACTGTTAACTCCTTCTCTTATCATCAGTTTTATCATATTTGGAGAATCTTTCTTCTGGTCAGATATTCTCTTCAAGACTTAGCTCTGAATGAGACTGAATGAATGAAACTGAATGAATGAAACTGAATGAATGAAACTGAATGAAACTTATCAGTAGAGAATGGAAGCCCAGTACCTCTATTATGAAATTGTGCACAATTTAAGAAAATATTGTAGCGAATGGAAATTCTTTATGATAAGAATAAGCCTGTTTTCTGATTTTCTTTTGAATTTAAGGTCTTTGCCTTAAGGGGTGGAAGGCATAGAGGACAACCTCCACCCCAAATGACCTTGTTGTGGAGGGTTGCAGAGGAGTGCACATGGGCTGCTCTAAGCTGTCAGCTGAAGCAGCTCTCAGGACTGCTTGGAGATCATGGCCTCACCTTGTCATGAGCCAGGGAAGATCCAGATCTCTGTAAGAGTTTTGTAAAAGACATGGAGAAGTGTTGGAGGCAAGGTACTACAATAGGTTTAAAAAGAGAAATTCCGTTCCAGTGTCCCTTCAGGATCGCTATCAGTTTCGTAGATTTCTCCAAACTAGTCAGTCACAACCTGTCTTTCTAGAGAGACACAGATCTTGATTCCTGCACAGACCTGTGGGGACTTTGATGTCTAGTTCTTTTCCTAAATTTCTTGCCATTTATTTATTCAGCTGAAAAAGAGGACATGTTAGCAACAAGACCATAACCTTCTCTTGGGAAAGGATATGAAATTGTCTGAGGGAGGATAATATTTGGGAACACTCAAAGGTGGCTGGGAATGCCCCTTTCTTCCTTGCAGAGCATTCTACAAATTCCTCCATTGTCTCCAAGCCAACAATGTTGAGTCCCTGTACCTGAGAGCCCTTGGGGTGTTTTGTGATTGAACACCTGAGCCGTTGTTGCCCTTCTGTTCTCCTTCAAGCCAAGTTGAAGAAAATGTCACCTCCTAAACCCTGAGACTTGGGTCCATTTTTGCCTGGCTCAGGGGGTGCTCCTCCAGCTCTGCAGTGCAGCAGCCCCAGGGACGCTGCCGTGGGGGGCATGGGGTGAATTGTGCTGGGCTGCCTCCCCTGGGCCTGCTGGCTGCTGCTGCTTGACAGAGCGTGCCAGAGTGCTGCTGGCCAGGCTGGGCTGAGACTGAGGACTTTTCATGGTTACCCCTTCATGACATATCTTTCCCTTGATGGAATTTCTTCTAACTCACTCTACACTGCATTAGAAAGTTTTATTTCCATGCTTTAACAAATTGAGGCTTCAAATTCTCATCTATATTCCCTCCCCCAAGTCCCTTATATGTTGGGGTTGGTTCCCTTGGGGGCAGGTGTATCAATGTACTGATCCCATCCCCTTTTATTGCTGCAGGAGTGCTTAGGAACACTTCAAATGGTCCTTTCCACTTTTCTTTAGGTGGCTTGTTGCTCTGCTTTCTGACACAAGACACAGTCCCCAGGTTGATGAGGATGTGGCTGAGTGTCCAAAGCAATCAGGAATGGTCAAACCATAAATTTGTGGAAAGATTGAGAGCACTTTTCACAAGGATGATAAAAAGGGATTTAAATTACCATTTCCTATAATAAGACCTTCTCTAGAAAGGATTATAATTTGGTATTGTATTCCGAAGAGCATTTTCTATGAGCTCACTTTTTCTTTAGAAGCCACTGGAATTCTGGAATTCCTCTTAGTAGTGCAAGGGGAAGTGCTTTTGGCTATTTCAGTGAGTTTTCCTGACAAAATTTACTCATTTCTCTTTTAGACTCTGATTTGTTCTCACAGTCTTGCTGCTGGGGCAAGACCTCCATGGGCCAAGCAAATTCCATTTCATTTGGAGTTTTCTAGGTTACAGTATAAAGATATATTCTATTCCCATCCTCAAGAGCTGTTGAAAACAGGAGGGGCATTGTTTTGTCCTTATCTCCTGTTAATGGGCCCATCAATGCCCTTCCCCATGACTCAGAGATAACTCCCCCCAGGAGACATTGATGTTTAATGGGCAATCAAGGACCCACTGCATGACTCAGAATGATATCAGCCCATTGTGAGATGCTCCCCCCAGCGGGGAGGAGCTAAGCATCCCCACCTGGATATCATTTGGGATCTGGGACAGAACAAGGGGCCCCAGCCAAGTGGTTTCCAGAAGAGAAGATCTACCAGATCTTTTCTATGGGATCAGCACTTCAACAAGACCATTTCATCTAGACTGCTACCACCACCCTAACTAGCAGAGGTTCAGGTTGTATTCTGACTCTGCCCATGGTTTTTCTTTTGTATTATTGCATGCATTTTGGGATTTTTTTCCCTTTTCCTAATAAATTGTATTTCTGACTTGGAGTCTCTCACTAGTTTTGCTTTCAAACCAGAACAGAGCTGCATTGCCCACAGACGTCCAAACCACCCATGGCACAGAGCTTTGGTACCTAAAAAGAGAAACCAGAGGGAAAGAGCTGGGAAAGGTTTCATTGGGACCTTTCTTACCTGCTAACAGAAGTTGACAAAATGAAAGTCACCAAGCAGGGCCTGATCCCTGCTGCCAGCTCAGGGTTAGAAAGAAAGCAATACTTTGTTTCAGTGCTGGGTAGGGAATCACTTCCTTAACACATGCACTCCCAGCAATCTGACGTAGTAGTTTGTATCCATGGAACTAAGACATATTCAATACTTTGCTGAAACTCACAGGCTAAACATTACTCCACTTTATTTGACATATTTAAACCTCTTCTCAGAATTTATTGCCATCAGAGTAGGAGTGTCCTGTGGGTCCCTGGTGGTCGTTGCCACAGCTTCAGGAGGAGACCCATGCAGAAAAGAACCTAAGACACAACTGGGCTTGCAAAGCAAACTTATTCCATTAGTTGCAGTAGCAAATAATACATACCAACCCCTGGATTCCCAAACATCCGCTGAGCAGGAGAAGGAGCTGGAGCGTGGTGCTCGGTAGGAGGCACAGGTAGGCAGTGCACTTCCAGGACATCCCCTGGATCAAAGCGGTGTGCATCTCATCCTTCTCACCCCTCCACCCCAGACCAGGCCTTCTATCTCCTGCTCAGGAGTGGGATTTTCCCAGTTACAGCATCAGCTCACACACGGCCGGCGTGTAAGATGAGGCCACCATGGCTCACCATACTCCATGACTCCCTGCCAACAAGGGTTCCATGAAGAATTGTTCCCCTTTCAAGGCTGAACTGCCCACCCACTCACCAATACATTCTTTCTCTTTCAAGGGTCAAGTTCCCTCCTTTAAACAATACACTTTTCTTCATTGTCTTATCAACCTGCTCAAACATGGATCAAATATGGCAGCGCCTCGGACATAACTCTGGTTACTGACACAGTGGTTTGGGAAATATCAGATTCCTCAAGTTCTCCTTTGGTGGTAAAGAGCCTTCTAAGAACACATTCTTCCCTTTGCATGCATTCCAGCTACCTTCTTAGCAGGACCTCTCTCTTTATTCTCAAGGCTAAGATAGCCACTTGCACACATTCATCACTGCAATGGGGGAATACAGGGTTCAGCACTGACCGTTAAAGCTAAAGGAATTCACAAGACTAAGCCCTGTTTGTTACACTTCATGCCTCTCCTTCCTCTTCTGGGAATCAAACACAAGCATTTCATCAATACACCCTGCAAGTGCTCTTGCTGAGTGAAACCACATTGCTGTGTCAATAATGCAGCTGGGACTCTGTCTCTTCATGCAGGGAAAGCCGATTCTTTATTCATATAACACATTTTTATGCGGTTTTCACAGCCCTCGTGTTCAATTCCAACTGGCTGGTAGTTTCCTTGCCACACCATTCATTGCTTAGAAGGTGTTTTTGTGTGTACGTGCTAAGACTTTCTCTTTTACTCAGGTGTTTCCATTTTTCCTCTGTGGACTCTCGTGGGACATATTTCTTATTTATTACAGATGCAAACTGTTTTCTAACCACAACAGCTTGCTGTGTTAACTGCACTCATTCTTAGGATTTTTCACATGGGAAGTTAGCTAGCTGCACATAGAAGACATAACAGGCCAGCTGGTAATTGAGCAGAGCAAGGCCTGATTTTATAAGGCCTTTCTTTTCTAATACCCCTACCTGTGTGCAACACATGGTGACTTTCTTTCAGAAATTAATCAGGAAAACACAGATTGCCTGCTGAAATTATTCTGCTCTTTTCCAAATCAGTTCACTACTCAAGTACAACCTCAGGCACATCCCCAATTCCCTCTCTCCCAGCAGCTCAGAGCAGCATTGCACAGTCCTTGCTGTGCTCCAGAGAGCACAAAGCAGGCTGGCCTGGTGGCCCTGGATATTTCTGCAAAACACTCTGCATTTCACACCTTTGCTGTGGCTCAGGGCAGAACTGCAGGCCTGCAGGCGCTTCCTGGCAGAGCTGTGGGAGGCACTGGCTCCTGCAGATGGGAGCTGCCAAGCTGTCAGTGCCTCAGGCTGGCCTGGCTTGCCCTGGCACAAGTGCCGTGCCTGAAGGACGCTGCCCTGTGCTCCAGCCTGCCCAGCAGCCCGGCTCCCTGCGCCGCTGCCCAGAGAGCTGCACACACTGCTGCCCTTTGCCAGGAGTCACAGGGCAGCCGGCAGAAGAGTAGGAATCCTCAGCCAGGCCACCGGCCCTGGGCTGCCCCTGGCCTTTCTCTGCTCCTGGGCAGACTCCAGACGGCCAATGCCTCCAGTCTGGGCTGTGCCCAGCACAGCTACACTTCCCCTCGGGAGCAGCCAGTTGCCACCTGGGCTCTGAGAGCGGAGGATTCGCCCGCTGCCAGGAAGAGGCACCCAGGGCCCGGCTGCTGCCTCGTGCAGCTCCAAGGGCCTCCTTCCAGCCTGCCTCTGCCCAGGCTCAGGCTGCTCCGGGCTCTGCCAGGCCTCTGCTGGGGCTGCACCCCGGCCAAGGCCGGGCCCGCTCTCACCTCACAGGCGCTGCCAGCTCTGCACCAGAGGAGACCTTTCAGAGCCCCCTTTCTGATCCTTCTGCTTTCTCACTTGAGCAAGGCTCTCCTTCTGCCAAAGAGATTGCACTTGGGGATACAAATCCAAGTGGCAGGAACCAAATGTTCTCGAGTCACAGCTGCAGGCCTGAATCTGCACAGGAAGTCTTGGCTGCCCCACTCCTTTGGTCTTTCCTTAAAATGTTGATTCCCTTTCTGCCTGCACTAGAAATACCACAGCTGGGCAAAAACAAGCCAGTGGGTCATATTCCAAACACAGTGTGGTCTGGAGAGGATGAATGAAGAAGATCCTTCCCCACTTATAAACCATACAAAAGAAGCCATAGTGTGATTTAGCACCAATAAAAAACAAGAAGTAAACGTTGAGTTTTCTGAAGGGTCAGAAGGAGGGGATTCTTCCAAATGAGTTGATGATTTGGAAATTTTATTTCATTCCAATCCTGATCTATAATTCAACTCTACAAAACTCTTCAACAATCCTACTCTACAATCCTACTCTACAGTTCTACTCTAAATTGCATATGAAGATAACATCTTGACGTGATTGCAAAATTCTTGTCTCCTACTTCTTCTTCTTATTCTGCACTGAAATGATGAGTGGTGCCAGGATGGAGGGTGGCTTGGCTGATATTACAAATGGATGCTGTCCACAGGAAAAAGAAAAAAAAAAACAACAAAGAACAGTGAACCATGACTTTCCAAGCTCAGTGCTTCACTGGCTCCATGAGGATTCCTCTAGTTCCTACAAAGACCCACAAAGTAGAACAATGGGACCATCTGCACCTCCATCTTTATGTGCAGGACCTTGCCATCACAGGCAAACCTGGCCCAGAATCCCACTCTTCCATTTAAACAGGTGTCTTCATCTTGCTGGGATTTTTGCCCTGCCAGTGCTCTAGAAATGGTGCTTTCAGTCTTTGGAGTTTCTTCTTTTCAAGAAACTCCAACTAATCACATAGGTCCCTGTCTTTGAAAGACAGGCACTGTGCTGATTTCCACAGGGAGACAGAGCAGTGTCTACCTTTCCATGCCCTGCCCCTCCTGTGCTGGATGGCACCTTCCTTCCCAGCAGGGACAGCCCAGTGGCACTGGCTGCTGCACTTCCCTCTCTGCCACACGAGCTGGCAGTAACCCTGGGGCAGTTCCTGTCTGCTTGAGCGTGCCAGGCAGCAGATGGGGCTGGGACAAGTCCCTCTCAGCTCTCCCTGTTTGCCGGCCAGAAACCACGAAGGGTGGGCTGGGGGCACAAACCAGGGCCCCTCAGAGGCTCACAGTGAGCCCCCCACAGCCCCTCCTGCCCACAGCCAAATCTCTGACCACTCAGCCAGCCTGGCTTCCTTGGGTTCCTGCACCACCTTGGCATGTCTCTGTACCCTGCATTGCTCTACTTCAATTCTTTTGCCATTGGATAAAATGGAGCACACCACCAAATTACAAATCAGGGCAACAGAAACAGGCAGAGGAAAGAGTACCTGTCCTCTCTGGAAAAACTGAGAGAGGTGGAGTTATTCAGTTGTGTGAAGAACAGGCCCCAGGGAGCCACTTATTGCCACTTTCCAAGATTTCACAGTGGCTTTGAAGAAAGTGGGGGAAAACTTTTTTGAACAGGGCCAGTTACAATAGAATGTGGGTGAAAAATTTCAAACACATAGGGGATCAAGTCAGAGTAGGTCGAAGGAAGAAATTGTTTCTTTGCAGCATGGTGCCACCCTGGCACAGGTTGCCCCAAGAGCTTGTAGTTGCCCTGTCCCTGGAACCATTCCAGGTCAGGTGACAAATGGCTCTGAGCAATCTGATCTCTTTAAAGATGTCCCTGCTCATTGCAGGACACTTGCACCAGATGACCTTTACAGGGCCCTGCCAGCCCAGCCCAGTCTAGGACTCCTCACCATTTTCATTTCAAGAGCACCAAGAGTGGAGGTGAGGAGGAAGGGGGCTCATCTGATGCCTTGGACTTCCATGGAGGAGGAGCCCATCCCTCGCACCCTGTTTCACCTGCAGCCCCTTTGCATTTTACCTGCAGGAGCTCCTTGGCAGACCAGCGCTGCTCCTCGTCTGCCTGCAGGCAGCAGCTCAGGAAGTCACACAGCCAAGCCGAGAGGAGCTTGGGATGCAGCAGCTGTGGGGTCCCTATTGAGGCTATCAGGTGTTTAGCTTGGAGAAAAAGGAAACATGAGTCTCCACCTGCTGCTTTCACATCTGTAACTGCTCTCCCACATCCCACTGTTTAACCTCTGTTCTTCAGTGGCAGTCACTGCCCAGGCAGAGACCAGAGATGCCTTTTCTTCACCAACAAAAAAACCCAAACCCCGATGCAGCCACAGCTTTTCCAACATCCTGCAGATCTTGCCTTGGCAGCTGATTTCATTGATTGACCTACTCAGTGGAAACTACATCAACAAAAGCATGTTTGCTTCTCTGAGGATTCACACCAGCTTGACAGGCTTTTTGGAAGAGGGACTTTGCTATACTAATTCCAAGGATTAGTACATGAAAGGCATCTCTGCAGTGCTTGTTCATCCATTAAGCACAGCTGCCATAGAACAAAACTCATCAAGCTTTTCTTCCTGTTCTTGAAAACAATGGTAATTGGAAGGAAAGAAAGTAAATCCATCAGTTAATCCCCAGGGAAGAAAACTAACATCTACAATCTCACATTCCACACAGACACATTAAGATGCCTGCAGAAATGTACTGGGATGAAAATTCCTGCTTGCGCAAACAGCAGCCACCTGCAGCTCTGTCTCTCAGTAGTCTGAGAATTTCAGCTTCCCTTATGTGGAAAAGAAAAACTTTTCATGGTCAGAAGAAGGGGAGGTGCCATCCCTATGGTCACTCTCTGCTCATTTGGATACTCAAGTCAATGCATTAATGGTAGGCCCATCCCAGAAAGTGCCGGGAAACTAACAGGAGGTTTTGGCAGGCTCTCCACATCACCAGGTTCTGGCTTGGTGACATAGAGAACGTGGCTTGCGCTATGAGAGAAACATGGTCACTGAGTGTTTCAGCAGCACTCCACAAGAAACAGAAGAGACTCCGTGGCCTCTACACCCTCCTGCCCAGATTTCAGGCAAGCTTCCTGAGAGAGGGTTTCTTCCCAGCGAGAAGAAACTGCACAGGGGATGTAGTCCCTCTCTGAAAACCACAGTTTTAGAAACTTTATTTGGTTTGGGTTTCCTTCCTTCATTTCTGGAAGGATACGAGTAGTTCTAAGATGCTTGCTTCCTGTTATTAGGGCCATCTACACAGACAAAAGAACTGGAACCACTTATAACCCAAAGGCAAGTGCTGCCTGAGAATGGAGTTTGTTTGCATGTGGTAAGGCTTGAATTCCCCCACTCATGCAACCAAAACTACAGCAGGTGCTGATGTGCTGCAGGGACATTTTTAGGACGGCACTGTGCTGAAAGTACTTCCAGCATATGGCAATTGGATTTTGTCCAATGGCACACAGAACATGGGACAGGTGAGAAAGACAGCAGGATCAGTGAGGATTTGCTCCTTACCGAGGCAGGACTCTGGTTCCAGTAAAAAGGTTCTTGTTCCACCATTTCAATTCCCACAATTCCAAAAGACCATATGTCCACTTTGGGGCTATATGGTTGACCTGTCACCACTTCAGGTGCCATCCACCAAGCAGGCCCTGCTAACGAGCTCCGTGTATTCTTCTCAGGGGTGAGTTGAGTAGAGAGGCCAAAATTGTCTGAGGAGAAAGCAAAATAACTGTTTCTATTTTAATTCTGTGCAATTAGGAAACCAAGCAAAAGAATTCCCCAGTAGAAGTCTGAGAATGTGCTGTTGAATCTCTTGGACAACTGTCCCTGCTCTGTTTTCTCAGGTCTTTAGCCAAGGAAATATGGCATTGTGACTTAAAAAATCCTCACATTTTTTTACACTACCTCCAGCAGTGGCTTTTGTTCGTTGGAAGCTTTAGACCTGTAGCTCCCTCCCTCTGGAAGGGACACACAGAGCTACACTACTCTTGGCTGCTTGTTCCTTGTCATGCCTCTGAGCACATTGCAGCCGTGTCACCAGCTCACAGCTGGTGTCCCTGCACTGTCATCAGCACCATTTCTGGGGAGCTGGCAGTCACTCCAAGCAGCCCCACACGCACATCCCTAGAATGTTGCACCTCACCAAGAATATACTGACCCAGCTTGACAGAGCCGTCGGTTCTGAGAAGGATGTTGCTGCTCTTCACATCTCAGTGGATCACATGGTTGGAGTGAAGAAAATCCAGTCCTTGCAGGCACTGAGAGAGGAAACAGAAACAGGAGAGCAAAACAGGTGATGTGATTTCATCACAAAATAAAGGGCACAAAGAATCAAAAATATTCCCTCTCCAGGGGAATGGGGAATAATGGCAGAAAACAGTGCCACTGAGAGGAAGAGCTTGCTGCTGCAACACTTGCAGAGCAGGACCTTTCTAAGGAAAGGCATGTCAGCTTTTGAAAGAGCAACAGCACCTGCTGTTGTAGACTGTCCCCTGCAAACCAGCCAGGATGACTGCTGCTGCAGGGGATATGCTCAGAAGCAAACAGCACTTTGGCTACACTCCTATCCTTTTTAGCTGAGGTCTGAGATAAACGAGTCTCTCTCTCTTCCTTTGCTGTTCCTTTCAAATCCTGCCTGTAGTGGTCTGCTAATTTTTCAAAATTTTGTATTATGTTAAGTTGTATATTGGTTATCATAGTTCTGTAGGTTATGCTCCGGTCCTCTCTCTCTCTCCTTCTCCAGGGGCCCTTGATCGCCCTGTCTGTCTCCCTGTTCTCCTCCCCTTTCCCCTCCCAGTTCTTTAATGTTACAATGTTTACCCTGCCCTGAGCCCTTGTCCGTCACAGGGAACCACCCCTTTCTTTCCAGAAGCTTCTGGGAAAATAGTTCTGTGATTGGTTCAAGGGCCAGGGCCACTCCCTAGGAATGCCCCCATTGGATTCCCACGGTTGTTAGTCATATTTCCCCTCCCCAGTTCTCGCTTCTAATTGGTTGTCCGGCTCTGTATTTAATCCCTTGTCAGGCTCGAGGTTAGTCGAGTCCTCGACAGACACCCCACCCTGCATTAAACCTCCCTTGTTTGACACTACTGTCAGGCCTCCGTTTCTTCTTCCTCTTGCGGGTTGCAGCCACCTTACAACATCTCCGTCTCTGCGGATCCTCTGTCCCCAAGGCGAAAGCCTTAGGCGCCCTCCTCGGGAAAGCTTCACCTGTGGGAGAGTGCCCCCAGTGCTGCCGGCGGTGCTGGCCGAGCTAGCTGGGACATTCCATCATTGAGGAAGCCAGCAGCCGCCGCTGCAGTTTGATGTAGTGGTCTGCTAATTTTTCAAAATTTTGTATTATGTTAAGTTGTATATTGGTTATCATAGTTCTGTAGGTTATGCTCCGGTCCTCTCTCTCTCTCCTTCTCCAGGGGCCCTTGATCGCCCTGTCTGTCTCCCTGTTCTCCTCCCCTTTCCCCTCCCAGTTCTTTAATGTTACAATGTTTACCCTGCCCTGAGCCCTTGTCCGTCACAGGGAACCACCCCTTTCTTTCCAGAAGCTTCTGGGAAAATAGTTCTGTGATTGGTTCAAGGGCCAGGGCCACTCCCTAGGAATGCCCCCATTGGATTCCCACGGTTGTTAGTCATATTTCCCCTCCCCAGTTCTCGCTTCTAATTGGTTGTCCGGCTCTGTATTTAATCCCTTGTCAGGCTCGAGGTTAGTCGAGTCCTCGACAGACACCCCACCCTGCATTAAACCTCCCTTGTTTGACACTACTGTCAGCCCTCCGTTTCTTCTTCCTCTGGCGGGTTGCAGCCACCTTACAACATCTCCGTCTCTGCGGATCCTCTGTCCCCAAGGCGAAAGCCTTAGGCGCCCTCCTCGGGAAAGCTTCACCTGTGGGAGAGTGCCCCCAGTGCTGCCGGCGGTGCTGGCCGAGCTAGCTGGGACATTCCATCATTGAGGAAGCCAGCAGCCGCCGCTGCAGTTTGATGTAGTGGTCTGCTAATTTTTCAAAATTTTGTATTATGTTAAGTTGTATATTGGTTATCATAGTTCTGTAGGTTATGCTCCGGTCCTCTCTCTCTCTCCTTCTCCAGGGGCCCTTGATCGCCCTGTCTGTCTCCCTGTTCTCCTCCCCTTTCCCCTCCCAGTTCTTTAATGTTACAATGTTTACCCTGCCCTGAGCCCTTGTCCGTCACAGGGAACCACCCCTTTCTTTCCAGAAGCTTCTGGGAAAATAGTTCTGTGATTGGTTCAAGGGCCAGGGCCACTCCCTAGGAATGCCCCCATTGGATTCCCACGGTTGTTAGTCATATTTCCCCTCCCCAGTTCTCGCTTCTAATTGGTTGTCCGGCTCTGTATTTAATCCCTTGTCAGGCTCGAGGTTAGTCGAGTCCTCGACAGACACCCCACCCTGCATTAAACCTCCCTTGTTTGACACTACTGTCAGGCCTCCGTTTCTTCTTCCTCTTGCGGGTTGCAGCCACCTTACAACATCTCCGTCTCTGCGGATCCTCTGTCCCCAAGGCGAAAGCCTTAGGCGCCCTCCTCGGGAAAGCTTCACCTGTGGGAGAGTGCCCCCAGTGCTGCCGGCGGTGCTGGCCGAGCTAGCTGGGACATTCCATCATTGAGGAAGCCAGCAGCCGCCGCTGCAGTTTGGCGCCCAACGTGGGGCCCGGAAGAGATTCGTGACAGCCTCCGGACCCCGCGGACGAGGATTCCAGGGACCAGCGGGCACAACCCGTCGGACTTTCTGGTATATCCCATTGGGACGTCAAGCTACCCTCGGGTGAGCAGACCCACGCTTGTGGGCGGCGCTCCCCAGGGATTGGGGCCGGTAGCTCCGAACACCCCGGAGTCGGTCCCGCCGCAGGAGCCACCTCTCTTGGATTTTCGTTCGGGTTTCAACCTTCCGTGAGTTTTTGCGTTCCCTTTCCCTCCCTATCCCTACCCTTTCCCCCTCCCGCCTTGCCTTTTTAACCGGTTATTTCGCTGGTTTCGCCCAGCCTTTTTCCCCTTTTCCTCTGGCCAGAGAACTTGCCGGTTTTATCCGGCGACAAGGCGCGGTTGAGACCCTCCCTTTCCTTTTGTTTCGCGTTTTCCGAGAGAGGTTGGGTTTAGGGCTGTCTTTAACATCACTTGGCAATGGGTGCTCACTTGTCGACAGCCCAGAAGAAACTGTTTAATAATGTTTTGGGAATCCTGTTAAATGGGGGTTTTGATAAGGTTAAAAAGAAGGAAATTCGTAAATTAATCCTTTGGTTATCCTCCCAATTCCCAGAGGCTTCCCCCGAACAAATTAAAGATTTGGCCTTTTGGAAAAGAGTATGCAAAATCTTAGAAGATTTGGCGAAGACGGGGGATTCCTCAATGCAGCGAGTTATGTTCTGGGCTCTTCAAATTAAAAAGGTTTTACAGTCCCAGAAGGGAGAAAGAGGGCAACCAAAGGACAAAAGTTGTTTGTTGGATGTTAATGTCCCTGGTTCGAGTTCAGTCCCTGTTTCTCCCCGTCTCCCTAAAACCCGTTCTCCTTCGCCCTCTTCCCGTAGGCAAGGGATCTTGAAGGGAGCAGCCCGCGACAGCACCGCGCTGGGCAATTACCATCGCCCGGGCTCTCTTCAGGAATCCCAATCCCCCCGCTCGAGGAGTCCTGGCCAGACTCCTCGGGGCTCTCCCCTTCCCCGTTTTTCCAAAATCACCCGTTCCCCCGGTTTGAAGAAAGTTAGTTTCAACCTACCCCCTTCCCCTCCTTCCCCACTTGTCCCCCAGTCTGTCCCTTCTCTTACCTCCCAAGATGGCTCCTTGACACCACAAAATGGCGGACGCCACGTGGCGTTTCCCGCCAAGGAGCCTTCCCCTTCCCAGACTCCCATTCCCCTGTCCCGTCATAACCCTTTCCGTTCCCTCCCCTCCCAAGACCCCTCCTTCTTTGACTCCCTTCCGCCTTCCGCTCCGCCCCTGGTCTCTGCCCTTCCTGGGGACGCCCCTCCTCCCTCGTACCACGCCTTGCAGGCGGAGTCCACGCCATCTTTGCACTCCGCCCCCATCCCTGGCTCCTCCCACTCCACCCTGGTTTCCGGTTCACACGGTCCTCCTTCCGGTTCCCACGGTCCATCGGGGGCTGGGGGGGGGGCCGAGGCCCGGAAGCTGGAGCTGCAGCCTAACATCATAGCGGCTCCGGTTAATTACTTGCCGGGGGTGAATGGGGGGACCCAGCCCCAATGGACTCCTCTTCCGCACAGTGTAATCCGAGAGCTGGTGAAAGCTCAAAAGGACTACTCCCGGGAGAGTGAATTCTTCCGGGGGTTGCTCAGAGCCACCCTCTCGGATTCAGTGGTAGTCCCTGCTGATCTTAGGCAGTTGTTCTCATGTTTGCTCAACCCAACTGAATTCCTAGTTTGGGAATCCCGTTGGAAAAATGAAATTTCTAAAATACTACCCCGTCTTTGGGAAAATCGAGCAACTGCTGTAGACCAGCAGGGAGCAATGATTTCCAACGACCACCTGTGCGGAACAGGACCCTGGGCAGATGGGGCCACGCAGGCGTGGCACATTCCATCAGCTGCACTAAAAGAGGGGGCGAAAGCAGCAGAAACAGCTTTTCTCACTATGCGCGCGACCGCGGTTCCCACAACCCCGTTTGCACAAATATTCCAACACCCTAATGAAACGTTTTTAAGTTTTGTAGAGAGGCTGCGGCGGGCAATTGAGGCGCAGGTCAGGGATGAGTCCTCCAGGCTGGGGATGATTACAGAGTTGGCCCGATCCAACGCCAACTCTGCATGTAAAGCCGCTATCCTCAGCCTGCCCATGGACTCCCCTCCTACGCTTCAGCAAATGGTGGACATCTGTGAGCTAAAGGTCACCGTTAGCCAAGAAGACCCAGATGTTCGCCAGAAGACACCTGCCCAACGTCGAGTCGCCTTTACCAACTTTGAAGACGGCTCTCCTGTTTCAACCACTGCTGCAGTTACCACCAATCCACCTACCCCAGGATCGCAGCGGAGACAGCAAAATCCTTGCCACTTGTGTGGCAAGTTGGGACACTGGATGCCAGAATGTCCCCTGAGGCAGGAGTTTTATGAATTTAAAAGAAGATCGCAGCCTCAGGGGACACCTGGCCCCCAGCGAAAAAACTAATAGCGAAGCGCGCCTCCTCCCCGCGCTCAGACAAAAGTAGGGAAGGCCCAAAAATATCATCCGGCGGGGAGGGAGAGAAGGAGGGAAACCTCCAGACAGGCGGGCCTGTTGCCAATGATGACCATGTTTCACCGGATTTGACTTTAACTAATCCCAATTTGTCTCTTTGTTTCCAGGCGGTGTCAAGGCCGATTTTAACATCTTTTTCCATCCACTCACCGTTTCGGCTGCAACTGACGGAGCCGCTTCATCTTACCAACTCCGACATTGTTTCGGTTACCGTCAGCCCGAAGGAACCAGGTACCTGGCAGCGAATCTGTGGCAGGTTTGTCGTTGTCGGAGACACCAAGTACACACCACACGAGATCACTATAGTCCCGGGTCTTTTGGCAACCGACCCGGGACAGTTTGAAATTGCCGTTTTTTCCACCAGCCCACCCACCTTTTTGCCTCGGGGTCAGATCGTAGCTCAAGCTATACCTGTCCCTGAGTGGCCCTGGGTCCCAGGTTCTCCAAAACCTCAAATTCATACACGCATTCCATCTGTAGCCTGGACCCAAGTTTTAGGCCAAGACAAGCCAAGAATCACCTGCAGTCTGCAAAAGGGTGGGGACCAGAAGCTCCTTAATGGGCTTCTGGACACCGGGGCAGATGTGACGGTCATTCCTTCTAGGGAGTGGCCGTCGCAATGGGAATTGCAAACCGTGGCAGGACGCATCCAAGGTGTGGGTGGCGTTCAATTGGCAAAACAGTCTAAAGGCATTGTCCAAATTATGGGGCCTGACGGGCAATTGGCTTCTGTGCGCCCGTTTGTTTTAGATTTTACAGAGCCCCTGTGGGGACGGGACCTGTTATCCCAATGGGGAGCCAAAATTGACCTTCCACCGGCTCCCCAGGTTTTTCGGGTTGCGGCCATTGAGGAGCGCCCTACCCAGAAACTCAATTGGAAAACCGATTCTCCGGTCTGGGTAGAGCAATGGCCGCTTTCCAAACAGAAATTGAAGGCGCTCCAGGAGCTCGTGGATGAGCAGCTGTCCAAGGGTAATCTAGTTGAGACCACCTCGCCGTGGAACTCACCAGTTTTTGTCATCAAGAAACCCAATAAGGACAAGTGGCGGCTCCTCCACGACCTCCGAAAAATTAATGAAGTAATAGAAGAGATGGGTCCCCTCCAACCAGGGATGCCCTCCCCGACAATGCTACCTAAAGAATGGAATCTGGCAGTTATTGATATAAAAGATTGTTTCTTTCAAATTCCACTCCACCAGGATGATGCGCCACGCTTTGCCTTCTCGGTTCCGACCATCAACCGAGAAGCCCCAAGGAAGCGATACCACTGGCGAGTTCTTCCACAGGGCATGAAGAACAGCCCAGTCATTTGCCAGTGGTATGTCGCTTCCTTGCTGTCCCCGGTGAGGGCCGCGGCACCAAATGCGATAATATACCATTATATGGACGACATACTCGTGTGTGCTCCGACAGACGACGAACTTGTCCATAGCCTCGACCTCACAACCAATGCGTTGGTTGCTGCAGGGTTCGAGCTCCAACAAGACAAAATTCAGAGGATGCCACCTTGGAAGTACTTGGGCCTGCAAATTGACAAAACCACCATAACACCTCAAAAGATTCAAATCAAGAATTCAATTCGGTCCCTTGCAGATGTCCAGCAACTGTGTGGATCCTTGAACTGGGTGAGGCCTTGGCTAGGAATTCCTACGGAAGACCTAGCCCCCCTTTTCAATTTATTGAAAGGGGGAGAAGAGCTCAGTTCTCCAAGGTCCCTCACCCCAGAGGCACAGATTGCGCTCGAGAAAATCCAAAAATCCATCTCCAATAGACAGGCACATCGCTGTGTGCCTGGCTTGCCATTCCAATTCATCGTTCTCGGAAGACTGCCGCACCTCCATGGACTCATTTTCCAGTGGGAGGCTCCCACCAAAGAGGATCGAAAGGCTAAGGACCCCCTCTTAATCATAGAGTGGGTGTTCCTTAGCCATCACAGATCCAAAAGAATAACGCGGCCACAAGAGCTGTTAGCGGAACTGATCCGAAAGGCTCGCCTTCGAATCAGGGAGCTAGCAGGTCAGGATTTTACATGCATATACCTTCAGGTTAGACTATCCATTGGGCATTTTACAAAAAACATGCTGGAACACTTGTTGCAGGAAAACGAAGAATTACAATTTGCGCTCGACAGTTACACCGGACAAATCTCTATTCACCCACCTGCGCACAAATTCTTCAATTCGGAATTCAGCTTTTCTCTAAAATCGGTTCAGAGTAAAACCCCCTTGAAGGCTCTGACAGTTTTTACTGACGCGTCCGGGGCTTCTCACAAGTCAGTCATTACTTGGAAGAACCCCCAAACTCAGCGGTGGGAAGCCGACATTAAGCAGGTGGAAGGTTCACCTCAAGTGGCTGAGTTGGACGCTGTCGTCCGAGCTTTCAGGAGGTTCCCTGAACCATTCAATTTGGTTACAGATTCTGCGTATGTAGCCGGTGTAGTTGTCAGAGCAGAAAATGCAATCCTGCAAGAAGTTTCCAATGTATCTTTGAGCCGCTTGCTCTCCGAATTAGTACAGTTGGTTTCCCACCGAGAGCAACCGTATTATGTTATGCATGTAAGATCCCATACCGACCTGCCGGGGTTCATCACGGAGGGCAACAGGAGAGCTGATGCTCTTGCTGCGCCTGTCCAGATGGCCCCAACTCCTGATGTGTTCCGCCAGGCGAAAATCAGCCACCAGCTTTTTCATCAGAATGCGCCTGGCTTGGTCCGCCAATTCCATCTAAGCCGTGACCAGGCCAAGGCCATCGTGGCCACATGCCCCCACTGCCAGTCCTTTCAACTCCCCTCCATTCCATCTGGGGCGAACCCTCGGGGCTTACAGAGTTGCGAAGTGTGGCAGTCCGATGTAACACATATCGCGGAATTTGGCAAAACAAAGTTTGTACATGTGTCTGTCGACACTTTCTCGGGCGCAGTATTTGCCTCTGCCCACACAGGGGAAAGGGCAAAGGACATCATCAAACATCTACTGCTAGCCTTTTCCTCGCTGGGCATCCCAAAAGAATTAAAAACAGATAATGGCCCGGGTTACAAATCCAAGGAGTTGGAGACTTTCCTGCAGCAATGGGGAATAGTGCATAAGACCGGCATCCCCTATTCCCCGACGGGTCAGGCTATTGTGGAGAGGACTCATCAGAGCCTCAAGAGGGTCCTTGCGCAACAACGAGAGGCAATGAAGACTGAGTCCCCCCAGGTTCGTATAGCCAGAGCATTGTTTACTATCAATTTCTTAAATTGTTCCTTCGACAATTTAAATCCGCCAGTCATTAGGCACTTTCACCACCATCAATCCCTGCAGCCGAAACAAAAACCGCCAGTTCTCGTTAAGGACCCCGAGACCTGGCGGACAGAGGGACCCTTTGATTTAATCACCTGGGGGAGAGGATACGCTTGTGTATCCACCCCCTCAGGTCCCAAGTGGGTTCCCTCAAGGTGGGTCCGGCCTTACACCGCCACTCAATCCAAATCCCAGGTCTCATTGGCCCAGGTAACAGAAGCCTGTTGGAGGAGGAGAAGGAGGCCGTTCGAGGGAGACCTCGACCTTCTCCCCGGAGCAAAATCCTCTTAAGTTAATTACATGTCATTTTGTTCATTCCTAGCCCGAAGACCCATTGAAGATGTTGCTCACCATCATACATGTCCTGATCCTGTGGACCATCTTTCCAGCTACAAGTCCCTGGATCGTCCCCCAGCCCAAGAAAAACGTATGGAGAACTCTTGCTGACGCCCTCGGCCAAGACCATCTGTGCCTTACCACGACCTCGGCAGCCGACCCTCTCTCCACTTGCCTTGTGGGGATCCCGGTTTCTCTAGCTGGCCTCCCTGAACCCCTACATACATCCCTCACCTCTTTCGATAATAAAATTCAACGTACCCGTGGTTCTTCCCCAAATGCCAGCTGGAGAAGGTTCTTGACAGAGTTAAACATCAGTAAGTCAGAACCTCAGGAATTTAAGTTGTTAGGCTCCTCCGCGGCCGATTTATGTTTTCAGTTTTTGCCATTCCCTGAACCCGGTGCGGAAAAGTCCGCTTATCATCCTGGACTTGAATACAAAGCAGAAAATTGGTGCAATTCAGTTGTTGAAATTTCTATGTCCATTACCCCTTGGAGACAACCCCGCTCCATCCCAAAAGGATTTTTCATGATTTGCGGAGACAGAGCCTGGGCTGGCATCCCCTCTTCTTTTGTAGGAGGTCCATGTACATTCGGCAGGATGTCGCTGTTTAGCCCCAACAAAACTCAAATTTCTAATTGGCAAAGAATGAAAGTCGCAAACAATTCGGTGAGAGTCCCTCGGGACCTAAAAGAATTAGATTCCACCTGCGACTCCGAAATTATCCATTGGTCGCAACCTGAAAGTGTGGCATGGACCATCTTTTTGCCTTGGGTTTCCATTGCCAAATCTCTAGGTGAATTGGCCCACCTAGAGTGTTGGGTTGCAAAACAAGCAAATTTTACATCCTCAGCCTTAAGTGAACTCCTACAAGATGAAGAAATCACAAGGCAAGCAACCTTGCAGAATCGTGCGGCAATTGATTACCTATTACTGTTGCATGACCACCACTGCGAGGAGTTTGAGGGACTGTGCTGCCTGAATTTGTCATCGCGTGCTGAAAATGTCAGGACCTCCATCAAGAACATTCAAGACATGGTCCACAAAGTTAAACAAAAGACGGTTGATTGGCTGGGGGACCTTTTTGAAGGATGGGGTCTATCGGGCTGGGCAGCTTCTGTCTTAAAAAGTGTTTTATTAATATTGTTTGTAATTTTAATAGTCATTGTTTCAGTTTCATTAGTTTGGACCATCTTAAAGAGACTTTTAATCAAGCTAACCTCCACTGCCTCCGTCAACCGAGTCGCCTTCGTAGAAGAAGAAAATCATCAAAACATCAACGATTATGAAGATATGCAAGTTTCCGCGGACCCTCAAGAGTTAATTAAATCAGACTCCTCGTCGGAGGACAGCGTTTAATTTCCTACATCCCCCTCCTCCCTCTTTTGATTTTTTAAACAAAAAAGGGGGAGATGTAGTGGTCTGCTAATTTTTCAAAATTTTGTATTATGTTAAGTTGTATATTGGTTATCATAGTTCTGTAGGTTATGCTCCGGTCCTCTCTCTCTCTCCTTCTCCAGGGGCCCTTGATCGCCCTGTCTGTCTCCCTGTTCTCCTCCCCTTTCCCCTCCCAGTTCTTTAATGTTACAATGTTTACCCTGCCCTGAGCCCTTGTCCGTCACAGGGAACCACCCCTTTCTTTCCAGAAGCTTCTGGGAAAATAGTTCTGTGATTGGTTCAAGGGCCAGGGCCACTCCCTAGGAATGCCCCCATTGGATTCCCACGGTTGTTAGTCATATTTCCCCTCCCCAGTTCTCGCTTCTAATTGGTTGTCCGGCTCTGTATTTAATCCCTTGTCAGGCTCGAGGTTAGTCGAGTCCTCGACAGACACCCCACCCTGCATTAAACCTCCCTTGTTTGACACTACTGTCAGCCCTCCGTTTCTTCTTCCTCTGGCGGGTTGCAGCCACCTTACAACATCTCCGTCTCTGCGGATCCTCTGTCCCCAAGGCGAAAGCCTTAGGCGCCCTCCTCGGGAAAGCTTCACCTGTGGGAGAGTGCCCCCAGTGCTGCCGGCGGTGCTGGCCGAGCTAGCTGGGACATTCCATCATTGAGGAAGCCAGCAGCCGCCGCTGCACCTGCCACCAGCACCTTTGCTTTTACAGACAAGGAATGCAGTGAAGACAGGCAAAAGTTTAGGGAGGCAAGATGGAGAAGAGCAAATACATGAGGCAGAGTGAGAACAAAACAGCAGGAGACAAGAGTACAAGAACTGAGTTCAGTGAGTGCAGGGGCACTGGCAGCCATTTCACTTGAGATGCTTCTACTTGCCCACAGCATAGCAGCAACACACAAACAAAGCTTGGCACATGAAACCTCTCCTGTCCTGAGCCACTGTTTCCCAGACAATCCTGCCCAAGCCCTCGGCAGCACAGATGGGATTGCTGACCTCCCGACTGATGGCTGCCATCTCCTCTTCAGACAGGTAGCTCTTGCTGATGACATCGCTCAGGGTGCCTCCATCCATGTGCTCCATAACCAGCCAGAGGTGCTCACCCAGAAGGTAGCTGAAAAATGTGCCTGGCCTGGTTCGCCAATTCAAACTCAGCTGCGAACAGACCAAAGCGATTGTGGCCACATGTCCCCAGTGCCAATCACATCAATTACCATCACTCAGTTTGGGCACTAATCCCTGAGGTCTAAGCAGCTGCGAGGTGTGGCAGATGGATGTAACACATCATGCAGAGTTTGGCAGACTTTCCTACATCCACGTGTCAGTAGACACGTTCTCTAGTGCAGTCTGTGCCTCTGCCCACACAGGGGAGAAAGCATCTGACGTCAAGAAACACCTTATATTCGCTTTCTCCGTGCTGGGCATCCCAAAAGTTATCAAAACCGAAAACGGCCCTGCGTATAAGTCCAGGGAATTTCGGAACTTCCTGCAGCAATGGGGAATAGAGCATAAGACCGGCATCCCATATTCCCCGACAGGTCAAGCTGTGGTGGAAAGGACCCATCAGAGTCTGAAAAGAGTAGTACATCAACAAAGTTCGACGATGAAGATGGAGTCCCCACAGGTCCGCCTCGCAAAGGCACTTTATATTATCAACTTCCTGAATTGTTCTTATGATAATTTAAATCCTCCGATCGTGAGACACTTCGGGCAGAACGAACAACTGCACCTTAGGGCCAAACCACCCGTCCTCATAAAGGACCCTGAGACCTGGAAAATGGAGGGACCCTTCGACTTGATTACCTGGGGGAGGGGATACGCTTGCGTGTCCACTCCTTCAGGTTTGAAGTGGGTTCCCTCCAAATGGGTCAAACCATTCTTGCCAAAAAAATCCATTCAGTCAGAAGCTGTGGCGCAAGTCGAAGAGGCTTGATGGAGGAGGAGACGGAAACCCTTCTCTGATGATTTAGACATCCTTCCGGGGCTGAACCACCTTTTTGATTTACCCTAACGCACCTTTTTTTGTCCTTTTATAGAAACATGAGCCCGATGAACCCCATCCCAGTCTCCATCACTGTCACCTTCATCATCTTCTGGTCCACGCTTCTACCATCCAACTCGTGGATCATTCCCCAGCCAAAACAGAAGGTGTGGAAGCTACTCGCCAAGGCCCTCGGCCAAGACCAGCTGTGTCTGACGTCCACCTCAGCAGCAGACCCCTTGTCGACCTCCCTTGTGGGGATCCCTTTTAATACAGATGAGTTCCCTACCCTCCTCGATTCCTCCCTAAAACCCCTTGCCCAGTATAAAGTCCTGCGCTCCCCCGGCTCCAATCCCAACCTCATCTGGCGACGTTTTGTTTCTAAATTAAATATTTCAAAATCTGAACCTATTGAATTTAAGTTGCTCGGCTCCGTTGTTGCCTCCATTTGTGTTGAGTTTATGTCCTCCCTTGACCCCACCGGAAAACCCTATTTCCCCGTGATCCAACCCAATCATGAGTACACAGTGGGAAATTGGTGCACCACAGTTGCCCATATTACCACTGCCCCAACTTTTGATGAATACCCTAGATCCCTCCCCCGTGGAGTCTTTTTTATTTGCGGAGACTGAGCGTGGGTAGGCATCCCCTCTCGCCTGACAGGAGGCCCATGTTCCTTTGGGAGACTGTCACTGTTTACCCCCAACAATACCCAAATTACCAATTGGAAAGCTAAAGTTGTCACACATAATTTGGCCCGTTCTAAGAGAGACCTGAAAGACTTAGACTCACAGTGTGACCCCGAAATTACTCATTGGTCAATTCCAGAAGGTGTCGCATGGACAGTTTTTTTGCCGTGGGTGTCCATCGCGAAGTCTCTAGGTGAATTGGCCCACCTAGAGTGTTGGGTGGCTAAACAAGCCAATTTAACGTCAGCCATCCTCAGTGACCTCCTCTCAGATGAGGAAATAACAAGGCGGGCTACACTCCAGAATAGCGCAGCGATTGATTTCCTGCTCCTATTGCACGATCACCGATGCAAGGAGTTTGAGGGGCTCTGCTGCCTGAATTTGTCATCTAAAGCTGAGGACGCCAGGAAATCCATCAGCGAGATGAGAGACTTGCTTCATGAGATCAAGCAGGACACATCAGACTGGCTGGGGAACATCTTCTCGGGATGGGGACTCTCGGGATGGGTTAGATCAGTTTTAAAAACTATACTTTTAGTTCTTTTCATTTTGTTAGTAATTTTAGTTGCCACTTCTATAGTTTGGAAAATATTACAGAGATTAATTTATAAGTTATTCTCCCCTTGCAAGTTAACCGGGTGATGGCTGAGGAGGAAGGATGTGAACTAGAAGAACTAGAAGAGCAACTAGAAGGAGGAAATCTGGAAGTAGAAGAACTGGGCGTCCATTCCTCCCAGTCATCTTGACCCAGAAAATCACAGTTCTGATTTGAACTTTAGTTATTAAGTCTCATATATTTTTCTTTTCTTTTCTTTTTAAACAAAAAAGAGGGAGATGTTGTATTGTGTTTGTCATGCATTGTTTTATTGAGCTGTATATTTGTTTTGTTCCACATACCCCTACAGTTATTATGGTTCTGCCCTGATCCCCTCTCTCCCTTTGATCGCCCCATCTATCTAGTATCTCTCCTCCCCGTCTCCCCTAACAACCCATGTATCCTTCCCTTGTTCCCTCCCTGGTACCCTGTCCGTCACTCGGTGGCCCAACCTTTCCATCTAGAATCTTCCACCTAGGGCATCGAGTGATTGGTTCAGGGGCCAGGGCTCCTCCCCAGATCCTCCGTTATTGGTTTACATACTGTGTCACTCAACATCACCTCATGCCTACCTGTATTTCTATTGGTTGTTGACCACTGTCTTTGTATGCACCCACTCCTCCTTAAAAAACCCTTGTCAGACCCTTAGCCCTGCCTTCAGCTGGTGGATTCCCCTGGTGCTAATAAACTGGACTGAACTACCTCTGAAGTCCGTCTCTTGTGGATCTCCTGTGGGTCAGCAGCTCTCACCTTTTTGCTACTGCGGGTCCTCGTCGCCCAAAGGCTGAAAGCCTTAGGCGCTCTCTAAACCCGACTTGGGATCAGGAGAGTGCTCCAGTGCTGCAGGCAGTGCTGGCCGCAGCCTGCCGGGATTTGGCTTGAGGTCAGCCGCCGCTGCAGTATAGTTCCACTGTTACAGTTAGATGGATTTTTCTATTGGTACACTGATATTTGTATTTATAGATAGCATTCTTAAGAATATGTTTACATATGTCTTACTATATGTCATATGTAACACAATATATATTTACACTGCACATTGTTGTGGTGTATTTACTTCTATTGAAATGCGTATGGATTTGTACAGTTCTGAAATTATGTTCATTTAGTTCTAGGCCTAGGGTTATTTAGAGAGGAAAATTGATATTCCTCTGTTTGTATATGGGCTGTTCAGTTGTAGTAATTTGTAATAAATTTAATTGTTAAGCTTTGATTGATATTTGTTTCTAATTAGTGTTTGTAGAGGTTTCAGTACATTAGGTTTTTTTAACTGTATTTGATATTTGTATATATTTACATTGCATGATAGTAGGAAAAAATTTGTGTTGCAACCTTAAATTGATATTTGTATGTTGACATCGCCAGTGTAACAATTTATAAAAAAATTATTTTTGTGTATTTATTTAGTGTTGCAGCGCTGCAGGGTGGTAGAAATGCTGCAACCTTCTTGGAGGCGTCTCCTTCAGAAGCCGCTCTGAGGAAGGCCACGAGAACAGCCATTTCCAGTCCATGCACACACACACACCACAGACAGCTCAGCGCAGGAAAGACAGGAAGGGTCTTTGCATGGCATAGTCCAGCAAGGGTTTTACTGCATCCAGCACACCAGAGGGACCAGAGACAAAAGACCAAACCATGTGGTCTGCAGGACTTCAGTGTGGGGTCAGTGACCAATGACCTGAGGGCACAGGGGCGGGCACAGGGCAGGGCCAAGGGCAGCAACCTGTAGGGGGGATGAGGGATGAATAATTGGGGTGGGCGGTGTCAGCTGGCCAGTGGGGGAGGCAATCTGATGTGGATTGGCAGAAGTGCTGCAGAGCGTCAGGGGTTAAGTCTTCTCTATCAGCCTAGGTGGGGAAAACTCTGTGATATGATCTTCCTTGAGGGGGAGGAGTCAGAGCATTCCACAACTCCCGTGTTTTTTCTTACTATGAAGACTTCCCCAGTGGATCTCTGCAGACACTTAACTAAACAGGGAAACATGAGTAAAAACAATGATTTCAACCCGAAAAATTCCTCTAACAAACGATGAAACCTATCCTGTCAACCCCCATTGTCTGAAAAGTTCATTGATGGCATCTGGGTTCTTCTCAACTTTTAAGTCCTTTACTTGCTCCCTCAGTTCTGGATGTTTATGTGGATGGATGTTGGGTGTGAAGAAATTTGAAGCAGTACATCCTTTCAAAGTTGTGGCAGCTGTGTCCATGGGCGAGCAGTGAAAAGTGTGTTGCTGCTGGTTTTAGAGTGTTACATGCTTGGTGTTATTAGCATTTGGTAGCAGCTCACTCGGTGCTTAGGAGGGAGCACTGGTTTGCTTACTGAGCGAGCACTTTCAATTCTCTTAGCATTTGTTTTAAGTTTTTGCAGCATTAACCCCAGGGACCAATATTGAGGCTTCTATTTTCTTTTTTCTGCCTCAAAAATCAATATTGTTTCTGCAGCCAGATTTAAACTGATGGACAAATCTGTTGTGCTTAATTTTTTTCATCACGAATTACAGTAATGCTAGGTGCTAGCAGAGCAGGCTTCCCCAAGTCACAGGGTGTTTTGACCATGGCACCATTTATTTGCTGGTGGGGAGTAAGGTTTCCAGGAGGCTTCATGGGTGAGCAGGGCTCCCTCAGAGGTAATTTTTCAGAGAACAACCTGTAAATAGAATACATTGGCAAGAAAAAATTAAATTGTGATAGGCTGAAAGAGTTAGTAAGCACTGAGTATTTGAAAATTTCAATTCACGGATTTGTTACGTCCAGAGTACACAGAGAGACAAAACTGTATTTAGTTACACATCCTTTTAGTAAGGCTGTTAGAGGGTTTTCCCTCTCTGCTTTCCAATGGCTTTAAAGACTTGTGATTCTTAAGACAAATTTACTTGGATCTTCTGACTACCTTTATAAAAAGGAGACACAGTTGTGCTGTTAGAATATAACAGAATTTTGAAAACTGAAAGCATTCTTAAAAGCTCACAAAAATAGATATAGAAGAAGCTATGCCTTTAAAAAAAAAATAAAATTATTAGATGACTTGAATGTGTTTGAGCAATTGCACATTGGTATATATCTTTGCATGAAATTCACACATATAGAACACAAAGTCTTATAAACTTCTGAAGTTGCTGCAGGTGAGGTTTGGGTTCACCTGGAGCACAGTCAGGGGTGGTGAGCACTGGAAGATCCAGCTGCAGTCCCCATCCATGTCCCTTTCAGTGATGGCTTGAGGGTGTCTCAGCCTGGATCCAGAGCGTCCTGGGGGGCTCCTGGGGCTGGCTTTGCACTCAGGGTGAGGATGGCCAGGAGCCACTGAGGCCGGCAGTGGGGACCAAGGCTGGGGCTCGTGGCCTGGCAGGTGTGGCTCTGGGGGCTGGGACATGCCAGGGCAGGGGTCACAGTGGGAGCTGTGAGCAGGGGCACAGCCAGCTTGGCAGCCGAGTGACATGGTTCTGCTGGCTGTGACATCAGAGAGGAGAGGTCACGCTGACCTCTGTGTCAGGAGCAGCTCTGGGCAGTTGGATTCTGGCAGCCAGTGAGTGCACATTCAGGGAAAATGCTGGGCTGGATGGGGGCTGGGAAAGATGCCCTGGGGATTTAAAGCCAGAGTGAGAGCTGGGACCCTCAGGGCAGGGGGCACTTGACCCCAGAGCTGAGGGAAGTGGGGCTTGTGGCTCTCAATGTGGCAGGTGCCCAGAGAGGCTCTGGGGACATTGCAGGTGTCACCAGCCCCCTGGTCCCTCCCAGCCAGACATGCTGAGCCCCCTTTCTCCCACCAGGCCATGTCTCCAACACTGGCCTTCATCCTGGCCCTGTTATTCACCCCTTGTGGGTTGAAAGCTGACATGAAGATTGATAAGGATGCAATCAGGCGGATCCGGGAGCGCGAGGAATTTCTGCATCAGGAGATGACTCGGCTCCTGCGGGAGGTGGATGACAACAATTCCATCATGGAAAGCCTGCTCCTTTCTGTACGGCAGCTGCTGTGGCTGCCTTGGCTGACCATAGCTGGGCAGAAGGGGAATCCAGCAATTGAAAAGAATGAAGCTAAATGCATGCAGGAGCGCGAGGAGTATCTGCTGCAGGAAATTACTCGGCTCCTGCAGGAAATTGATGGCAACAATTCCATCGTGGAAAATCTGTTCCTTTCTCTATGGCATCTGCTGTGGCTGCCTCTGCTCTCTCTGGCCTTCTGGCTGGTCACGAGATGGAAGTGTGGCTCTACCAGGAAAAGCACACAGGAGGAATCCGGCAGCAAGATGAAGATTGTCAGGGTGAAGTTCAGCAGCAAGGAGAAGGTGAGTGAGCATGAGAAGGACAAGGGTGCAGACAGGGGTGGCAGCATTTTGGCTGTGCCCAGCCCATCACCAATGGGCACATCTGGGATAAGGCTGGAGGGGGCTGTGAGCAACCCGATCTCATTGGAATGGCCCTGCTCATTGCTGTGGGATCACACTGGACAGTCCCTAAAGGTCACTGCCAAGCCCAGCTGTTCTGTGATTCTGCAGCAGGGCCTGCCCAGCACGAAGGTGCTGCAGGAGCTGGTGGACGAGCTCCTCGGTGTGTGCCGAGTGCTCTCCCGGAGGAGCTTCATGCCGGAGCTGCACCCAGCTGCCGGGACGGACACCAACCCTGCAGCCTGCAGCGTCCAGGAGAGCAGCAGCACCTACCGCACGCTGGTCATCCTGCGGCCACCCCCCGGCCACTCCTTCAGCCTGGAGAGCACCAAGCGGCACATCCGTGTGGTGCTGGAGTGCCTGTGCTCCGGGGAGCAGCTGCTGGGGCACACGTGCTTCCTGCACGCCGCTGGTGGCCAGCTGCCCATGGAACAGGAGTGGTACCTGCTGGACACCCTCTGCACGGGCTCCTACTTGGACCTGCAGAAAGTCACCCGCTGGGTGCAGATGTTGGTGCTGGCGGCCTGGCCGCTTCTGCCGCAGTCGCGCCACTGCCAGCTCACGGCGCTGCCCTCCGGCAAGTCCTGCAGCTTCCGGCTGAGCGGCGCCTCTGGCCTGCACTGCAGCATCGAGATGGCTCTGGCCGTGCAGCTCGGCAGCTCAGGGGCCTGCCTGAGCCTTGAGTAGGCAGCAGCCGGCTCTGCCAGCAGCACCGTGTGGGCCAGAGAGCTGCCACCTCTCAGACTCACTGCCGCGATGGCACTGCTGCTGCGGTGACAGCATTGCAGGCAAAAAGGAGTTGGGGAAGGTGAAGGGAGCCATTCCTCATGGGACATTTTTTGTTTTCTGTTAGGATTCTTTAGTTCCTTATTATGAAATCTGAAAAATGTAGCCAGATCATAATACTTCTAAAACCTCCCAAGGCAGAGCTGGGAAAGTTAACAAGATTTCAAATACGTAGAAGTTTATGTTGAGAAAAATTAGACATCCATAGGAGTTTTCCTACACCACTTTTTTTTTTTCATTAAAAAAATAAAATATAGTTCTTTGACTCATATTTGGTCTCTCAACATGTCACTTGTGATGAGAATGAAGACAAGTCACCACCATTAGTAAATTGTCAATAGAAGCAACTGTGGTGGCAATTCAAAATTTCATTGGCTCTCACCCAGCTCCATCTCAACTCTAGGAGGATTTCTATAAAAAGGAAAGAGAAAATTTGGCCCACTACATACGCATTATGAAAAGGAAGGAAAGCCTCTTCTATCTAAGCCAAAGGTGACAGAGCCTAAGTGAAAAATGGTCATCACATCTCAATTTAAAACTGCTGGCAGCTGCCCTGCTCCCAGACGGTTCTGCTGATCTTCAGCAGGGAAGTAGAGGTGTTCCTAGAAACAGCAAACAAGACAAACTTCCTGGGCAAAACCACTCTGTGAAACTGCATCAACTCTGGCATCTTTAGGGCTGGGTCCTAACTTGTATTTTGTTAAATGCTCGCTGAACTGCACTTGTTGCTTCCCCCAACTTAATGACTACTATTACACTAATTGCAAGCATAACTTAGCACCAGCAGAGAACCTCCTCTTTGTCTTCCTTCTGGGTTAGAACAAAACAAATTTGAAGAGGAATAGTCCCTGAAAATTTGTTCCTTAACAGCTCCAAGTTGATCCATACCAGTTCTGACTAAGAGACAGCAAGAGACAATAAACACTTCCAGAAGCTCTTCTGTGGTCATGGCTGAGGGAGCTTTTCCTGCAGCCCTGGAAAGGGCTCCAGGGGCCCTTGGCTGAGGAAGGGGATCAGGGCTCAGGGAAAAGAACCAAAGGGCTCAAGGCAAAGGCTGAGAGGGTAGAGCTGCCACAGCGTGGCACAGAAAGAGCCTCATCGGTTTTTTTCCTTTATTTTTTGCTGTGAGGGAATGAAACGAAAGAAATTGGTCTCAGCATGCCTTCTGGGACTGCAGACATCCCCACACATCAAACCTTAAGTGAAACTTTACCTTTACTAATTAGATAAATCTTGCATGTATCCCTCACTTACAAACTGTCTGAAAACTGAGGCAAAGGCTTAGGGATGCCAGATGAGAGTAATGGCCTCATTCTAGTGACTGCATCTCTGTGCACTTTGCAAACTTGCAGAATTATTCCAGACAACTTTAAAGAATGAAACAGATTTTGTCTCTCCTATCTGCTCCCACAAAATCCCTGATATTTCAGTTTTTCAGTGTCTTTTCTTTACGGTAAGGACAAGAGCATGCCTAATCAACAGCACATTGCTATGGCATTTTTCCAACAGGCCAAAGTATTCCTGTCTTCTGCTCCCAGATTCTAAGAAAGGAAGAAAATCAGAAAAAAATAGAGGTTTTCGGAGCTCTTAGGAGGAAAAACAAATTTGTGAGAGTACAAATCTGTATTATTACTTGAGGGGTTTTGCCAGTCCATCTGCTTGGAGAAAGATTCACTTTGGGAGGTAGTTTTCAAAAGTATTCCTTGGAATTGAGGGGCACAATGTCACAATACATCCCCCTGTGATGTCACAGCCCACTGCTCTCTGACACCAGCCTCCAACCCCTGTGGCAGCACAAAAGGCATTGAAACTCCTTGGAACCTCAAGATAAGCAGGGAGAGAAGGTGAGGTCACAATCCAGCAATGCCTGATGTCACCATCCACAGGTTGGTGACATCAGATTTCTCCACCCTGTTGTCAGAGATGAAGTAATATTTTGCTGAATTCAAAAGGTTATTAGGTAAAAAAATGAAAGTTGTTGGTTCTGTGTGTTGTCATTTCTGGTTTGGATTTGCTCCAGTTAATTTGTTGGGTGTTGCTGTGAGCTGGGAAAACAACCAGGTTAAAGACCTGACCAAAAAGGAAGTAGGATTAGAGGAGTGGAGAGAGCAAAGTAGGTGGTGAGGAGAGAACAGAAATTCTCAAGTACCCAGGCAATGGGAAAGGGGACAGGGATCGCCCCTGGCCAGGAAAGGGGATAAAATGTAGTCCTTTTTTGGAGGGTGTGTGTGTTTGGCTCTTGGGGGAAAGAGGGCATACCTGCAGCTCAGGTGAATTGCTACTAATAAACTGATTTCTTCTGCCTCCACTACTTTGTCTCTCTCATTTAAGTGTATCTAAAGTTCATTTCTAACACTCTGATGACACAGCAGGCCTTCCATCCCTGCAGGCCCATGTTGTCAGAGAACAAAGGAAATCCTGTTTCCTAGTTTCAATTTCTACATTTCCATGATGCTCTTCCTCAGCCACCTGCATCACATCTCCCTGGCCCTGTCTCTAATGCCTGCTCCTGACACCTTGCCATGGTTTCCTGGGAACAGTCCTGGTCTCTACTCACAGGGCCTCTGGTCTCTCTCCCTGGGAGAGGCCATCACATCCAGGCCTTCCAGGCCAGGCCCTGTACAAGGTTTTGCCCCTTTTGGTTTAAAGCTCAGAGTTTGTCCTCTCTGCAGCCCTGCTGGATCGAGGGTGATGGGCACAAGGACACTTTGCAGCTGTGTTTAGGGCTGTGGGGCTGTTCAGCCTTGCTTGCTCAGTAGAATGGATCCTGTCCAGGGGGCTCCAAACCCAGGAAGGAATTCTCTCTGCCTTTTGTTTTGGCAGCAGTTCTTTCATCTGCACAATGACAAGACCAGGCCTCCATGCTGGCAGCACCCCTGAGGTGACAAGGACAGCACGTAGGCCCCTGAACAAAGGAAATCTGCAAATACACAAATGGTGCCCCAGGAGTGCAGCTCAACTTTTCTCCTCCTGCCTGTGCTGAATTGTCCTCCCCACCTGAATCATGAAGCCTGAGAAGGGCACTGTGCCAGCAAGGTGCAGTCTGACACTTCACTGCTGACCAAACAAGGGCCCCTTCCCATTGTTCAAGCTGCAGAACTGTGGGAAGAAAGGAAAATGTGTCTGAATCAGGGCAGCCAGGCTGCCAGCAGGGTCTTGTGGGGTGGGCCTCCCTGTGTTGTTGTGGGACACCTCATGGGAACTGACCAAGTGAGGGACAGCTGGAAGCTCGGCTGGAGGAGAAGGTTGGGATTTTTCAAAGATTGGGATGCCCCAATTCAAGGCTGCTGCTGATCTCAAACTGGGAGGGGCTGTTGACTCTCTTGAGGGACAAGATGTTGCGGTGTAGAGGCTATGTGTCCCCGGCCCAGCGACAGAGAGAACAGGGGTGTGACAGATCCCCCGGCAGACGCTGCAGAATTCCAGCTGCCAGCGGAGGTTCGGCACAGATGAACAAAGCAGCACGGGTCTTGGAATCAGAACAGGGGTAGCTTTATTTGATGGTAAACTCCCCAAGTCCAAGGTCCCAAGACCCTGACCCAAGGGCAGGCAATAACTTATAAACAGGGACGGTCTTGGGGGAGAATACAATTGTTAACCAATCGAGAGGACTGAGGGTGGAACACAAGGTGGGGAAATACAATCTGTAAAACAATAGAGGATCTGAAGGGAGGGGAAAGGTTTAAGTAAACCAATGGGGTTTCAAAGGATAGAGAACTGACAAGGAAGGTTCTGGAGAAAAAGGCAGGCTTAGGGAAGGATTGACATCTGAGGAGGGAAGGAGCAGGGAAGGTGTTGGGGGGAAAAGAGTAGGGACAGGAGGGATTGAGGATTTGGCAGGGAGTGGCCAGGCAACAAACAAGAAGACAGTTAACCAAGCTGAATAACAATGAGGGAGCGAGTCTAAATTTAGCAACATAAGATACAAAATGGGGAACCTGTGCTACTCCAAAGGTGGGGAGAAAAACACGGATTAAAAAACCACAAATCAAGCAATAAAATATACCAAATAAAGAAAATGAAAACACATCACAACAACAAGATGTGATGCAGAGAGATGCAGAGAGAGTGGAGCCTTGGATTCCCTGTGGGAAAAGGTGCTGCGCCCATGGCCCTGGGCCTAAGGCTGTGCCCCACAGGACATGGGTGCCACCCGTGGTGGGGCACAAGGGGAAGGCTGAGGAAGCAGAGCCCAGAGACTCTGTGGGGGAAACAACAACAATTTCTTTCTTTTCTCTAAAATAAGGGGTTGAAGGAGCCTTGCTGGTGCTACTGGCAGGGGGGCCTCTGGCAGAGGTGGGGAGACTCCTCAGGGTCTGGGGCCTTTCTCTTTAGGGCCCGCCGGGGCCGCCCAGGTGAGCAGCGCCTGCCGTGGGTGGGAGCAGAGGGTCTGGGGCTGGTGCCCTGGACAGAGGGACCTGCCTCCTTCTGGGGCTGGTCCTGCTCTGGGGACACCGGCACAGCTGGGGGTGGCTTTGGCCCCTGGTGGCAGTGATCTCAGGAAGGAGCTGGAGTTGCTGTCCCTGCAGAGTGGGGTACGAGGGCCAGAGGAACCCTGTCATGACTCTGGAGACCCCAGGACCCATCACCACGTGGGCCATGCTGTGCCATCATCCCCTCTTGCCTCTGGCTGTTGTCATCCCTGAGAGTCATCAGCCCAAGCACTTCTTTCTTCACTTGGAACTATTTTCTCCTGGTTTGAGGCTTGGCTGGTGTGAGGCAAGGATGCTGCGTGCAACCACCACGTGGGTCTGCCTCAGGGGGCAGAGATCTCTCTTCAAACCTGTGCACATGGAGGGTGTCCACTGACATGCTTTGGTGCTTTACAGTCCACATGGGAAAAGATGGATGTTTGTTCATCAGGAATTCTTTTTCTTTTTATTGGGAGGGATGTTTTTCCTTGCTTGAGGAAGTGCCTCTTAAACTGTGCAGTTATATTCAATTTTATTTGGAATTGGACTTGTACCAGTCTAAATATATACAGGCAGCAGCTGGAATTTCAGAGTACCAAGATATTGTCCTTTTCCTGGGGAAACTAAGGCCACAGATAGTCCAGGAGATGCATTTCATGCTTGAGGAGGACTCTTGGCCAAGGTGCTGATTTCATCTGGAGTTCCTTGCACATCAGTGCCCCAGAACTCCCCCCATTAACTCACTGCCATGGTCACATTTCATTTCTTTTCCTCTTCTATCCCATGTGCCCTGAAATGATGAAATGATAGAAAGGGTGAGGATGGTGTTGTGAATTCTTTAGACATGTGACAGGTCATGGTCTTATTCCACGAATGTGCATTTATATACGGCAAACATGAGAGGTTAAAAACTCACTTTGGTCAGTGTCAGAAAGTAGAGCTGTTAATTATTATTTATGAATATTTCTCTACTCATCTCCAATGGATGAGAAGAGATGGCATCATGTTTGCATGAGTCTTCCTAGGCACACATAGTTTAAAAATTATTCAAAACCTGGATCAGCTGGATTGGCTGTATCTTACTAAGTCAATACCCTTGAAGTTCACTGCCTCCACAGTTTTTCAGGATTGATTTTTTAAAGTTTCTTCAATGCTGATCCATCCTAAAGTGGATTTCCCTTAGATCCTTTCCCCTCTTTGCCATTGCTATGTATGCCAGGAAGACTAGGTGCTTATTTCCAGAAGCACCATGCCTGACAGGTTTTTTATCTGGGCTGTTACTAAACTGCACTTTTTGCTTGCAGGCCATCTAAGCCATCTCCTTTTTCACAGCTGTGCCTTACTCCTTGAGACTGCAGAGACTGTAAACAATGCACAGCCTAGAGGGAATGTCTATTCCTTTGATTCTGTCCTGGTCACAAAGGCACTTGGAAACAAGAAACCTGGAAAGAAAATATCAACGTAGCCATGCATGTTTATCTCCACGCCCTTGTTTCCTTCTTTCAGCTACCTTCTGGGTGAGGAACTCTGGCTGGTTATGGAGTACATGGATGGAGGCACCCTGAGCAATGTCATCAGCAAGAGCTACCTGTCTGAAGAGGAGATGGCAGCCATCAGTCGGGAGGTCAGCAATCCCATCTGTGCTGCCGAGGGCTTGGGCAGGATTGTCTGGGAAACAGGGGCTCAGAACAGGAGAGGTTTTATGTGCCAAGCTTTGTTTGTGTGTTGCTGCTATGCTGTGGGCAAGTAGAAGCATCTCAAGTGAAATGCCTGCCAGTGCCCCTGCACTCACTGAACTCAGTTCTTGTACTCTTATCTCCTGCTGTTGTGTTCTTGCTCTGCCTCATGTATTTGCTCTTCTCCATCTTGCTTTCTAAACTTTTGCCTGTCTTCACTGCATTCCTTGCCTGTAAAAGCAAAGGTGCTGGTGGCAGGATTTGAAAGGAACAGCAAAGGAAGAGAGAGAGACTCGTTTCTCTCAGTCCTCAGCTAAAAAGGATAGGAGTGCAGCCAAAGCGCTGTTTGCTTCTGAGCACATCCCCTGCAGCAGCAGTCACCCTGGCTGGTGTGCAGGGGACAGTCTACAACAGCAGGTGCTGTTGCTCTTTCAAAAACTGACACGCCTTTCCTTAGAAAGGTCCTGCTCTGCAAGTGTTGCAGCAGCAAGCTCTTCCTCTCAAAGGAAGCTGTGTTCTGCCATTATCCCCCATTCCCCTGGGGAAAGGGAATCTTTTTGATTCTTTGTGCCCTTTCTTATGTGATGAAATCACATCACTTAGTTTTTGCCATGTTGTTTCTGTTTCCTCTCTCAGTGCCTGCAAGGACTGGATTTTCTTCACTCCAACCATGTGATCCACAGAGATGTGAAGAGCAGCAACATCCTTCTCAGAACCGATGGCTCTGTCAAGCTGGGTCAGTATATTCTTGGTCAGGTGCAGCATTCCAGGAATGTGGGTGTGGGGCTGCTTGGAGTGACTGCCAGCTCCCCAGAAATGGTGCTGGTGGCAGTGCAGGGACACTCCCTGTGAGCTGGTGACACGGCTGCAATGTGTACAGAGGCATGACAAGGAACAAGCAGTCAAGAGTGGTGTTGCTCTGTGTGTGTCCCTTCCAGAGGGAGGGAGCTACAGGTCTAAAGCTTCCAACGAACAAAAGCCGCTGCTGGAGGTAGTTTAAAAAAATGTGAGGATTTTTTAAGTCACCAATGCCATATATCCTTGGCTAAAGACCTGAGAAAACAGAGTAGGGACAGTTGTCCAGGAGATTCAACAGCACATTCTCAAACTTCCACTGGGGAATTCTATTGCTTGGTTTCCTAATTGCACAGAATAAAATAACAACAGTTGTTTTGCTTTCTCCTCAGCCGATTTTGGCCTCTCTACTCAACTCACCCCTTAGAAGAATACACGGAGATTGTTAGCAGGGACTGCTTGGTGGATGGCGCCTGAAGTGGTGACACGTGAACCATATGGCCCCAAAGTGGACATATGGTCTTTTGGAATTGTGGGAATTGAAATGGTGGAAGAAGAACCTTTTTACTGGAACTAGAGTCCTGCCTCGGTAAGGAGCAAATCCTCACTGATCCCGCTGTCTTTCTCACCTGTCCCATGTTCTGTGTGCCATTGGACAAAATCCCATTGCCATCTGCTGGCATTACTTCCACAACGGTGCCCTTTTAAAAATGTCCCTGCAACACATCAGCATCTGCTGTAGTTTTGGTTGCATGAGTGGGGGAATTCAAGCCTTACCACATGCAAACAAACTCCATTCTCAGGCAATACTTGCCTTTGGGTTATAAGTGGTTCCAGTTCTTTTGTCTCTGTAGATGGCCCCAATAACATGAAACAAGAATCTTAGAACTACTCTTATCCTTCCAGAAATGAAGGAAGAAAACCCAAACCAAACAGAGTTTCTAAAACTGTGGTTTTCAGAGAGGGACTGCATCCCCTGTGCAGTTTCTTCTTGCTGGGAAGGTTGCCTGAAACCTGGGCAGGAGGGTGTAGAGGCCACAGAGTCTCTTCTGCTTCTTGTGCAGTGCTGCTGAAACACTCAGTGACCATGTTTCTCTCACAGTTCAAGCCACATTCTCCATGTCACCAAGCCATCACCTGGTGATGTGGAGAGCCTGCCAAAACCTCCCAGTGTATCCTGGCACTTTCTGGGATGGGCCTATCATTAATGCATTGACTTGAGTAGCCAAAGGAGCAGAGAGTGACCATAGGGATGGCACCTCTCCTTCTTCTGACCATGAAAAGCTTTTCTTTTGCTGCATAAGGGAAGCTGAAATTTTCAGACTGCTGAGACACAGAGCTGCAGGTGTTTCCTGTGCGCCCAAGCAGGCATTTTCATCCCAAATAATTTCTGCAGGCATCTTAATTTGTCTGTGTGGAATATGAGATTGTAGGTGTTAGTTGCCTTACCTGGGGATTAACTGATGAATTTCTTTTCTTTCCTTCCAATTACCATTGTTTCAAGAACAGGAGAAAAATCTTGATGGGTTTTGTTCTATGGCAGCTGTGCTCAAGGGACCAACAAGCACTGCAGTGATGCCTTTCATATATTAATCCTTGGAATTAGTATAGCAAAGTCCCTCTTCCAAAAAGCCTGTCAAGCAGGTGTGAATCCTCAGAGAAGCAGATGTGCTTTTGTTGATGTTGTTCCCACTGAGTAGGTCAATGAAATCAGCAGCCATGGCAAGATCTGAGGGATGTTGGAAAAGCTGTGGCTGCGTTGGGGTTTGGGTTTTTTGTAGATGAAGGAAAGTCATCTCTGGGTCTCTGCCAGGGCAGAAACTGCCACTGAAGAACAGGGGTTAAACAGTGGGATCTGGGAGAGCAGTTACAGATGTGAAAGCAGCAGGTGGAGCCTCGTGTTTCCGTTTTCTCCAGGCTAAATTCATGATAGCCTCAATAGGAACCCCGCAGCTGCTGCATCCCAAGCTCCTCTCGGCTTGGCTGCGTGACTTCCTGAGCTGCTGCCTGCAGACAGACGAGGAGCAGCGCTGGTCTGCCAAGGAGCTCCTTCAGGTAAAATGCAAAGGGGCTGCAGGTGAAACAGGGTGCAAGGGATGGGCTCCTCCTCCATGGAAGTCCAAGGCATCAGATGAGCCCCCTTCCTGCTCACCTCCACTCTTGGTGCTCTTCAAATGAAAACGGTGAGGAGTCCTAGACTGGGTTGGGCTGGCAGGGCCCTGTAAAGGTCATCAGGTGCAAGTGTCCTGCAATGAGCAGGGACATCTTTAAAGAGATCACATTGCTCAGAGTCCTTTGCCACCTGAGCTGGAATGGTTCCAGGGACAGGGCAACTACAAGCTCTTGGGGCAACCTGTGCCAGGGTGGCACCATGCCATGAGTAAACAATTTCTTCCTTCGACCTACTCTGACAATCCAAAGTCTTGAAAGTTGGCAACAAGTGGCTCTCTGGGGCCTGTTTTTCACACAGCTGAATAACTCCACCAATCTCCACATTTCCTGAGAGGAGAGATGCTCTGTCCTCTGACTGCTTCTGTTGCCCTGTTTTGTAATTTGGTGGTGTGCTCCATTTTATCCAATGGCAAAAGAATTGAAGTAGAGCAATGCAGGGTACAGAGACATGCAAAGGTGGTGCAGGAACCCAAGGAAGCCAGGCTGGCTGAGTGGTCAGAGATTTGGCTGTGGGCAGGAGGGGCTGTGGGGGGCTCACTGTGAGCCTCTGAGGGGCCCTGGTTTGTGCCCCCAGCCCACCCTTGGAGGTTTCTGGCACGCAAACAGGGAGAGCTGAGAGGGACTTGTCCCAGCCCCATCTGCTGCCTGGCACGCTCAAGCAGACAGGAACTGCCCCAGGGTTACTGCCAGGTTGTGTGGCAGAGAGGGAAGTGCAGCAGCCAGTGCCACTGGGCTGTCCCTGCTGGGAAGGAAGGTGCCATCCAGCACAGGAGGGGCAGGGCATGGAAAGGTAGACACTGCTCTGTCTCCCTGTGGGAATCAGCACAGTGCCTGTTGTTCAAAGACAGGGACCTATGTGATTCATTGGAGTTTCCTGAAAGGAAGAAACCTCAGGGCAGAAACACCATTTTTAGAGCACTGTCAGTGCAAAAATCCCAGCAACATGAAGACATCACAATAAACAGATGAATGGGATTCTGGGCCAGGTTTGCCTGTGGTGGCAAGGTCCTGCATATAAAGATGGAGGTGCAGATGGTCCCATTGTTCTACTTTGTGGGTCTTTGTAGGAACTAGAGGAATCCTCATGGAGCCAGTGAAGCACTGAGCTTGGAAATTCATGGTTCACCACTCTTCTTTGTTGTTTCTTTTTCCTGTGTACAGCATCCATTTGTAACATCCTCCAAACCAGCCTCCATCCTGGCACCACTCATCATTTCATTGAAGAAGAAAAATAAGTATTAGGAGATGAGAATTTAACAATAATTTCAAGATGTTAACTTCATAAGAAATTTAGATTAGAAATGTAGAGTAGGATTGTAGAGTAGGATTGTTGAAGAGTTTTGTAGAATAGCATTATAGATTAGGATTGGATTTAAATAAAGTTTCTGGAACATCAACTCATTTGGAAGACTCCCCTCCTTCTGACCCCTTCAGAAACACAGCATTTTCTTGTTTTTTATTGGTGCTGAGTCACACTTCAGGCTTCTTTTGTATGGTTTGTAAGTGGGGCGGATCTTCTTCATTCATCCTCTGCAGACCACACTGCCTTTGCAATATGACCCACTGGCCTGGTTTTGCCCAGCTGTGGTATTTCTAGTGGAGGCAGAAAGGGCAATGGCATTTGCAGGAAAACCAAAGGAGTGGGGCAGCCAAGACATCCTGTGCATATTCAGGCCTGCAGCTGTGACTCGAGAACATTTGGTTCCTGCCACTTGGATTTGTATCCCCAAGTGCAATCTCTTTGGCAGAAGGAGAGCCTTGCTCAAGTGAGAAAGCAGAAGGATCAGAGCGGGGGCTCTGAAAGGTCTCCTCTGGTGCAGAGCTGGCAGCGCCTGTGAGGTGAGAGCGGGCCCGGCCTTGGCCGGGGTGCAGCCCCAGCAGAGGCCTGGCAGAGCCCGGAGCAGCCTGAGCCTGGGCAGAGGTAGGCTGGAAGGAGGCCCTTGGAGTTGCACGAGGCAGCAGCCGGGCCCTGGGTGCCTCTTCCTGGCAGCGGGCGAATCCTCCGCTCTCAGAGCCCAGGTGGCAGCTGGCTGCTCCCGAGGGGAAGCGTAGCCGTGCTGGGCACAGCCCAGACTGGAGGCATTGGCCGTCTGGAGTCTGCCCAGGAGCAGAGAAAGGCCAGGGGCAGCCCAGGGCCGGTGGCGTGGCTGAGGATTCCTACACTTCTGCCGGCTGCCCTGTGACTCCTGGCAAAGGGCAGCAGTGTGTGCAGCACTCTGGGCAGCGGCGCAGGGAGCCGGGCTGCTGGGCAGGCTGGAGCACAGGGCAGCGTCCTTCAGGCACGGCACTTGTGCCAGGGCAAGCCAGGCCAGCCTGAGGCACTGACAGCTTGGCAGCTCCCATCTGCAGGAGCCAGTGCCTCCCACAGCTCTGCCAGGAAGCGCCTGCAGGCCTGCAGTTCTGCCCTGAGCCACAGCAAAGGTGTGAAATGCAGAGTGTTCTGCAGAAATATTCAGGCCCACCAGGCCAGCCTGCTTTGTGCTCTCTGGTGCACAGTAAGTGCTGTGCAATGCTGCTCTGAGCTGCTGGGAGAGAGGGAATTGGGGATGTGCCTGAGGTTGTACTTGAGTAGTGAACTGATTTGGAAAAGAGCAGAATAATTTCAGCAGGCAATCTGTGTTTTCCTGATTAATTTCTGAAAGAAAGTCACCATGTGTTGCACACAGGTAGGGGTATTAGGAAAGAAAGGCCTTATAAAATCAGGCCTTGCTCTGCTCAATTACCAGCTGGCCTGTTATGTCTTCTATGTGCAGCTAGCTAACTTCCCATGTGAAAAATCATAAGAATGAGTGCAGTTAGCACAGCAAGCTGTTGTAGTTAGAAAACAGTTTGCATCTGTAATAAACAAGAAATCTGACCCATGAGAGTCCACAAAGGAAAAATGTAAACTCCTGAGTAAAAGAGAAAGTCTTAGCACGTACACACAAAAACATCTTCTAAGCAATGAATGGTGTGGCAAGGAAACTACCAGCCAGTTGGAATTGAACATGAGGGCTGTGAAAACCGTATAAAAATGTGTTATATGAATAAAGAATTGACTTTCCCTGTATGAAGAAACTGAGTCCCAGCTGCTTTATTGACACAGCAATGTGGTTTCACTCAGCATGAGTATTTGCAGGTTGTATTGATGAAATGCTTGTGTTTGATTCCCAGAAAAGGAAGGAGAGGTATTAAGTGTAACAAATAGGGCTTAGTCTTGTGAATTCCTTTAGCTTTAATGGGCAGTGCTGAACCCTGTATTCCCCCATTGCAGTGATTCATGTGTGCAAGTGGCTATCTTAGCCTTGAGAATAAAGAGAGAGGTCCTGCTAAGAAAGCAGCTGGAATGCATTGAGAGGGAAGAAAGTGTTTTTAGGAGTCTCTTGACTAGCAGAGGCGAATTTGAAGATTGAAATATTTCCTAAATGACTGTGTCAGGAGCAGGAGTCTTGTTGGAGTGTCAGAACCCAGGACATCCCTCTGGGTGCCCTGGATGGCTCAAGCCTTGGCAGGGGGCTCGGAGATCCTGTCAGGAAGCCAAAGACACTTGGGATTTTGATCTTAAGCCATGGAGCAAATTAACAACCTTGTACGAAGAATCCCAAGTCACAGAAGTTGAAGTAGCATAATAGTAGTTGTCACAGGGTGAAAAGTAGAACTTTGGGATTTTTAGAACAGGGGTTTGGAGTCCCAAGATGGAGGAATTTGGGCGTTCCCTGTCCTTCTTCTTTCTCCTTCCTAACATCCATGTTCTGGGTGATGCTGGCACTTTTGGATTGGTTTAGAGTAGAAGTAGATAATCTAACATAGGTGATAGGTATTAGAAAATAACTGTAAATAAAGTACATGTAGTTTTTAGTATCAAGAGATAGCACTGCCTCAGGGCAGGGCAGTGTGCCCTTGACAGACCTGCAGATCAGACCTCTGCGAGTCTGAGAGAAAGTATTTTAGACATTAGATAATGAACCATCTTGGGAATCAGAGCCAAAGAATTCCGACTCTTCCTTCAACCATCGGGCTGGGAAAAAGGGACACTTGTATCATCCCGACAGCAGGAAACCCGAGATCCGAGGCCCTGCCATATTTGATCCATGTTTGAGCAGGTTGACAAGACAATGAAGAAAAGTGTATTGTTTAAAGGGGGGAACTTGACCCTTGAAAGAGAAAGAATGTATTGGTCAGTGACAACAGGGAGAGTCTGTGGCAACAGGGTCTGTCATTTCCTCAGTTTGCTGGGACAAGCAAGACAGCTTTGAAACTGTAGACTGGGAGAACTCCTCAGAAGGCCTCTAAAAATTCAGTTCTTCCCAGTTGCAGTTGTTCCCAGAATTCAGGGAAAGCTTCTTTCTTTCTAAATTTGGTCATGAAAGAATTTGATTGTCTAACTTGACCCTTTACCTAGTGCTAAAAGAGTGATTCCCTTTGCAATGAAGTGCAAACTCCAAACCAGTGAGTGTCTCCTCCTGACCCCTGCAGCTGCTGCTGTGCTGTTTCACAATAGAACAGCCAAAGCTCAGAGGAATTTTGGGGAAGCTTTACTGGGCAACTGTTTACAGCAAGTTAATGAGAATTAGTGCATGCAACTGATTTTTTTTAAAAAAGCAACTGAAGGAGAGGATTTTAGAAGCTATTTTAAGTGTTTACTAGAACAGGAGTATTGAGTATTAAGGAAGAATTTGTATTTTCTTGATCGTGTTTGTATTCTTTTGCTGGCTAAAGAGGTCGAAGTGTAGGAACAAGCAAGAACATTGTCCTGATCTCTTGGTGGCTTTGTGAATGAAATGTGTCTCCTGGAGAGATGTTGTGAAAGGGAAAATAATCTCTGTTTGGCTTGACCTCTTATGTGGGATTCACCAGCTCAGGAACTTTTCTCACAGCATCTGATTCATTTTCCCTGCCCACTACAGGTCACATAAAACATGTATTCAGCGGAGTTGATCCTGAGGTGAGTGAGAAAGGGAGATTTCAAGTTCCTCCTATTTAAAAATTCAGGAGCAAGCTGTCACCTTGGCTAGTGACAGAAAAGTATAGAGCGCCAGAAGGGATGGCCAAAAGAAAATCTGTGGAGAAAAGCCCAAAGAAAATAAAAAATAATTCCCATGGCTTCAACAACAACAACAACAAAAAAAAGGATAAGTGGATATTTCCTAATTTCAGTCTCAGAAATCTGAAGAAGGAGAACTGAAGAATTTCCATAGATACCCATATGACAGTGCTCAGCACAAGGGCTGTTGCCCTGCCAAACCTGCCCTCAGTGCATCCAAGTGCTTTAGACACTGGAGTGGCTCACTTACATCCTGGGGCTTGTAGGTGTTTTTGGTATGCCAGGAGGAGAAGCCCTGTTCTTTTTCTCTTTCTCCAGCCAGCAATGGGGCTCCTGCACAACATCTCCTCCCCTTTTCCAGTACTGGATGGGATTCTGACCAGTTGTAGTTTTCCCTGTCTGCTGCAGCAATAGCAACGGCGTTACTGGCTCTTTCCTACTCGTCCATTTCCGAGCTTGCAAGAAATAAAAGTTCTGTTTTACAAATACAATGTTGCTTGCTGATAGCAGCCAGGAAGGAATATCCAATTCATAGCCATATAGTGTTGAACTGGCCAATTTTAATGGGGATGGAGTGACTGAGAATGCCATTGCTAACACAGTTGACGAGTTCTCCTTAGAAGCTGTGGTTGTAAATGCCAAGAGAAATGAGGTTAGAAATGGTAGGTAATGGCCTGTCCCTCATGCTTCTCTCTTGCCACAGGAGACAAATGCAACAGCCATCTCTCCCCTGGCTCCCTCTGCTCCTGGAGAAGAAGCCAAAAAGGAGCAAAATGAGCAAGATGACCACGAGACTCCAGCCGTGGTCACAGCCCAGCCTGATCATCCCAAGAGAGTAAGTGCCAGTTGTGGGTGGCGCTGTCTTTAGGGCAAGGCAGAGGTGCAAGTTTCTGAGCAGCCAGCACTTGCTGTTGCTGGCCGAGGAGGCGGAGTGCTGGAGTCCTGCAGGACGTAGCCATTTCCTGCAGGCAGTGCCAGCTGGAAATTGGCCTTTGGCCTGTCATGCCGAGGCACCAAAGAGCTGGGGGCTCTGGGTGGGCTTTTGGCTGCCTGGCTGAGTGCAGCTCTATGTCTGGGCTTCTGCAGTGCATTGGCCAAGGGCACACGTGGTCGAGCCGCTGGTCCCAGGGATTTGTTTGTTTATTTTTCCAAGTGGAAAGGTGTGTTTGGCTTGTGGAAGTATTCTGCAGTTTTCTTGAGGAGTTCTTCACTCATACAGACTCTTTTGGCCCAGCTGCCTTTTGGCTTTTGATAAGCTGCAAGGAGATGATTGTGCTGCCCGTGAAGCCGTGGGGGGGGCCATTCTTGTCCCCTGTGGCCAAGGAAAGGAAGCGCGTAGTTGTGAAGCCTTCTGGTGAGGCAAAAGGCAGAATGGGCGAGTTTCTGTGCATCACTTTTGCAGTGAAGTCTGCAGCTTTGGAAAGTGCCTTGGAGTCTGGGGTGGGGGTGAAGGTGCAAGTCCTTGAGAGCTGTCTTGTGTTGCTCAGAGCAGGAAGGATATGTTGAAATGTTGGATGCAGTATTTGAAGTCAAATGGGCAGCTTTGTGTCTAGGGAGCTGCATGGGCCAAAAGGAGCCAGGGCTGCTGCCGGTCCAGAGCAGCTGAGCAAGAGCCAGCCTGTGGCCAGGTGGCCAAGAAGGCCAAGGGCATGGTGGGCTGTGTGAGCAGCAGAGGGGCAGCAGGAGCAGGGCAGTGAGCGCCGGCCTGTGCTAGGCAGCGCTGCGGCCGCAGCTGCAGTGAGTGCTGTGTGCAGTTGTGGGCCCTGTGAAGCAGCAAGTCCTTGAGGGGCTGGAGCGTGTGCACAGAAGGAGACGGGAGCTGGGCAAGGGTGTGGAGCATAAGCCCAGGGAGGAGATGCTGAGGGAGCTTTAGTCTGCACAAAGGGAGGCTGGTGAGGGACCTTCAGATTTTCCTCACTCAATCAAAATATTTTAGCCACTTTTGGCATTTACTTTTTTTCCCTTTTTATAAATTGTTAATTTTTCTTTTCTTGGAGGATGAGGCTTGTTCATTTTCTTTTTTTCCCTACCATGCTACTTTTCCTACCATGTTTTCTGCCCTTTTACAGTACTTGTAGTGGGTCAGCTAGAATTTTAATTTCCATTATGTCGCTTCTGGAGAATTAAGTCGTTTTTCATGAGATGACATCATTCCGTACAAAGAGCTTGGTGCCGATGGATCTGTTGTCGTTCCAGGCCGGCCAGTATGGCATTAGAGATCACTTTCAGGTTATCAATGTCTATTCCTTTTTGCAGCCCAGAGAATCAGAGTGTGTTTTGTTTGGGAATTGAGCAGCATATCAATGGCCTTTCATTCCAACTGGTCCTCAGAGATCAGAGGAGCAGGGAGGGGCTGTGCTTTATTTCATGTTACAGCCACTTCAGCAGCGCCATTGTGGTTGAGTCCATGAGAAGAACTTTCTCCAGCACAGATGCACACAGTGCAGTTCCCAGTGCAATCTCTGGGTCAGACCAGTTTCCATAAGGACCTACACAGTCCAGGTTCCCCAGGAATGTGGTTTCTTGAAGCAATAGAACAGCAATATCAGGATTGTTGCTGGCTGGGGGCACTGGCTACCAAGTGTTGATGTGTGCAGCAACAGAGAGGACAGTAAAGAGAGATTATAGTAGTGAGATCTATCTGTCTATGTTTCTATCTGTCTATCTGTCTATCTATGTAACATTTACATAATTGAATTTTCCCAGCTCTGGCACAAAGGATGTCGGAGGTGCAAAGCTCACCTAAAGCATCACTTTCAGGAGAGGATTAGTGACATGTTCTGTCAACCGATTCTGAGCAGGCAGAGATGTTTCCCCCTCCAGATGTGGTGTTTTTTCCCCTCAGAGCTGTTTTCCTCCTCTGGTCTTTTCTGCCCTTAAGTCCCCAGTTAATTCTTCAAATTTCTGCCTGTCCTAGAGAGGTGGAACAATTCCATGGTTCAGTGGTGTTTGGTGACTCTGCTCATACATGCATTACATGACACACGGTTTCCTTCACTGGCATCCCCAGGGGTGTGTAAGTGCATTTGTTAATGGGGCCTTATGAGAGTCTCTGTTACTGCTGGTCAGAATTCTCAGCTGACAAAAGAGGGAGAAGAAACACCTTGGTCCTCTTCCATATAACTGAGGTGACCATAGAGGCTCTGTGACATCCATCAGAGGATCTTTGCACGCATCCTTGTCTCCTGAATGACAGGATTTCTAACAAGAGTGTAGATGTCAGAAAGGCAGGAATGATGGTGCAGGCCTGAGGAGAACATGAACTGCAGAAGTGTCTCTCACAAGGGCTGAGCTCAGCCAGGAAGCCACCTGCAGAGCCAGGATGGAGCTGTGGGACAGGGCTGGGTGTCAGTCACTACTGAAAGACAAAGAGGACATGGCAGGAGCAGAGGGAGGCCCTCACCAGAGCCTTGAGGAATGCCACACCTTCCCTGTCAGCTGCCTGACAGGCTGTTGGAGCTTCAGTGCCAGATGGCCCCTGATTGTAGTGCCAGGCTCACTTTGGAGTCTGTGCCTCCCCTTGGGCAGAGAATGACCCAGGAGAGCATCAGCACAGAGCTTTGGGAACGTGTGAGCCCATCAGCCTTTGAGTCTTGGCCCACAAATATCGTATGGCAAGTCAAAAGCCATCTTCTCTTGCTTTCTGTGCAGGTCCTTGTAGAGAAAGAGCAGGACGAGGCTGCTTTATCAGAGATGCCATGCCAGGCTCAGGGAGAGCTGTTCCCAGCCCGAGAGCAGGAAGAGCAGCTCAGGCAGCAGGTGGAAGAGCCACAGCAGAATGGCCAGGTAAGCCTGACTGGCCAGGTGACAGAGGGAAGGGCAGGAAGAGGGTCATAAAACAGAGCTCTTGGGCCTGAGGAGGCCAGGACTCCCACAGGCACTGAAAGCACAGAGCCTGAGATCAGCACTGGGACAGGAGGTTTGCAGTGGAAGCAGAGGTGGGCAGGGAAGCAGAAAGAAGTGGCTGAATAGATGTGTTTTTGAGGCTGCAAGAGGAAAAAGCTGAGCCTGATGGCAGCTCCCAGTCACTTGCTGTGCATTTGTGTGTACAGAACATCAAGTCAGAGCCCCAGGCAGAGCTGCCCGAAGCTCAGAATGCCATCATGGCAGTGAAGAGGAGGAACAAAGATGAGATGAGAAGAATTCCAGAGGAGATGAATCACTATCAGCACAGGGGCGATCAACAAAAACAGGTACGTGGAAGAGTGGCAGTCACTACACTCATGAAACAGCGTGTCTATTCTTGTTTACAGACCATCAAGGAAGATGTGCAGGCCGAGCTGCAGGAATCAGAGGATAGGGACAAGGCAAGGGAGAAGAGGCTGGAGGAAGAAATGAAAATCATCAGAGAGAAACTTAACCGCCTCCCCTGGGCTCTGCAAAAGCAAGTGAGTGAAGGAGGGACAGCCCCTGCTGACATCTTGCAAGAATTAAACGCTCCATTTTGCAGAGACAATGTTGCTTGCTGATAGCAGCCAAGGAGGCAAATCCAATTTGTAGCTATATAGTGTTCTGTTGAATTGGCCCGTTTTAATGGGATTGGAGTGACTGAGAATGCCATTGCTAACACAGTTGACGAGTTCTCCTTAGAAGCTGTGGTTGTAAATGCCAAGAGAAATGAGGTTAGAAATGGTAGGTAACGGCCTGTCCCTCATGCTTCTCTCTTGCCACAGGTGACAAAAGCAACAGCCATCTCTCCCCTGGCTCCCTCTGCTCCTGGAGAAGAAGCCAAAAAGGAGCAAAATGAGCAAGATGACCACGAGACTCCAGCCGTGGTCACAGCCCAGCCTGATCATCCCAAGAGAGTAAGTGCCAGTTGTGGGTGGTGCTGTCTTTAGGGCAAGGCAGAGGTGCAAGTTTCTGAGCAGCCAGCACTTGCTGTTGCTGGCCGAGGAGGCGGAGTGCTGGAGTCTTGCAGGACGTAGCCATTTCCTGCAGGCAGTGCCAGCTGGAAATTGGCCTTTGGCCTGTCATGTTGAGGCACCAAAGAGCTGGGGGCTCTGGGTGGGCTTTTGGCTGCCTGGCTGAGTGCAGCTCTATGTCTGGGCTTCTGCAGTGCATTGGCCAAGGGCACACGTGGTCGAGCCGCTGGTCCCAGGGATTTGTTTGTTTATTTTTCCAAGTGGAAAGGTGTGTTTGGCTTGTGGAAGTATTCTGCAGTTTTCTTGAGGAGTTCTTCACTCATACAGACTCTTTTGGCCCAGCTGCCTTTTGGCTTTTGATAAGCTGCAAGGAGATGAGTGTGCTGCCCATGAAGCCGTGGGGGGGGCCATTCTTGTCCCGTGTGGCCAAGGAAAGGAAGCGCGTAGTTGTGAAGCCTTCTGGTGAGGCAAAAGGCAGAATGGGTGAGTTTCTGTGCATCACTTTTGCAGTGACGTCTGCTGCTTTGGCAAGTGCCTTGGAGTCTGGGGTGGGGGTGAAGGTGCAAGTCTTTGAGAGCTGTCTTGTGTTGCTCAGAGCAGGAAGGATATGTTGAAATGTTGGATGCAGTATTTGAAGTCAAATGGGCAATTCTGGGAGCTGTGTGGGTCCAAAGGAGCCAGGGCTGCTGCCGGTCCAGAGCAGCTGAGCAAGAGCCAGCCTGTGGCCAGGTGGCCAAGAAGGCCAAGGGCATGGTGGGCTGTGTGAGCAGCAGAGGGGCAGCAGGAGCAGGGCAGTGAGCGTCGGGCTGTGCTGGGCAGCGCTGCGGCCGCAGCTGCAGTGAGTGCTGTGTGCAGTTGTGGGCCCTGTGAAGCAGCAAGTCCTTGAGGGGCTGGAGCGTGTGCACAGAAGGAGAGGGGAGCTGGCCAAGGGTCTGGAGCATAAGGCCAGGGAGGAGGTGCTGAGGGAGCTTTAGTCTGCACAAAGGGAGGCTGGTGAGGGACCTTCAGGCAGACTTCCATCTATCCATCCCTACATGACAGTGCTGAGCACAAGGGCTGTTTCCCTGTCAAACACGCCCTCAGTGCATCCAAGTGCTTTGGACGCTGGAGTGTCCAAAGCGGGTGACACTTCCATCTTGTGCTTTCTTGGTTTGTTGCCTTGTTGGTTTGCTAGGAGAGGAAGCCCTGTTCATTTTCTCCTTCTCCAGCAAGCAAAGCTCCTTCTGCACAACATTCCCTGCCCTTTTCTGGCTCTGGTGAGAGTGTGATCCAGTTTTAGTTTTCCACCTCTGTAGCAGCAGTAGCAAAAGGCATTGCTGTCGCTTTCCTACTTTTCCATTTCAGAGCTTTCAAGAATGGAAAGCTCTGCTTTGCAGAGATGATGTGGCTTGCTGATAGCAGCCAGAGAGGAATATCAACTTCCTATCCATAGAGAGCTCGGTTGAATTGGCCTGTTATAATTTCGTCGGTGTGACGTAGAATTCCATCTCTACTAAATCTCATCATTTCTGCATAGTAGATGTGGTGGTACATCTGAAAAGAAATGAGGTTCTAAATGATCGGTGACGGCCTGTCCCTCATGCTTCTCTCTTGCCACAGGTGACTGAACCAACAGCCATCTCTCCTCTGGCGCCCTCTGCTCCTGTAGAAGAAGCCAAAGAGGAGCAAATTGAGGGATATGACCGTGAGCCTCCATTGCCGGTCACACCAGAGCCTGAATATTCCGAGCCTGTAAGTTCCAGTTGTGCGTGGTGCTGTCTTTAGTGCAAGGCAGAGCTGCAAGATTTGGGCCAGCCAGCACTTGCTGTTGCTGGCTGAGGATGCTGAGTGCTGGAGTCCTGCCAGGACCTAGCCATTTCCTGCAGGTAGTGACAGCTAGAAATTGGCCTTTGACCTGTCATGTGTTGGCACCAAAGGGCTGGAGCCTCCTCCGGTTGAGCGTGTGGCTGCTTGGCTCAGTCAAGCTCTGTCTCTGGGCTCCGGCAGTGCTAAGGCCAAGGGTGCATGTGGCAGTGCTGGAGGTCCCAGGGCTTGTTTCTTTGTTTTCCCTTTTTGGAAAGGTGTCTTTGGTTTGTGAAACTGGTCTGCAGTTTTCTTGAGTAATTCTTCAGTTCTACAAAGTCTTTTGGGCCAGCTGTCTTTTGGCTTTTGATAAGCTCCAAGGAGAAGATTGTGTTGTCCATGAAGCTGTGGCGGGCCATTCTTGTCCCGTGTGGCCAAAGAAACAAAGTGCTTAGTTGCAAAGCCTTCCTGTGAGGCAAAAAGCAGAAGGGGCAAGTTTCTGTTGATGCACTTTGGAATGAAGTCTAGAGCTTTGGAAAGTGCTTTAGAGCCTGGAGTGGGGGCGAAGCTGCAAGTCCTTGAGTGCTGTCTTGTGTCGCTCCAAAGAGGAAGGACATCTAGAAATGGAGGGTGCTGTATTTGAGGTCAAATGGGCAATTCTGTGTCTAGGGAGCTGCATGGGCCAAAAGGAGCCAGGGCTGCTGCCAGTCCAGAGCAGCTGAGCAAGAGCCAGCCTGTGGCCAGGTGGCCAAGAAGGCCAAGGGCATGGTGGGCTGTGTGAGCAGCAGAGGGGCAGCAGGAGCAGGGCAGTGAGCGCCGGCCTGTGCTGGGCAGCGCTGCGGCCGCAGCTGCAGTGAGTGCTGTGTGCAGTTGTGGGCCCTGTGAAGCAGCAAGTCCTTGAGGGGCTGGAGCGTGTGCACAGAAGGAGACGGGAGGTGGGCAAGGGTGTGGAGCAGGAGCCCAGGGAGGAGATGCTGAGGGAGCTTTAGCCTGGAGAACTGGAGGCTCTTGAGGGACCTTCAACTTTTCCTCAATGCTTCCAAATACTTTAGTCACTTTCAGGTATGACTTTTTGGGTTTTTTTTTTAATTTCTATTTTTTGTTTTGCTTGGAGTGCGAGTCTTGTCACATTTTCTTTTTCTCCCTTCTATGGCACATTTCCTCATTATTTCTTGTCCTTTTATGGTACTTGGACTGGATCTGCTAGAATTCTGATTTCCTAGGTGTCACTTTTGGAGAATATAATGTTTTTACTTGTGAAGTCATCCTTCAGTGCAGGCACCTTGGTGCAGAAGAAGCTTTTGTGGTTCCAGGGTAGACAGTATGGCATTACAGACCAGTTTGAGGTTATCAGTGCCTGTGCCTTTTTGCAGCCCAGTGAATCAGTGTGTGTTGTTTTTGGGAATTTAGCAGGATATCAATACCTTTGCATTTTGCTGGTCCTGAGAGTTCAGAGGAGCTGGGAGGGGCTGGGCTTTATGTCTTATTACAGCCACTTTAGAATTGTCAGTGTGGTCGAGTCCAAGAGAAGAACTTTCTCCAGCACAGATGCACAAAGAGTGCAGTTCCCAGTGCAATGCTCTGGATCAGATCACTTTCCATAAGGACTTACACACTCCAGATTCTCCAAGAGTGTGGTTTATTGAAGCAACAGGACAGCAATCTCAGGATTGCTGCTGAGCAGGGCACTGGCTACCAAGTGTTGATGTGTGCAGCAGCAGAGAGGACAGTAAAGAGAGATTATAGTAATGAGATCTATCTGTCTATGTTTCTATCTGTCTATCTGTCTATCTATGTAACATTTACATAATTGAATTTTCCCAGCTCTGGCACAAAGGATGTCGGAGGTGCAAAGCTCACCTAAAGCATCACTTTCAGGAGAGGATTAGTGACATGTTCTGTCAACCGATTCTGAGCAGGCAGAGATGTTTCCCCCTCCAGATGTGGTGTTTTTTCCCCTCAGAGCTGTTTTCCTCCTCTGGTCTTTTCTGCCCTTAAGTCCCCAGTTAATTCTTCAAATTTCTGCCTGTCCTAGAGAGGTGGAACAATTCCATGGTTCAGTGGTGTTTGGTGACTCTGCTCATACATGCATTACATGACACACGGTTTCCTTCACTGGCATCCCCAGGGGTGTGTAAGTGCATTTGTTAATGGGGCCTTATGAGAGTCTCTGTTACTGCTGGTCAGAATTCTCAGCTGACAAAAGAGGGAGAAGAAACACCTTGGTCCTCTTCCATATAACTGAGGTGACCATAGAGGCTCTGTGACATCCATCAGAGGATCTTTGCACGCATCCTTGTCTCCTGAATGACAGGATTTCTAACAAGAGTGTAGATGTCAGAAAGGCAGGAATGATGGTGCAGGCCTGAGGAGAACATGAACTGCAGAAGTGTCTCTCACAAGGGCTGAGCTCAGCCAGGAAGCCACCTGCAGAGCCAGGATGGAGCTGTGGGACATGGCTGGGTGTCAGTCACGACTGAAAGACAAAGAGGACATGGCAGAAGCAGAGGGAGGCCCTCACCAGAGCCTTGAGGAATGCCACACCTTCCCTGTCAGCTGCCTGACAGGCTGTTGGAGCTTCAGTGCCAGATGGCCCCTGATTGTAGTGCCAGGCTCACTTTGGAATCTGTGCCTCCCCATGGGCAGAGAATGACCCAGGAGAGCATCAGCACAGAGCTTTGGGAATGTGTGAGCCCATCAGCCTTTGAGTCTTGGCTCACTAATATCGTGTGGCAAGTCAAAAGCCATCTTCTCTTGCTTTCTGTGCAGGTCCTTGTAGAGAAAGAGCAGGACGAGGCTGCTTTATCAGAGATGCCATGCCAGGCTCAGGGAGAGCTGTTCCCAGCCCGAGAGCAGGAAGAGCAGCTCAGGCAGCAGGTGGAAGAGCCACAGCAGAATGGCCAGGTAAGCCTGACTGGCCAGGTGACAGAGGGAAGGGCAGGAAGAGGGTCATAAAACAGAGCTCTTGGGCCTGAGGAGGCCAGGACTCCCACAGGCACTGAAAGCACAGAGCCTTGGAATCTGCAGAGATCAGCACAGGGACAGGAGTGGAAGCAGAGGTGGGCAGGGAAGCAGAAAGAAGTGCCTGAATAGATGTGCTTTTGAGGCTGCAAGAGGAAAAAGCTGAGCCTGATGGCAACTCCCAGTCACTTGCTGTGCATTTGTGTGCACAGAACATCAAGTCAGAGCCCCAAGCAGAGCTGCCCGAAGCTCAGAGTGCCATCATGGCAGTGAAGAGGAGGGAAAAAAGATGAGATGAGAAGAATTCAAGAGGAGATGAATCTCCATCAGCACAGAAATGATCAACAAAACCAGAAATAGTGGCAGCCACTCCACTCATGAGACATCCTCTCTCTTGTTCTCTACAGAACATTTACAAACAGATGCCGGCAGAGCTTCAGGAAACTGAGGCTAGGAACAAGGCAAGGAAGAAGGGGGAAGAAGAAATAATTGAAATCATCATAAAGAAATTTAAACCCATCCTTCAGGAAAGAATGCCTCTAGAAGAGAAAGTGAGTGGAATAGCAATAACCTCTGCAGTCACCAAACTGGTGCTTCCTGCCATTCTTGCCTTTCCTCTGCCCAGCAGGGGAGGGGTGGGGTGATGCCTCTTAAATGCCACCCTGCTGAGGCCTCTATCACAGCTGCTCTGAAGGACACTTCCTGGTCTGCTGAATCTCAGATGTTGACTTGGACAGTGGGATTAGTCCTTTTTACATCTTGCTCAGAGGTCATCAAAAAAAAGTCCTGGTGACTTCTTCCAGGTCCCCTTGTTTCTTGGGTTTTTGCAGGTGTACATGGTGTACATGGTCACTCAGATAGATTTGGAATACAAGCCACAGGCTATCTGTATCCCTTGTGAATCTGCTCCTGTCCTGTTCTTTCCTGTTCTTTCCCTTTCCTCACAGTGGATGACTCCTGGCTGACAGGGACAAGCTGTAGTCTCTGACTGTTTTGTCTCTGCTTTGTTCTGTTTGTCTTGAGGTGCATGTGTTGACATCCGACCTGGCAGACTACAAAATGTTCCAGCAAATGACAGCAGACCAAGAGCCCCGAGGCTGGAGTGAGGCCCAGGAACCAAACCAACCAGAGATGCTGCAGGATGAGCACATCCCGAGGATGGTGGAGGAAGAGACAATTCCACAGCAGGAGGTAGAACATTAGAACAAGGAGCTGCAATGTGTCTGCTGCCTAAGAGGGGGAAAGGAGTCCTTGGGAGGAAGTGGAGTGGTCATTGCTGCAGTCATCCTTCAGAACATGAAACTGGCCATGAACTCGAGATAAACCAACCTTTGGCTTTGACCATTTGGTTTCACAAGCGGACAGCCAAACCAATCCAGTTGAAGAGCTCTGCATGTGGCTGACAGCAGCTTTCCTAAGGGCTTGCATTTGAAATGGGATCTCAGGGCAATCTCTGCCAGCCACCTTTCTGACATAAATTCATTTTTGTCCCAGATCTACACCGGCTTTGTCAGTGAAGCTGCTGCAGCAGCAGCAGCAGCACCGTCCCAAGGAGCCTTTGCTCTCCAGCCGGAGAAGTGGAGCTGGGGCACTTGGTTCACCTCCTGTGCTGACCCAGCTGCCACTCAGCAACAGCGGATCGAGGATGACTCCCTGGAGCAATGGAGTACGTCTGCTGTCTTTCTTGTCTGAGCAACAGTGTATTGTGTGCACGTGTCAGCATAGCTGTACCAAAGGGTCCTCCGCAGTTTGGTGTCACAAGGACATTTAGGACTGCCCACGGGAAGTGCTGGCAGTGCTCTGAGGCAGCGAGAGAGCGCCTGGCTGTTCCTGCTGCCTCTGAGGGCAGCTTAGACTGGGCTTCCCTCTGGGCTGAAGGCAGAAGCAGGGATTGTTCCTGCATCAGCAGAAGGCTGTGACTGCTGAGTGCTACCCATTGGCCCAAGCCCTGCTCAGATCAGTCTCTCGGAAAACACATCAAGCCCTTTGTGATTCTGCAGCACAAGGCATTTAATCTGCTCCTTGCCCACAACAGCTGCCAGTGCTGTGCTCTCAGATAAGACCTGGTGGGGCTGAGAGCAGAGCCCAGTGGATTCTGGGTCTACTATCACCTGTTGGGACAAGAAGGGCATTGATCTGCACCTCGCTGTGTCTGATCTCAAAGCCCATCCTGTTGTGTCCTGAATGGGGGCAACAGCTTGTACGGGGCTCAGGCTGCCTGTGGCTTCTTCCCACTGCTTGTCAGTGCTCCTGCTTGGGCTTTGCCAGCCTTGTTGTGGTAGCTGCCCTGTCCCTGAGGGCTGGTGGGACTGCAGAGGCTGGAGCCTTCCTTAGCTGGGAGAGTCCTGCTGCTGCCCAGCACTGCAGCACAGAGCTGCCTGGGGCAGCAGCCCCTCGTCTGGGCCGGCTTCTGCATCGCACGGCCTGGCCTCAGGAGAGGGTCAGCATCTCCTCTGGCAGCTGTCTGTGTCACGCTGGCGCCTCAGGAGCACTGCTGTCCTCTCTGCCCGTGCCCGCCGTGCCGAGTTGGGAAGATGGGGATGTGTGCAGTGCCGAGAGGGCGAGTGCAATGGGAGCGACTGATCCGCGCTGTCAGGGTGAAGAGAAGCAGTGTGGTTCTTCACGGGGGCACAGGCCAGGGCGTTTTTGAGCTCAGCCTGCTCATAAAGGGTGAGGGTCCTGATGCTGAAAGTCCCATCAGGATTGGTTATAGCACGAGCTGCTCTGGTTTACAAACACAGAGGCATTCTTCTGGCAAACTGCTGCAAGGTGGAAAAGATGAGAACACTTGCAATATTCCTACTGTTCTGAAATTGGCATCTGTTCAGAGGAATTGATGCTAGATGTTAAGGTGCATTTAATCTTAGCAAGTAGGAAATCTTTTGTTGAATCTCACAGTGCTTTTTCTCAAGCAAACAAAGGCGCTATTGGTTCAAGGTCTCCTTAATGTTTGTAGATGACAAACTTTCTTGCCTTGGTATCTGTTTTCTTCTGGTCTCTGTCTCCTCTGAATCTATCTCCCTGTGCTTCCCTGTGTGTCCACTGTCAAGAGGTCTCTCTCTTCAAAGGATGCTAGAAAATCAGTCTCTGTGCCAGCCACTTGCGCTGCAGAACATCTGCTTTCTTGTTGTTGTTCCTGTTCTTGTTAGCCATCTGTCCACAAAGGGAGGGCTCAGAGCCCCAGGCAGTGGGACTGCCTTTTGTATCCCTTAGAAAGCGGGATCTCTGCTTTCAAGTGAGCATTTTGCATTTTGTTTCCCCCAGGGAGAATGGTGAAGATGGAAAATCCCATGATGAAATACACGGAACTGGAATATATTGGCAGTGGGTGAGTCCAAGCAATGTTGATTTTACAAAACTATGCAGCAGGATTTTTGCTGGTGGAATAGCTATCATGTGTGAATTCAGACAAGCTACCAACGTGTTCAGACACTGGGCTTAGATTGTCAGTGCTGATCAGAATTTGTGAATGTGGTCAGAAGGCATTGTCAAAGACATCTCCATGTTTCCAGTGTCCTGCAGGTCTTAGGCATTTACAGCTGAGATCTCCTGTGTGGGCTGGCTTTCACTGCAAGATCTAAATGGCTTCTCTTTCTTTGCTGCTATTTTGTTTCTAGGACTTTTGGAGATGTTTGTAAAGCACTGGACACTGCCACAGGAGGAGAGGTAAATGCCAACAGCTGCCGCAGACTCTGCTGCACTCAAGGGCTTTCCCTCTGCTGTGAGCTGTGGCTGGAGCTTTGGGTAGAGCTGTGCTGAAAAGGCACAAGAAGCACAGACTGGTGCCAGCCTGCAAAATACATTTGGGGCTTTGTCCTTCTCAGCTGCCAGAAGGAAGGCACGGAGGGCAGCGATTCCTTTCAGAGAAGGACGCGCTCACTCGCCCTCCATGGCTAAAACAAAGGTGGTGCCTTAGAGCACCTCACTGCCCTTTGGGGCTACAGCTTCAGAGTCCTGAATTCTCATTTCTGGCATTTCCAGCAAATACATCTGAAAGTTCCTGGTAGTTCCTTAGCCACCTGCAGTGCTGCACTTGGGAGCTGCACGTAGGGAGAGATCTGCAAGGCGTCCCTAAAAGCCCTAAGCTCTGCCCATAGCCCAGGATGTATCCACAGAGTATCAAGGCCTGGATTACTTCTTCTGAATCCCATCCAAAGCAGCAGAGAGTGTGGTCAGAGCTTTGTGGGTGATGGTTGAGACATAATTGTTACCAAATGGTCAAGGTAAAACATCAGTGGCCTCACATGTCCTGTAACTGGCCCCCAAGGCAGCAGAGACATGGGCTGTTGGGATGTCTGATCCCATTAAAAAGTCTAATCACAAGGCGGTTTGGTGCAGTTTGGCTGTGTCCTTCCAAAATCACTTACTCCATGTGAGAAGTTGTTCTTATGAAACCAATTTTTACTGTTACTGATTTTCAACATCATTTTAGGTGGCCATAAAGAAAATAAATCTTCAAGAACTGATCAGAAGGGAAGTAACCTTTAAGGAACTCATGGTCATGAAAATTAATAAGCACCCAAACATTGTGAATTATTTAAAGAGGTGAGTGGTTGTTGTTTTATCCCTGCAACGTTTGTTTACAGACTACATTTGTTTACAGTTAAAAACCCACTGTGGTCACTGGCAGAAAATAGAGCTGTTAATTATTGTTTAATTATTATTGCTCTACTTATCTCCAGTGGATGGAAAGAGAGTGCATTAATCTACCCTGGCAAACACAGTTTGAAAATTTTTCAAAATGTGGGTCAGCCCTACTTTACCAATTCAATACCCTGTACGTTCACTGCCTCCACGTTCTTTTGAGGCTCAATTTTTTCAAATTTTTCTCAGCACCTTTTAAGTTCTGATAAACCATCTATAGAGGATTTCCCTTGGATTGTTGTCCCTTTTCCTATGCTATCCATGCCAGGAAGACTAGGTGCTTATTTCCAGAAATAGCATGTGTAACAGGTTTTTTATCTGGGCTTTTACTAAACTGCACTTTTTGCTTGCTGGCCATTTAAGCCATCTCCTTTTTCACAGCTGTGCCTTTCTCCTTGAGACTGCACAGACTGCAAACAATGCAGAGCCTAGAGGGAATGTCCATTCCTTTGATTCTGTTGTCATCACAAAGGCACCTGGAAACAACCATTGTTGTTTCCAAAGAGCAACGAAGCCATGCATGTTTATCTCCATGCCCTTGTTTCCTTCTTTCAGCTACCTTCTGGGTGATGAACTCTGGCTGGTTATGGAATACATGGATGGAGGCTCCCTGAATGATGTCATTAATGAGATTCACATGTCTGAAAGAGAGATTGCAGCCGTCAGTCGGGAGGTCAGCAATCCCATCTGTGCTGCCGAGGGCTTGGGCAGGATTGTCTGGGAAACAGGGGCTTGGAACTGGGGTGATTTCATGCATAATGCTTTGTTTGTGTTGTTGCTGCTATGCTAGGGGCAAGCAAAAGCATCTCAAGTGAAATGCCTGCCAGTGCCCCTGCACTCACTGTACTGTGTTCCTGTACTCTTATCTCCTGCTGTTGTATTCTGGCTCTGCCTCATATTTGTATTTGCTGTTCCCCACCTTGCCTCTCTAAACCTTTACCTTGAGCCTGTCTGCACTGCATTTCTTGCCTGTAAAAGCAAAGGTGCTGGGGGCAGGATTTGAAACTAATGGCAAGGAGAAAGACACTAATTTCTCACAGTCCTCAACTGAAAAGGATAGTAGTCACACAAATTAGTGTTTGTTTCAGGAAGGTGACTGATGTAATACTTCCAAGTCTGCACTGAGGAGAGCAATAAAACCTTTGTCATGCAGCCTCCCACCCAAAAGTGATCCACTTCACACCCCAGGGGTTTTTTATTTCTTGGCAAACCCTTGTCTGGAGAGAGCACATCCCCTGCAGCAGCAGTCATCCTGGCTGGTTTGCAGGGGACAGTCTACAACAGCAGGTGCTGTTGCTCTTTCAAAGGCTGACATGCCTTTCCTTAGGAAAGGTCCTGCTCTGCAAGTGTTGCAACAAGCTCTTCCTCTCAGTGGGACTGTGTT